>NW_025763434.1:0-561480 GCF_003444635.1 Morchella importuna | reverse complement strand
GGGAATGCTCCCAAAAGCGCTCGACATGTTCCCGATGGTGCCGTTAACACGTGCAATTTGATGAAGTTGAAGTGAGACCTTTCCCGTATCTCGCGAATCTCCTCCAAACCTCGCTGAGCGCTCTGGGAGCCTGAGGTCTTCACAGCTTTTGTCCGATCTCTCGCATCCTTAACCGTCCTCTTGTACGCCCGGAATTCTAAAAAAGATATCCTTGTGCTTATGGAAATCCTCGAGATAGCTCTCCATATAATTCAGTGTGCTCGTCGTATGACTCCCATACTGCGCCATTAAGTGGAAGTCGATTAAGCCTCGTACACATTTCAATGCCTTTGCGAAGTCGCCCCTGACAGCCACCCCCGGGTTTCTCAAAGCAGCCGCGAGTGCTCCAAGAACGACCCGCCCCAATTTCTCATCTCCTTCCCTTGCCATTGGGTTGTGGCACGATATGCCTTGTTCGGTACTGCCAGTCCAGGGTAAGGCGCAATCGAGGCCCAAGCCTTGTCAAATTCCCCAATCGATTGTGCTTCTTCAAGAAAGCCTGAACCCACTCCATCATGTGCTTCAACATCCCTAGGTAGATATTGTGCAGAATGTCCGGTTTGTTGAGATCGTATGGATTAACCCTCGGCATACCCCAGAAAGCATTGAAGAGTGTCTTTACTGATCTCGCGACAAGGTATTCCACCGGTCCCAGGTTTCCCGGGTTCTCCCTAATAGCTTTACCCTCTCCCGGTAATCCTCGTGATCGCGCGTAGGGCTCCGGCGAGTGCTCCCAAGACTGTGGAATTCCACCTTGCATCTTGGACAAGAGCTAGTACTAATATTTTGTAAGTTTGAATGCTCAGGTTGATCAGCGATCCAACCCGACAACACCGGAAAGCATAGACGTTCGTACCCGTCGGCGCATGCGATTAGCTCGCCTTCCTGAGAGCACTCCCGAATGCTCTGAAAGATCTCCCCAAGGGCGCGATGCAGCGCCATTTGACTCTGACGTCGTAAAGCGGAATTAGCGAGTGAGTTCTTCCCGAGCTTAGGTGGGACTGGCAGTAGCCCTAGGAGAATTAACGAATGCCCGGTGGGCTTGCTCCGGACCGATGACTTGATGTTCCCGATGGTAAGATAGATTGGCCAGGCTTTCTTGTCCCCACTAAAATTTGTCAAATGTGTGCCATCTGACGCGCATATAATTGGTACCACAGTCGACCCCTCCGGTAAGGTATTCTGTCCAGAAAGCATTAGCGACTGCCTCTAGAGCACTTGTGAGGCTTACCAGACCTGCGTCTCCCACCACCAATCTCCCGTATGCATTTCCCCGTACATTCTCTCGCCAGATTCATTATGCTCTACCACTGGCGCGTACACCAATGACTCCCGAAAGGCCCGTTGGCCTAGAAGATATCGCACAATTACCATTGGATCCCGGTAATAGTAAGGGATTTTCTCTCCCCCAATATCCACCTCCGAATGATGCCAGCTCGCCTTTCCCAATATGTCATTCATTTCGTCCAACCTCTTTATAAAACCTCGCCCAGTCCTGTAGGAGCATTCGCCACTGCTTGACGGAGCGTGTAGAAAGAAACTGTCGATATTTCCTTGTGAGGCCTTCGACAGTATGAAATAACGTGCCATTCTAAACTCGTATGCTGAGTTGAATGGGTGCCACGGGTATCGGAGAAGGTTTTGTGAGCATTCGTCGTAGTCCTCCGAGCGGTAGAGACGCTCCCCAGCACCCTCGTAAATCGTTGTCGCTGCCTCATGCCTATTTGCATCTCCATCTGTCTCTTCCATCATAAAATATGATTCGGATTCCAGATCTGAATTATTATCGGGATCTTGGTCATGATAATTGATACTGTTGCTCTCCGAACTATCCGAGTCGTCATGGGCATCTGAATAGGAATCGTGAATGCCTTCCGGGCTGTCGTGAGTGTCATCGGGTGCCTCTTGATCGCGCTCCAGGAGTAAAAATTGGTTTCCCAGCCATTCATCTGCTTCAAATGGATGTGTAGTTCGAAGATGTTTATCGAAGTTCGCGGAGGAGCTGTACCGCTTGCTGCAAAAGGGGCAAGACGATTTCATTGAAGTCTCATGATGCTAGCAAAGCACTCCTGAGTGCTCTAAAAATTTGGTTTCTGCCAAGGCCGAGGAGGCTCTTTCCTGCAGGTGCTGCTGCAGAGTGCTCGAATGATTTGATTTGTCAGCCAATGAGGCTCCTCTCACCTGCACCCCGGTCGGCAAGGCTGATTTTCAATACGAGTCTGATGTCATACATCACCAACCTAATACAAACATCAACACCAACACGAAGAAACACCCACCACCCCAATCAGGCGGCCAGTTATGCTAGATTCTATCGCCCTGAGCATCTGCACTCTCTCCCTGAGCACTCGCGGAGTCTCTTCAGATCGAGACAGTGTTCTCAGCGCCAAATTCAACACTAATATCGACTACGAGCTCAAAGAATACATTCTCTCCGAATCAGCTTCCTAGAGGACAGAGTACCAACACCAACAAGAACACAAGCACCAACCCCAACACCAGAATGTTATCGACGTCACCATTGGTACCGTCAGAGCATCCCCGAGTGCGCCTGGAGCATTTAGATCAACGTCATATATTGAAGCAAACATTGAGTACGAGCACCCTCGAGTGCTTCTAGAGCATTCGTGGGTGCTCTCGGAAGCGTGATAAGCTCAAGAAAAAAGCTGATCGTACTCGGTATAAGAGCACCCCTCCCTTCCTTCAAGTTCGTGAGAAGTTCCTAACCACCTTCAAGTTCTCCTCTACCTATCACTTCAAGTTTTCCATTGCTTTCAACATTACCTGTTGAAATCTCATCCTTCAAGTTCCTCCGTTTTCAAGCGATTTAACCTTTGCAATCTTTATAAATAAGATGGTATTTCTCTCTCCTAATCCAATTAATTTTAGAACCATACTCACCACAGTGATACATTAACATTATCAGACTCCAAACACCGCTCAGAGCACTCCCGGTAGCTCACAGAACATAAATCAACTTCCCAATAAGAAGCGCTTGCGTGACATAGACGAAGACGATAACGAAAAGACCCACCGAAAAACCAAGAAACACAAATCGTCCCGAAAACATAAGAAACACCGAACTTCCTCAGGTCGCAAATCGTCCCGCAAAACTGTCAAGCCTATCCCGGAGGAGATACCAGAAACACCCCCTAAGCAGTCGCCAGTGCTCTCCGGGTTCACCCCGATCAACAAGAGCCGAAAACAAAACCCTGTACCTCCACCAATCCGGACTGAAACCCGGACTCCGCCAAATACTAACCTAGCTCCATCGGACACTGAAGGGATCTTCCCGAGTAACTGGGGAGCAACCCTAACTGATTCCGACTCCTTTCCCGACTTTAGTTCCGAACCCTCTGAACCATACATAAGTGACGATCAAGACCCAGCAACAGGTCCAGCAACAGGCCCACTAGCAGCAGTCTCCACTGCTTCCTCAGCACGCAGCAGTGCTTCACCAGAGGCCCTTGTACGGACGACCGTACTTAGGGTTAGTGCTACCCCACCAGCACCCGCTAGTGCTCCACAAAAGAACGTTGCCCGGAAGACCATAGTCCCAAGTCAAGTTCTCACTCGGTCCAAGTCTAGTGCAGTCCGCTCAACAGGCCCAGCAGCAACAGGCCCAGCAACAGGCCGCTCAACAGGCCCAGCAGGCTCTACTACTCCCTCACCAGCACCCGTCAGTGCTCCACCGAAGGTTCTTGCACCGGAGACCCCTACATTCAAGCCCCGACGCCCCTCTCGGTTATTTTCTAGTGCAAGCCCGTCCGAACTAATAGACCACCCCTCACCAGTACGACAGAGACTAATTAGACCCGAGCCATCGCCGATTGTCCAAGAGACATCCCCGAGTGTTCAAGAGACATCCCCGAGTATTCAAGAGACATCCCCGAGCTCGACCGCATTCAAGATGACTCAAGCAAGCAAAGCGAAGATGACTTTAGGTCTACTCAACCTACCTAGAGTGTACACCAGCATCCGCAACAGCCTAAAGGCGGAAATGCAAAATGTGGGTTGGGTCAATAAAAGCACGTCCGGTATGGCTGCGTTCAATGCCCTATGCCTTTACTTGATGAACTTGCCCTCCCTCAACGGTTTTCTGCCAATTTGGACTGGGGGTGACTCCGATGCCCGTAGAGCACTGGCGAGTGCTCTACAGTGGCTCATCGCAGATGTTGGTATGAAGGATAGGTTATCAAGGGGACAGGGAGACCGTCAGTTCAAAGAGGCTGCCGGTGATAGTGATGATGATGATGACGGCGGTGGTCAGGCAGCCGGAAGACGCTCTCGCAAAGGGAAAGAGCGTGCAGTACCTCCGGAACTCGTGCGACCTTCCATAATGGTTACCGTGGTGGACCCCGATGCTCTAGGGGCATTCTTTATGCTCGTCCCACCACCTACTTATGACTGGAATGATCCCCTGAACGAACCTTCGTTCATCGGAATTTTGACCAAGATAACTTTCCCCGAGCTATGCAACTTGATCCTGAAGCACACCGCACCCGGCAGAGCAGTCAGGACTATCTGGGGGGCAATTGAGAATGTCCCCCCGGCAGCTGTTCCTCCCGTTCGGCCGGTGGAGGTACAAATTACCGATTCAGAGGAGCTCGAAGGTTGGTTGAAGAACAGCAATGCCAGGCCTCGGAGGATATTGGCGGTCCTCCACAGAGCAGGCGCGGGTGCTAACCTGGGTGGTGCGGAATCCCCCCCGTTGAACCCGGCTTTCCCTCACGTTGAGGAAGATGATTATAGCATGATCGATATTCCTGCAGAGGATTCGGATTACGAGGAGGGAAAGCACCGGATAAATGCCAAAGGACTGAGGGTATATATGCCTAGAACTGATGCCAGTAATCAAAGGCTAATTCAGACTCTTGTTAGGCGTCGCGATAGACAGCAGGATGCTATCGACGATTTAGACCCCAAATACCTTAGGAAGTATCCTTTGGGTGTCGGGGTTGCTGACCCAAACTTCTTACAGGGGACGATCTGGACACCTGCCGGGATAGCAGCCAAGAGAGCTGCTGACGCACTCGCGGCTGCTGGTGCTGGAGGTGGTGGTGGTGGTGGTGGTGGTGGAGGTGGTGGTGGTGGTGGAGGTGGTGGTGGAGGTGGTGGTGGTGGAGGTGGTGGTGGTGGAGGTGGTGGTGGTGGTGGTGGTGGTGGTGGTGGTGGTGGTGGTGGTGGTGGTGGTCTAGGACCTCCACCGCCTCCGGGCGGACCTCCTCCTCCTCCGGGCGGCGGTGGTGGTGGAGGACCAGCTGGAGGCGGTGGTGGTGGTGGTGGTGGTGGTGATGGTGGTGATGGTGGTGGGCATCATTAGTTCCCTTTGGTATAATCTCTAACTTCCCTTCCTGCGGAATTGTCACTAACCTTTTAATAGTTGTTAGGATTACTCCCTGAGCACTCGCGATAGCTATTGAGGTGCGGTACGATTTGGTGTTTTGGATTTCCCTTTGTCTTGCGAGAGTATATCAATGGATGGGTTATATCGGATAGGATTAGATTAGATTAGATTAGATTAGATTATTCCAGGTAGTAATTGCATTGCTTTTATTTCAAAGTCGAATCAAACTCCTAGATTGCTCTCAGAGCACTCGGTACCGCTTCAGAAAGTGCAGTAAAACGAGTGATGATAAATGATGCGGTTGAGTGCAGAAATTGTGGTAACATAGGATGATCCCTGCCGTAAGAGGATTAGCGGTGCAAATTTTTCTTGATTAGCGGCGCAAATTTTCTCGCCAAGAATTGATTTCTAATCGAAGATATCGCGAGTGCTCCTAGAGCACTGCGGATATTCCTGCCAGTCATCAGAATGGCTCCCACCAAGCGCTCCTCCGGTTCAGCACCTCTTGCCCCAAAGCGCCCACGACTCCCAAAACGACCTGAAGAACATGAAGATTTACTGACTGACGAGTCTGAAATATCTTACCGAACATTGACTCCACTGCCAGCCCGCACTCGGAGTAGTCAATCGACCACCGCCGCTCAAATAACTCGGAAAGGTCTTCTCCGTTCCTCCGAAACCCCCACTGGGAGGAGCAGTCCTAGGAGGGTAGAATTTCATCTCCCCGAGGATCATACTGATAATTTTGAAGCGCAGGAGGAGCCTGAGGCAATTGAGGCGCCAGAGGCAATTGAGGCGCCAGATGTGGAAGAAATAGTTGATACTAGCCACTCAGACTATGATGATGCTCCGGAGAATGACCACGAGAGCTCTGAGGAGGATGAGGATGAACCTCAAGCCCCCCCCCCATCTTACACCCAGAAGTCTCAGACTGTCGGAAAGAGACCTCATACAGTTCAGCCGACTACTGCCAGAGCACTGGGCAATGCTCGGAGGAAACCAACTGGCGCGGTAGCGGAGGTCATTGCTTCTTCCAACGTGTCGGTGGACGTGGTACAGGTTCGACTCTATCTCGCTCATTGATGCTTTTTAACATGTAAGTATTAGTGGCTAACGATTCAGAGGGGAACTCGACCGGGCGCGAAAGTAATACGTAAACAAGGTCAAGGGAGAGCAGCACCCACTTCAGCACCCAGCCAGAATGCATCCCAGAGAGCACTCCCGGCATCCCAGAGAGCACCCCCAACACCCTCACAGTCTAGGCCCTCTGCACCTGTTTATGCTCATGAGTATACCTCTTCTACGCGCCACATCGATTTTTCCTCGATGCGCTCTCGATACGGGGAGTCGTCCCCCACTTACCGGACATATCGTTCTTCACCGCCTAGCGAGGTAATTGGCGAGAACTCTGTGAGCAGTCGTCAGATTCCTTCAAGCCAACTTCACGGTCAAGGTAGATCGCGAAGAGTCTACGAAATCGAGTACCTTCCCTCATCTAGGGAGGAGGACGAGAGTACTCCGATGCCGGAAAGCGAGGGTATTTTGATTCCGGGAAGCGAGGTTAGTATTCCGGAGGACACTCACGACGTCTTTGAGAACACTGGCGACATTCCTTCGAGCCAATTGACTCAGAGGTCTGTGGTCCCTAACTCTAGGAGTGCAAATGTGCTGTCAGTGCAGGCTCAGAGGATTGAGAAGGAGTGTAGCGTGTTAATCGGGGAGCATACTCTTCTACATGAGCCCTTTCCACCTGCAGCAAGACTTTCGGTACTGGTAGTGAGCATGTGGGCAACTGCTAGTCGCCGAGTGGGGTGTTGAGTAGACCTTGATGAGGTCGTTATTAAACAGGTGAGTGCCCCCAAAAGGATTACGAGTGCTCTGGAAGCATAATTGAGAATGATAGGTCAGAAGTCTGCACTCCCGTGTCCGTTCCCACTTGATGCACGAGGTGAAAGGGCGCCTGGCGGACTCTACGATATATGGGCTTGGAGATTTTGTGGGGCCTGAGGCGAGGGCGGCTCAAGTGGAATACCTTTTGAAGAATGATCGTTTCTTGAGCCCCCAACAGCATTACGAGGTATGATGCCAGTGGATGCCCAGAGAGCACTCGGGATAGCCGGTAACAGATTCTAGACCTACCGACTGCGCTTCCTGGCTCCGGAAATTATCGATATATTGTATTTTAAATACTTCGATGGGGTAAGAATGCGAGGGGTTAGGGATCCCGAATTTCTAGAGCGGATAACCCCTACCCTTATTTGCCTGATATCGACGGCGATCTGGCACGGCATTCGGGCGTGGTCAACAGGGAGTTACGTGAAGCCTGATGATTTTCAGTCGCAGAATGAGAGTGTTGTGAGTAAGTATGGCCCGATGCCCTCATTGATATGGCGAGTGCCTTGGGAGCAATGACGGATGCTCCTAGGGCTATGCGGGATTGCCAAGCTGACATCCAAACACGAGTAGAAACGTTCAACAGGATGAGCAACACTTGGAAGGGGAGAAGTAAACAGAACCAGGAGGCAACCTTGGAGGTAATCAAAGATAACCTTCGAGAAAAGGTATGATACTTCTAGATGCCGGTAATGCGAGTGGTATTCTAAATGCTAACCCTAATAGATACGAGATAAAAAAGGGGTAACGATTGAGATTATACCGGAGGAGGGTTTTAGCGAGGACGATGAAGCTCTGGCTGCGGATCTTGCCGCATTCCGAGATGCTCGGAGAACACCCACGAGTGCTCCAGGAGGTCGGGTTGATTCCGACAGCGCCCAGGACGAAGTGATTAATGCCCGACTTCGCGGCATTGACACCGAAGAGGAGGGGGAGGAGGAAGAAGAAGAGCCGGAATTACCTGTAGCGGGGGATTACGAAGGGGGGGGGGAGGAGGATGTGTAGAACAATCACGAGTGCTAAGGGAGATAGTGGGGGATTTCTTCTGATTCGTATATTGTATTAGGGTTAGTTAGGG
Source organism: Morchella importuna (assembly GCF_003444635.1). Classification (NCBI taxonomy): domain Eukaryota; kingdom Fungi; phylum Ascomycota; class Pezizomycetes; order Pezizales; family Morchellaceae; genus Morchella; species Morchella importuna. The sequence goes on along the minus strand of NW_025763434.1, from coordinate 553,123 downwards.
TGTTAAATGGCGTATTGTATTTAGTATTAGGCGGAGGATCACGGTGTTGAATACACCAATTCTCAAAGTGCAGTCGCGAGTGCTCTGAACACAGTAGAGATCGTCGTGCGAGTGATGTTTTTGTAATCTCATGGGCGAATTGTGAATACCAGAGGCCGGAACGGCGGAGAGGTGTATGCCTAGAGAGAACGGGGCGCCGACATGTAGGAATCGGTACGTCGGGCATGAGCCAGATTTCAAAGCACCCCATCCGGCAACGTCAGGGGGAGTCAGGGCAATCATTCTATCCCCAGAGCCCGCTGGAGCAGTGAAGAGTGCTCCAGGAGCAGTCAGGATATCCAACCGTGCAACTGGCGTTCTCTGGCGGGTAGAGTGACGTCCTAGTTACACCGGGCGCTATTATTTAGTGTCGGGGCCCGTTGTGCGGACTAGTGTGCGCTGGGGCGGAATATTGTGCGCCAGACCTCGCCAGGAGCACTGGCGGTATCTCTGGAGAGGTAGTTTACCTACCGAGCGCCCTGAGCGCCCTGAGCGCCCCGGGCGTCTGGCGAAGGCTACAGGTTTGCTGATGTAGGTTTTTCGGTCACTGAGACGGTAACGGTATGAGTTTCAGGTAGGGGAATTGATATACCATGAACCATAATTGCAGTTCCACTAAGCGAACAATGTTGACAGCAGCTTTGGGAGTCGAAGATAAGCAAATTTTCCTTTGGTCGAATTGTAACATCATGGCGTCGCATCCAAGGTATCCCCATCACAATCGGATAGTGTCCCAACTTTGTCACAAAACATGATGCAGTTTCTCGATGGCCGTGAATGTCTAGCGAGACATCAACAATATGAGTAATCTTTCCTGATTTGATAGGTCTGCCGTCTATAACGTCTACGTGGCGTGGTATTTTGAGTGGGGTCATGGTGAGATTGTTGTGGCGTGCAAAAGATTCATCGATGAAAGCATATCCTGAGGCTCCGGTATCAATAAGGGCGTAGGTGGGTACAAAAGTATTTTTATTCTGTGAAATTGAACAAGTTACTACAAATTGGTTCCCATCCATTTCCTCCTCTGATACCGAAAAACCAGAAATATGCATTCCAGAAAAATCCTTAAATGGTCCCTGGGCTAAGCCACTTAGTGCAGGGACAAATCTTTTGCCGACTCGTTATCGCTTCTATCACTTTCCTCTACCCTCAATGCTGCTCCTCTCATCACCGGTCTCCTTGGTTGATTTCCAGTTGCCCTTGCTTGGGGGCAATCCCTAACCATATGTCCGACTCCTCCGCAATAGAAACATCGGCCCTCAGCTAAGCGGGCGTTTCTTTCAGTAGGGGTGGGGCGACGACGTCCCCCGGACAGATCCATTGGTACATCACCTCCCGGGCGAAACGAGGGATGGTTCTCAGGAATAGGTGCATTGACAGCTGGGGCGGCAGCGCGAGGGGTAGGCACAGGATTCGCTGGTGGGGGACGAGGGGTCGGAGCAGTAGTAGCACTCCAAGGCTTTTTACTTCCTCGCTTAGCCTCTGCCGCTCGTCGTCGATTATCTAACCGTTGCAAAAGTGTCGCGCAGGCATCTACTGTCGCAGGAGTTTCATGGTGTATCATCGATTCATCGAGTTCCGCATTAATGCCCTCCATCAAAGCCTCAATCCGAGAGACTTCATCCATTCCTGATTCAGCAGCGTACCGTTGAAATTCGGCGAAATAGTCAGCAAAGGTTCGATTTCGCTGGGGGATGTTCCTGAGATTCCTTCTAGCTGTGCGCATTCGATCAGGGTCCCCGAACGCAGTATCTAAGATATCATAAAACCGCAACATGGAAGGCAAAGCGATGCCTTCTTCTCCGACATATTGTAAGAATTGATTAGCGGCAATACCCTTCAGTCGACTGAATGCATAGGATAACTTGGACTGTAGTGTGGGAAAGCGGTCGGCATTTCCCAATAGTTTAATCCTCATCTGTTGTTTGAATAGGTGTAATCTTCCTCGATCGCGATCTCCCCTAAACACCTCGGGGTCTGGAAGCTTTTCCGACCGCTGAGTAGTAGCCACAACGGGTGGTATTGGAGGCGCGGGTGGGGCATCATCACCACCAATCGGTTCTTCATCAGGGGCAACTACTTCGACAGCAACCCGCTGGGTTCGGGCAGCAGCAAGGTCTCGTTCGAACATCTCCCTTGCATTTCCAGCCTCCCTCTCCACCTCTTGTAAGTCCGTTGCATACTGAGCGAGACCATGTTGGGCCCTTTGAAGAAGTGCGTAAGCTTCTATCCCGACAGTGTTATCGACCTGTGGATGTTCTTGGAAGAAGGTTTGAAGGGTGTCGCTTAGTTGTTGGTAATCGATAGGAACGTGTTCCGACATTATAGGCTATAGTGTTGTATTGGTTGGCGATAAAGAACGGAACCTGGTGTAACGGTGGTCTATGGACGTAGGGACTATGGTGCCAAGGAATACAACCGAGGCGAGGACGTGACAATAGGCATTCAGGACTATGGGCTACGAAGTGGCTCTATCTAGTATGACAACTAGTTGAACCCTATGACGAGGCGTAGAACAAAAGTAGTATTCGTTGGGGTAGATACAGGATTTGGATTTGGATTTTTATATTGCTTTGAAGTACAGGACTTATCGCACGCCGGACCCTCCGCCAAACATAAGAGAGAAACAAAGGAAACGATGAAAGAAATTTAAAAGAAGGTACAGAAAAGAAAGGAGAAAAAACCAAAGAAACCGATCATCATTCCTCCGGGTCCTCCTCGTCCATTTCGTACCAGTCGAGTAGGTTGGTTTTTGTTGCAAACTGTAGAATCAGGTCTACGTTGAGGTTGGTAATAGCCAGTTTTCCCAAGTGGGCGGCCCCGGGATTTTGTCCATAAGTGGCCTTCGTAGTTGTGTCCATCGTGGGCAGTCGATCATGGTGTGTTTGGAGGATTGTTCCGAGCCGCATTGGCAGGGTTCAGGTTCCGTAAATGCTGCATATCTGTCTATCCTAGTGACTTGACATCGTATGCGGTGGATGAGTTTTGCTTTGGATCGGAGGAGTTTTGCTCGCTTTGGTGGGATTTTTAGGGTTCCTGGTTCGTGGTAGTTGATGAGTGGGATGGAGTTCCATTCTTCTATCATGCGTTTGGTGAGGGTATCGTTTTGTATCCATCTTTCTCTGTGGTTACCTGGTTCCTGAAAGGGTAGCATGAGTGATGCAATCCGATGTAGGCCTGTGCCTTTAATGTTTTTTATTCTGGTGGGGAGGAGTTGGATGAGTCCTTCGTTGAGTGGGTGGTCCGCAGGGTGGCAGAGGATGCGCGTCCCGTACTTCCGCGATTTGTGGTTGAGGAGGTGTTCGAGTGGGGGAAGTGCTGCCTCTTTCAGTAGTTTTTCGGTTTTGGTCCAGCGGGGTAGGCCTGTTATAATCCTGGCGGCTTCGTTGTAGAGGGGGGATAATGATCGGAGGATGTGGTCGGCTCCTGTCCACCATGCCTCCGATCCCCATAGGATGGTGGGGAGGAACCTTGGACGATGAGGTGGTGGATGGATTTTGTTGTTGATCCTGGGAGGTAGGCGATGTTTCTGATTCTGCCTAGGGCTATGAGGCCTTTGGCGATGGTTTCTTCGATGTGTGGTCGGAAGGAGAGCGTTGAGTCCAGCCAGACTCCTACGTATTTGAGTCTATCTTTGGGGTGGATTTCTTCTTTTGCGATTTTTACCGAGTTCTTAGGGTCCGGGGTGCTTGATGTTGTGGGTTTGAAGAAGACGAGGTCGGATTTTTGGGGTTCATATTTGATGTTAAGGGGTTCTGCTTTCTTAATTCTTTCTTCCATCCTTTCGTTGAGTCTTTTGGTGATGAAGAGAGGGGACTTCGCGAGTTGGATGAGTGCGTCGTCGTCGATGTAGGTGGTGTTGATTTCTTTGGGAGAGTTGGTGGGGTCTGTTATTACCCCGGCGTATATCATAAATAGTACTGGGGATAGGGGGGATCCTTGGGGTAGTCCTGAGGAATATGGTCGTGGTGGTTCCAGTTCGTGGTTAAATTGGAATTGAAGTGTTCGATTGGTGTTGAATTCCTTGCACCAGGTCGTCAGGTATGTTGGAAATCTTTGTTGGGTCATGATCTCGGCGAGTAGGAGGTGGTCGACACAGTTGAAGGCTCCTTGTATGTCGTTTGTGAGGAGTGCTGGTCTGTCTGGGGTAGTTCCTGTAGTTCGCTTGATCAGGAGGTTTTGTTGGATGGGCGTGAGCGTGCGGAGTAAGGCATCGATCGCTGAGATAGTTGGTCTGCCTCCGAATTGGTCTTTACTAAGGGTTTCCAGGATGGTTCCGGCAGTGCATAATCTTGTTGCCACTATCTTTTCCAGTACTTTGCTAAAGCATTGTAGTAGGGAGATGGGTCGGTAGGCTTTGGCCGATGAGTAGTCGGATTTTCCTGGTTTCGGGATTGGTATGCATTTTGCCACTTTCCATCGGTCCGGTTGGACTCCATGTCGGAGCATGGCTGAGAACATGTCCTGGAAGAGTTGGGTGTTTGACTTAATTGTTGCCTGTATGAAAGGATATGGTATGTTGTCAGGGCCAGTGGCCGAATGTGCTGGGCATGATTTGATTGCGGACGTGATTTCTTCTGTTGTTACTTCCTGGAAATCGTCACTAAGGTCAAAGGATGGGGGTCTGATTTGGAGTGGGGGGTTGTTGGGGGACGTCCAATTTGTGGGGAAGAGTTGGGCTCTTAGAGCTTGGCACTTCCCCGCAAACGTTTCTTCACCTTGTATAGTTGGGATTGTAATGTCCCTTGTTTTCCCCGTGTTGATAGTTTCCAGATGGCACTTCCCTTGGCCTCTGTGAGTTCTTTTTCCCTTTGTTCCGCTTTGGCTTCGGATTGCTGCCGTCCATTTCTGCTGGTTTTCCTGAAGATTCCCTTCTTCGTCCTTTTGGGTGTTTCTGCTTTCCTTTCTAGTGTGTTGAGGGTTGATTTGATTTCTTTCAGCTCTGGGGTCCACCATTTCTTAGATTTGATGTGTCCTTGGCTCCATGGGGTCACCTGATCTATCAGGTTATCTATTGTTCGAGTATGAAGTCGACCGATTGCTTTGTGTGGTTCTGGCATTCCCATGCTTCGGGGGGGAACTGGAGGCCTGAGATGTTCTCTTCCAGTTTTTCCCAATTCGTTGTGCCATAGTCTCCTGGGGGTGTGGGGGGGCTTCTCTATTGTAGTTGTAGGATGGTTTTCCCATGGTCGGATCCGGCTCCATGTCGGTCAATGTTCCACCGGACGTCATGGTCCAGTACTGGTCCTTTGACTAAAGTCAAGTCAATGATGGTCGGTCTGTTGTTGTTTCTGGGGAAATGTGTGAATTCGCCTGGTTCGTTAAGTAGGGATAGCCTTTGTCGATCGATCCATCTCTTTATTTTCCTGGATCCGGGTTTGTCCGTTCTGATTGTGTTGGTGTAGTCGTGGGATCTGTGCCCATACCAGAGTTGGTGGTGGCTGTTGAAGTCTCCCATGACGAGGCAGTTTTGGATGGTGGTTATCTGTCTGGAGATTTCTGCGAAGGGTCCGCTTCGTCCTGGTGAGTATATGTTGAGGATCTGTGTTTTCTGATTCTGGATTTCCACTGTGACGGAGACGATGAAATTACTGTGGGTGTAGTGGTGTTTTGGTTTCAGGTTGGCGTGTTTCCTGATGTATGTGGCGGCTTTAGTGCCCTTGTTGCTGGCTGTGAATAGGTAAAAGAGAGGGGATTCCGGTGGGTGGCCGTCTTTGTTGTTCCATGGTTCTTGTAACAAAAGGAAAAGTATGTTGTGGTCCTGTTCTGCTTCCTCCACTACTGACTTTGTTGTAAGCTCGTTTTTCGCACAGTTCAGTTGCTGTGCGATGGCCGTTGTTCTTTTGATGTGACTCATTGGGTGTTATCCATGGCTGCATCTTCTTGGGGGGGGTCTTGGGCCGGGATGACGATGGGTATTGGTAGTGGGCTTGGGTTTGTGTCTGGTCCAAGTTTGTTTATGATGCGGGCTTTGGTACGTTCTGGGCAGTTGGCGTCTGTTGCTTTGTGTGGGGCCTTGCAGTGGTAGCATCGGATGGGTGTATGGATGCATCTGGTACCTCCTGGGCATTCTGAGCATGGGTGTTCCTTTGTTTGGTGGTCCTCTGCACAGTGTCCGCATCTCCCGGTTTGGTGGGAGCATCTTTCGTGTCGGTGGCCATATTCTAAGCATTTGGAGCATTGGGTTTCTGGGTTGGCTGGGAGGTAGTTGTCGATTTTGCATTGCCGGTCGAATAGGGTAAGATATCTCAGTCCGAGGTTGTCTTTTGTATATTGTCCTGGGAGTGCGATGATCATTGACGAGTGCGTTTTCCCTGCTCTAGCCTCAGGTCTGCTTAGCCATCTGGGGATTTGTGCCATTTCGAAGGTGGTTCCGTAGTTGCTTCTGACTTCTGAGGCCATGACCTGTCCTGCTTCATAGCCGTCTCCGATTGTTGTTGGGATTCCGTGTACGATAAATTTGGACCATCTGGAGTTGACCCTTATGTCAACGAAGGGGACCTTGAGTTCTCTTAGGGCTGATTCAATTTCTTGTTTGTATTCGAAGACTTTTGAGGCGGGGGTAGCAAATTTCGTTTCTAGCACGATGTTGTTCTTTGAGGTTTTCCTGGCGGCGATAAGCTGGCAGTCTGGGTTTTCGATTTTTGAGTTGATTCTTGTTCTGATGTCGGAGGGGGTGACTGGTGATTCTTTATTTGTTTCAATGACTATTTCCCTGTTGATTTTGGTGACTTCTGGTTTGAATAGTGGGTCCACCTTAGGTTTGGGCTTCCTCCTGTTTGTGACCATGGTGTATTCGGGGTTGGCGTTTCCTGCTGCGATGGATGCGTAGGATTTTGGTGCTTGTGGGATTGGTGTTTCTTTTCCTTTTCCTTTTGGTTGATGTTGAGCATGGTTGGAGTTATTGATGGGTGCGGGGGGAGGGGCGGGGATGGTGGCAGCGGTGACGGCGGCGGTGGTTGTGGCAGTTCTTCCTTCGGCGGCCATTTGGTTGTTGTGCCTGTTGATGGAGAGATTGGTGAGTTGGTGTTGTAGGCGGTGGAGTTTCTCGGATGTTTTGTCCTGGTTCTTTGTCATTTCGAACATTTGTTTGGCCAGGGTGTCGACGGTGTGCTTGAGGGATTCATTTTGGACGGATAGGACTTCGATGGTGGCTTTCAGATTCTTGTTGGTTTGTTCGGTTGCCTTGTTGAGGGGTTCGAGCGCCACGGTGAGGGCATTTCTAATTACCCACGAGATGTAATTGAGATCCATTCTGGCATGGGTTTCTTGGGGGACGATGCTAGGGTGGATGTAGTCATACTTTGGTGCGTATGGTTCATTGTATTGGGTATATTCGGCGAAGATAGAGAAGGGTTCGCCGCTGGGTTGGGTTTGCTCGATCGTGGTGGACTGTGTTTGTTGGATGGATTGACTGGATTGGGTGTCGGCAAAGCGTGGGGGGGCTGGGGTTCCTGGGGGGGGGGCTCCTGCAAACCAGGAGCTCAGAGAGGCTTGTTGGGACATGGTTGATGTTCCGGTTCGAGTTGGGTTTGGGAAGACTTCTGATAGAGTTCTTTTCCTGCCCGCGGTGTTTGGTGGGTTGGGTGGTGAGGCCAGGTTGTTGGTTGGTTTCGCTGCGGTCGCGAGACTTTAGGCGAGGGCTTGAGGGGTAGAAAGTTCACAACTCAGGGACTAGAGCGTGGATGACTTCGCGTACGAACAGATGTGCGATAAGATACCAATAGATTACGGAGTCTATTGACATACAGGATCGTGTTCGAGTAAAAGTTTTATCGAAAGTGCAGGCCAAAAGTTTTATCGTTCGAAAGTTTTGGTGTTGCGAGGGTAGATACAGGAGGTTCCGTGAAGAGAAGAGGAAAGGAAGGAAAACATGAAAAGGCACGAGACAACACCCCCTTATATATCCAACTCCTAGTCCGTTGATGACCAATATCTTGCGTAACGGAAACCGAAAGAACATAACAGAAAACCCATTACAAATCATAGTCCAACTGCGCGATTCCTTCTCTTCACAACCCAATCTATCACCTTAGCCGAAATATAATATTGCCGTTACAGTATGCTAGATTTGGCCAGGTTGGAGGCATCGGTCTCAACCTTGGTGGCAAGCTCAGCATCAAAGAGGGCTAATACGGGGTCGGATTGGAACGCCTCTTTCAGCAATTCGAACGCACGCACGCCTTCCTCAGACCAGGTAAACTCGGTGTCCTTGTCTCTTCCGACAGTTAGTGTCGGGTTCGGTTAAAACCAGACCGAACTCCTGCTACGGGTAACCACGTTGATCCTCGGAACTTGGATAGGAGTTCGCTTTTAAAAGCGGGGTACCCGTCGAACTTAGGAGGGTAAGAATCAATTCCCTCTATCCATCCCACAAAAACTTCGATTTTTCCACACACAACACCAAATTTATCACCTCTTCTCAGCAACAGTGCTTTTCTTTATTCTATTCCTCTCTTTGTTCATTGCGGTCAATTCGTCTATCGTACAACCGCTTTTATCTAACATTAGTCTATCTCGCCTGGAGACGAGGCTTAGATCCTCAACATGTCCGGTTATTACCGATCTCCTAGAGTTGGATGCTGGTAACTCTGTATATGCTCGGAGAGTTGCTCGGAAACCTGTCCGATCACGGAGTGCTGTGAGGTAGGCATGGTTCAGTGGGGCTTGTAACCTCCTCTCACTCCCGCTAATGTTTCCACAGACAAGGTGTTCCTCGAGGTTTGGAGACCTCGACCTTCGACGGCCATTTCAACCAGGTTCTGTTTCTGACTCGGGAGGATTTCCCTCGTCCTTATCCCTTCTTCCAACAAGGGGACAGGAGTGTTGGTCAGGCTCGTGTCCATGCGGCAGCGAGGGAGAAACGGGAACAGGTGCGGTGGATGCGGGAGGAGATTGAGCGAGATGGGAGGGGAGCGGAGTGGATGCGGCAGAGAGTGGTACAAGAGGAGCGGAATGAGAGACAGAAACTGGCACTCGAAGCGCATTACGAGGCATGGTGGCGCCAGAAGAAAGCCAGTTATCCTCCTCTTCCAGACCCTGCCTGTCGTCATCGTGGACGGAGGGACATTGACTTTGGTTGGGACTGGGGCCCAGATGGGAAATGGGGTCCTCTGGTCAATGGGGCTATCAGGATTTTCTAGTAGCGATCCTAGATGTGGTCTCCTTTCGAGCGAAGCTGGGCGCTATATCCCTTTGAGCGAATGTGGGCGCTATAACCCTTTAAGCGAATGTGGGCGCTATAACCCTTTGACGGATACAGTGGAGACCATAGTAACGTGTTAGCCTCTCCCATGCCAGCCCGAGCTGAATAAAAGAAAGCTAACTGCTTGGTTATTTCAGCGTTGAGAGTGGTCCCCGATGTTCAGGTAGATTTTTCCCTTTCGTGGTGTTCTTTAAGTGAGGAGCTTAAAGTTATACTGTAACGGGGGTGCTAGGATGGGGCACGACCGTGACATCGAGCAAAATAGAAATGGTAAACGGGGAACGATGGATTATCATTGGGCTCGTTCGATCCAAAGATGGAGTTTATTTGTTTGATCGTATTTGTAGTCTAGAAACTTAATAACTTTAAGGGGTCTCCTCGCTAGTAAAGATTCCATGACTCCCCGAGTTCAAACTGAGGGGCAACCGAGTACTTTTTATCGAAGTTCCGCCCCTTTTTTCCCGCTTTTCTCTCTAGGCCGTCCGTTCCTCCCTAGTCCGGGGACACCGCGAATTTTTTTTCTATGAGGGGGGAGAGGAGTTGCTGCCACACCTCGGACGAACTTCCGCCCAAGTCAAATCACGCAATCTCTGCCAAGAGCTGGTCGGGATACTAAGAACTAGTGGAAACAACCGACCAGATAGCAATTGCTTATTCAATTTGTTTTAGAACAGATTTGGTGTTTTGTAAAGCGAGGTTTGCTTTTAGTAGCTTGGGTCGTACTCCTACTCCCCCTCAAAGGTGCACCGGGCTGAAACAGGAGGGTTCCGGCGGTTCGACACTCCGGGGGTTATTTTTGGGGGTCTAAAACGTGTTTATTTTTCAGTGTTTCCTCAACTCCGCAATCCGTTCATTCAACCACCCCAAATGGACTGGAGCATCGTCAGGATCCTTTCTGACGTGGTAAAGCATATTTTCCGGGCATCGGTTGCTAAGTTATTGCGCCTCAAAGATTGACTGCCAGGGTAGGGTAACTTATGTTTGGGGTTACCCTTCTTTATTTGTCATGCTCATCCTTCTGCTCTAGTTTTGGTCCAGTTGCCTAGCTTGCCTTGTAAGACTTCTTGCTCGCCAGGATCCCTACCCTCCATACCAATAGAGGTAGGGGCTCATCTGCCCTTGTCTTCACCCATCGATGAAGAACAAGCGGTGATTACCCTAGGGTCGCATGGCTTGACTGGTAGAACAGGTACTTTTGTTACAGCCCTACTGTGGCTCTGTTACACGAGCTATCCGGTTGGCAGAAGCTTGGTCAATGGGTTGTGGTAAGCTTCATACCACTGGACCGGAGCATCTCCTTCCATCAGGTTGCGGGCATAACGGATCCTAACCTCTTCGGAGGTAAAGGACTGCCTCTCAATGGAGAAGACATTCTCACATTGCCGGATGAAGGTCTCCACATTGTCTGTTTTGCCTTTGAACTTGGCCGGAGGGGGTGCCTTGGGTTCTCGGGCCCTGGAGGCAGCGGAGGGTGTGAGGGGACCAGAGGTCTCATGAACTGTGGCATAGAGGCCAGTAGTTCCTTCTGTTGCTTCTCCAGCTTCTTCCTGACGGATCTCCGCCATCCTCTTCTGTCTCCATCCTCAGGCTCCGAGTCTGAACTGTCTGAGTACCCTCCTGGGTTGGGAGCGCCACCAACCGGGGGTACAAATCCATCTCCTCCACCATTACCCGCTGGTTCTGGGTTCTGGTTTTCCCCACCGGGATTTCCTTCTGGCTGGAGGTTCCTCCTAGGTGACACCAGGGGTGGTGAGCCTCTGTGAGATTCCGGGGACAACCCCTGGCGAACCCAGGCTGGAGGGAGCCCAGAGGGACCACTCCTGACCGGTGTCTGGGAGTAGTAGTCGTCTTCTCCTATTGGTTATCGGGGGGGCCAAGCTAGGCCACCTGCCAGCGGGCTCGCTGGAGCTCTTTGAGGAGGGAGTGATGAGCCTCCAATAGCCGATGGCATCATCAGGGGGAATGTTCTCTGCCTGATAGACCTGACGAGACACGCTGCAAAGTGGTTCACCCTTTGGTGGAAGATTCTCATGGCCACTCTGGACAAGGCCCTGGAGTTCTGCGGAGGTGCGGGGTTGGGGACAGGTGCTGGTGTGGGCATCCTGGCGATGGAGAGCCTTCCCTCATTGATTGCTCTCTGGATTTCCTCCAGAAAGTTGGAAGGCATGGCCGGGCTTGTCCACTGAACATCCTCCATCTCATCCATTCCTAAGTCATCTTTCTGGGCATAGCTCTGAAGCTGAGCCTGGACTGAGGATACCTGTTCTCGCATGTAGCCGGAGGCATCCCTGAGCAGGTCTGCCTCAGCTTCTTGTCTTTCTTGCACCAAGGCTAGCGCATTGCCGGCCTTGATGACTTCCTGTTGCAGGCTGTGCTTGAGGTAGCGCTGCAACTCCACAAAGAAGTCCTGTAGGGTGACTTCATCGGTATCTTGCCAGGTGGGCTCACATCAGGGGATGTAGGACTAGAGCACCGTCCTGGGCTTGTGGATTAACTGTGTCTGACCCTCTTGGAATTCTAAGGCTGCTGGTTGCCATTCAATCTGAAGAGGCACTTGGGGAGCCGGGAGGGTAGACATGTTGTCAGAGGAAAGAATAATCTGAAGGTGACTTGAGCACTAAAGATTATCTGTAATGGGGACAGTCTTTCCACGTATCGCTAGAATCCGATAGAAAGATGTGGCCGTGCAAGATAGAAATCAGGTTTAGATTATTCAAAGATTCTTTCGCTTAAAACTCAATAATCTTTAAGGGCTCTGCTACCGATGATTCCAGATGTAGATCAGGATTCGGATAGTTGGGTGGGAATGATCCTGAGTACTTATACTCCAAACGAGTCTATTCTCTGCTCCTACTTCCTTACTAAGTTCCGGTGCTGCCTTCTAGCGGAAGGGAAGCAATACCATCGCTACCCCGCTGTAACGGAGCCATTTCAACTGTCTGGTGTATGAGTACCCACAGGGCCCGGTTACATGCTGAGAGTTATTGTTAGAAGCCAGCTGCACAGTGACATGCAAGTACCGGCAGTGTGGTTAGCTACCAGCTGTCAGAGTAACTACATTCTGAGCGCTAGGAAGAGGATCTACTCATGGGAGCAACGACTGACGAGTCTGTGCCTCGCCAATGATTAGAAGGCCAGCCAGAGTGGAGCTCTGAGTGCTCGGCGATCCTCTACATCCTCTGAGCATGGGAAGTCCGCCGGTAACGGAAAGGATTATGCCTGGGAAGTCTACAATAAGCGAAAGCTCTACAGCAATGATTAAGCTTACACCTGAGCGGCAGCTCATTCATGCAGGCCCCCTGTTGTGTGGCAACAACGGCTGCAGGTGTTACAAAGGCTTTGACTAAGGGCGGTTGCCTTCGGAACCGGAAGCACTCGTTCACGCTTAGAGAGAAGCGGGGTAGCGATGGTATTGCTTCCCTTTCCACTGGAAGGCAGCGCCGGAACTTAGTAAGGAAGTAGGAGCAGAGAATAGAGTCCTTTGGAGTATAAGTACTCAGGATCATTCCCGCCCAACTGTCCGAATCCTCATCTTCATCTTTATCTGGAATGATCGGTAACAGAGCCCTTAAAGATTATTGAGTTCCAGCGATAGTATCTTTGAATAAATCTGCACCTGATTTCTATCTTGCACGGCCGCGTCTATTCTATTGGATTCTAGCGATACATAGATAGGCTGCCCCCGTTACAGATAATCTTTAGTGCTCAAATCACCTTCAGATTATTCTTTTCCTCTTACAACATGTCCGCCCTCCCGGCTCCCCAAGTGCCTCTTCAGATTGAATGGCAACCGGCAGCCTTAGAATTCCAAGAGGGTCAAACACAGTTGATCCACAAGCCCAGGACGGCGCTCCAGTCCTACATCCCCGGATGTGAGCCCACCTGGCAAGATACCGATAAAGTCACCCTGCAGGACTTCTTCGCGGAGTTGCAGAGCTACCTTAAGCACAGCCTGCAACAAGAAGTCATCAAAGCCGGCAATGCGCTAGCTTTGGTGCAAGAAAGACAAGAAGCTGAGGCAGTCCTGCTCAGAGATGCCTTCGGCTATATGCAACAACAAGTCTCCTCAGTCCAGGCACAACTCCTGAGTTATGCCCAGAGAGATGACTTAGAAGCGGATGAGATGGAGGACATTGAGTGGACAAGCCCGGCGATGCCCCCTAACTTCCTGGAGGACATCCAAAGAGCCATCAATGAGGGAAGGCTCTCCATCGCCCGGATGCCCACACCAGCACCTGTCCCAAATCCCGCACCTCCGCAGAACTCCAGGGCCTCATCCAGAGCGGCCCTGAGAACTTTCCACCAAAGGGTGAACCCCTTTGCAGCGTTTCCGGTCAGGTCCATCAGGCAGAGGACTCTTCCCCTGATGATGCCAGCGGCTATTGGAGGCTCACCTCTCCCTCCTCAGAGAGCCCCAGCAAGCCCTTTGACAGGTGGCCTAGCTAGGCCTCCCCGACAGCCTATAGGAGACGATGACTACTACTCCCAGACACCGGTTAGGAGGGGTCCCTCCGGGCTTCCCCCAGCCTGGGTTCGTCAAGGGTTATCCCCCGAATCCCACAGAGGCTCACCACCCCCGGAGTCACCTAGGAGAGACCTCCAGCCAGAAGAAAACCCTGGTGGAGAAGACCAGAACCCTGAACCAGCGGGTAATGGTGGAGGAGATGGAATTGTTCCCCCGGTTGGTGGCGCTCCCAACCCAGGAGGGGATTCAGATAGTTCGGACTCGGAGCCTGAGGATGGTGACAGAAGAGGGTGGCGGAGATACCTCAGGAAGAAGTTGGAGAAGCAGCAAAGGGAGCTTCTGGCCTCCATGGCCCAGTTCATGAGACCTCCGGCCCCCTCGCACCCCTCCGCTGCCTCCAGGGCCCGAGAACCCAAGGCACCCCCTCCGGCCAAGTTCAATGGCAAAGCAGATAATGTGGAGACCTTCATCCGGCAATGTGAGAACGTCTTCTCCATTGAAAGCCAGTCCTTTACCTCCGAAGAGGTTAGGATCCGTTATGCTGGCAACCTGATGGAAGGAGATGCTCCGGTCAAGTGGTATGAAGCCTATCACAACTCCATTGACCAAGCTTCTGCCAACCGGATAGCTGGAATGCCTGTAGTGTTGGATGAGAGATGGAAGCGCTGGGATTCCTTTGTGGATGCCCTCAGAGCAGCCTTTGGTGAAGCCATCTCTAGGGATGATGCGGTAGCCCAATGGAACACCCTTACCCACACAGCTAAGGGAGGAATAGACTCCTTCCTGAATAGTATTATTCAGCTGATGTGGAAGACTGGCTACGAGGGTCAGTTAGTGGATGATAAGATCCTTAGCTCCCTCCTCCCGGACCTAGGCATGAGTTGGGCCCTCTTTACCCCCAAGCCAAAATCCTTGATGGAGCGGATAGCTGCTCTAAGGGAGCTAGGACACACCCATGAGAGGTACCAGGCGGTAGTAGCTGAGAAAGCACCCGCCAGGACCAAGAAAGATCCCCCTGCTGAGAAGGAACGGCACCCCAAAAGGAAGAGAGAAGCCGCAAGCTCCTCCAAACCTCAGAAGGAAGCCAGTTCCAAAGACAAAGCGGTGGAGTTGAAGGGTATCCCGGGGGATATTCTAGAAGAAAGAAGGAAAGCAGAAGTATGCTTGAAGGTATGACCTTCCGGTACTCCCTATTGGTAGAGTGCATAGACTGACTTGTGCAATAGTGCGGCAAGTCCAGACACAAATGGACCGATTGTTGGTCCAAGGAACCAACAGTAGCCCGAGTGGCAGCAGTGAGGGTACAAAAGCGGAAGAGAGGAAATGGCAAGCCCAATCCTCAGAAGAAAGCTAAAGTGGCTGCTGTTGTAGCAGAGGAACCACTTGTTGTACTCCCAGAGGTTACAGGAGATTTCGTTTTCCAGCCTGAGCAAGACTCGGACAATGAAATCATCTGGTAGAAAAAATGTGTCTGTCTAGAGTCTTTGTTTACTAGTTTCTTTTGGGTCTTGTTTGCTTGTTTTTC
This sequence comes from Morchella importuna, assembly GCF_003444635.1. NCBI lineage: Eukaryota > Fungi > Ascomycota > Pezizomycetes > Pezizales > Morchellaceae > Morchella > Morchella importuna. The sequence continues at coordinate 537,889 of NW_025763434.1, read as the reverse complement.
TTGAAATAAATTATTGTGTTTCCGCCTATTTGATTGTTTCCAAGCACTCTGAGGATGGGTTTATGACCCGAAACAGCTGGTCTGTAAGTGCTCTGCCAAAGTTACATTTGCTACAAGACACTTCCGACCGCTACCAGACTACCACACAATATAATTTGCTTTATCATTGCTTGGGAATAGAACCAAAGGATCTTTTGATCTTAGTAGTGCCCGCAGCTATTAGCAATGGAGAAAAGACAAAGAGAATCAAGCCCAGAATCCGCACAGAAGCGAAGAAGGTTAGAAGAGAAGCTTCCACCCTTACCAGTACATGGCAAAAGGCCGATACTGAAAGCAGGACTGTCATGGACGGTCAAGAATAAAGTTGAAGACGCCCAAGGGACATTCCTCTTTGACACCGGTTGTACAGGAGCAATCCTCAACAAGAGTTTTGTCAGAAAGCATGGTGTTCCCTTAGTGCGGCGAGATCAACCTCTGACAATGTATGATGCTCAAGGAGATGTCATGATGGGCGGAGGAGAGTATTACACTCACCCAGTCCACATGAGCATGGGGGATCACAAGGAGACACTCCGATGGGAGGTGGCTACTTTGGAAGAAGGAATATCAGGTTACCTGCCAATTGCATGGGCAAGGAAGCATAACCCGGATATCAATTGGGAACTCAATACCATAAGCTGGCGAAGTGACTACTGCAAGCAGAACTGTCTCCCAGCAGCGATCAAGTTTGAACCCATCTCTTCATATCAACTGATGGAAGAAGAAGATGTAGTGTATCAACTGGCCGCTTCAGTATGGCATGATGAGGATGGAGGAGATATCTCTGAAAGGATACCTCTCCGCTACAGGGAATGGGCTGATGTATTCAGTCAAGAGAAGATACAGGAGCTGCCTCCGCACTCTCGGAATGATTTGAAGATCAATCTCTTGCCTGGTACCGCTCCCCCATTTGGCCCGTTATACCCATGTTCCGCTCCAGAGTTGAAGGCCCTCCGGGAGTATCTAGACAAAGAGTTGTCTTTGGGAAAGATCTCCAGATCTAGCAGCCCAGCAGCGGCACCCATATTGTTCATACCTAAGAAGGATGGGACATGGCGGATTTGCGTTGACTACAGAGGTTTGAACAAGGTCACTGTCAAGGACAAGTACCCACTGCCTATCATGAGCGAGCTCAGGGATAGGTTGTTCAAGGCCAAGATCTTCACGAAGATAGACCTGAAGAATGGCTTCAATTTGATCAGGATAGCAGAAGGGCATGAATGGAAAACCGCTTTCAGAACCCGCTATGGACTGTATCAGTATAATGTGATGCCATTTGGTCTATGCAACGCCCCTTCCGCCTTTCAGGCAATGATCAATGATGTGCTAAAGGAACTACTGGATGAAGGAGTGGTTGTCTATATTGACGACATCCTCATCTACTCAGAGACTGAGGAAGAGCATGAACGGCTGGTTGAGAAGGTGCTACAGAAGCTGAGAGAAGCAAAATTGTGTGCCTCCATCAGTAAGACATCCTTCCATGTCCGAGAGGTAGAGTATCTTGGCTATCACATCTCGGAAAAGGGAGTATCTATGTCAGAGGACAAGGTAGAGGCGGTTCAGGAATGGCCAGTACCCCGGAATATTAAGGGAGTACAAGGTTTCCTGGGATTTGCAAACTTCTATCGCCGCTTCATTGAAGGCTTCAGTAAAGTCTGCAAACCACTGACCGACCTCTTGCAAAATGACAAGAAATGGTATTGGACCGCAGCTTGTGAACAAGCATTTGAGGAACTCAAGAGGCTATTCACAAGCGCTCCAATCCTTCTCCACTTTGACCCTAGCAGAAGAACTGTGGTTGAAACTGATGCCAGTGACTTTGCCAAAGGAGCGGTGCTCTCTCAATATGGGGAAGATGGGAAACTACACCCGGTAGCTTTCTATTCTAAGAAGTTCTCCCCAGCCGAGATCAACTATGACATTCATGATAAGGAAATGGGAGCTATTGTAGCCTCGTTCCGGGAATGGGAGCATATGCTCAAGAGTTGTGAGCATGAGATCACGGTTTTTACAGACCACAAGAACTTAGAGTACTTCAACTCTACCAAAGTTCTCACTAGACGGCAAGCTAGATGGTCTGAAGACCTAGCAGGCTACAATTTCAAAGTTGTCTACAGACCGGGAGAAAGGAATGGCAAACCTGATGTGCTATCAAGGCGTTGGGATCACCGCCCTGAAGAGGGGAGTGAAACCTTGCGGCCGGAGCCACAGATGTTTTTTAGGCCAGGTCAATTGGTTTTGGATCCTGTTAAGCTAGCGGCTGTCAGGGTGAATCAATTGCAGAAAACATTCTTAGAGCGCCTATCTGCGGCAGCTAAAGAGGATAGAATCTGGCAGGAACTGCACCGCTCCCTGGTTGATAGGAAACCAAACTTGGACCAGAACTTGTCTATCAAGGACGGCCTCATCTTCTACAAGAATCGATGGTACATTCCCAAGGACAAGAGGCTCCAGATGGATATCCTGACCGATACCCATGACTCTAAAGTGGCAGGCCATTTTGGCCAGTTCAAGACCTTAGAGCGGGTGAAGAATAACTTCTTTTGGCCCAACATGGATAAGGATGTTGAGGAATATGTCCGGAGCTGTGACAGCTGCCAGAGGAATAAGACCTCAAGACATAAGAAGTTTGGTATGCTCCAACCACTGGAGATACCTTATCGGCCATGGACCTCCATCTCTATGGACTTCATTGTGGGATTACCGGAGTCAAATGGGTTTACAAAGATCTGGGTAATAGTGGACCGCTTCTCAAAGATGGCACATTACATCCCACTTCCTACACTCAATAAAACGGAAGATTTAGCTAAGTTGTTCTTGAAGGAAGTCTGGAGACTCCATGGGTTACCTGATGACATAGTCTCGGACAGAGATAGCAGGTTCATCTCTCACTTTTGGCAATCTCTTATGAGCCTCCTCAATGTGAAGCTGAAGATGTCCACTTCTTTCCATCCCCAAACGGACGGCCAGACAGAAAGAGTTAACCAGACCCTGGAACATTACTTGCGGAGTTATTGTTCATATCAACAGGATGACTGGGCGGACCTTTTGCCTTTGGCAGAGTATGCATTTAACTCGGCGGTCTCTGAGTCTACCAAAGTATCGGCTTTCTATGCCAACTATGGATATGAACCCAGAACCAACTGGCCGGCCCCAAAGGAAGGTGTCGAATGGAACAATCCAGCAAGCGAGGTCATGGTATCTCAATGGGAATCTATCTGGCAGGCTATGAACGCAAGCTTGGGAAAAGCTAGACTAAGGATGGCTCGGTGGTATGATGCACATGCCCTGGCACCGCCTGAAATCAAGCCTGGAGACGAAGTTATGCTAGACCGGCGCAATGTACAGACAAAGCGGCCATTGGGAAAATTGGATCAGAAGAAGATGGGACCCTTCAAGGTCTTAGAAGCTATTGGTACCCGTGCCTACAAGCTCTCTCTTCCCCCGCAAATGGGAATCCACCCTGTCTTCCATGTCTCTCTCCTGGAACCCTATAGAGCGCCAGAAGACCCTGAGAGAAGAGTTCCCCCACCGGAACCTGAGGAAATTGCAGGAGAACAGAACTGGGTAGTCCGGGAAGTAGCTGATAGCCGAGTCAATAAGAAGAGGAGAAGGGTAGAATACCTGGTGCTATGGGAGGGTTATGAGAATGAGGATGCTACGTGGGAACCCTGGGAACATCTCAGGAAGAGTGCTGAAGAAGCCCTCCGGGATTTCCATATGAGGTATCCCAAGAAGCCCAGAGACAAGAGGGCTCAAGACCAGTAGCATCTCCTTCAGATTCTCGACCCCTCCCACACCAAAGGAGTTTCTTTGTCACATAGCATATCAATAGATACAGATTAGAGATCTCGGAGACCAAGATCCTGGAAGAGGGGAGTAGTGTAACGGAGCCATTTCAACTGTCTGGTGTATGAGTACCCACAGGGCCCGGTTACATGCTGAGAGTTATTGTTAGAAGCCAGCTGCACAGTGACATGCAAGTACCGGCAGTGTGGTTAGCTACCAGCTGTCAGAGTAACTACATTCTGAGCGCTAGGAAGAGGATCTACTCATGGGAGCAACGACTGACGAGTCTGTGCCTCGCCAATGATTAGAAGGCCAGCCAGAGTGGAGCTCTGAGTGCTCGGCGATCCTCTACATCCTCTGAGCATGGGAAGTCCGCCGGTAACGGAAAGGATTATGCCTGGGAAGTCTACAATAAGCGAAAGCTCTACAGCAATGATTAAGCTTACACCTGAGCGGCAGCTCATTCATGCAGGCCCCCTGTTGTGTGGCAACAACGGCTGCAGGTGTTACAAAGGCTTTGACTAAGGGCGGTTGCCTTCGGAACCGGAAGCACTCGTTCACGCTTAGAGAGAAGCGGGGTAGCGATGGTATTGCTTCCCTTTCCACTGGAAGGCAGCGCCGGAACTTAGTAAGGAAGTAGGAGCAGAGAATAGAGTCCTTTGGAGTATAAGTACTCAGGATCATTCCCGCCCAACTGTCCGAATCCTCATCTTCATCTTTATCTGGAATGATCGGTAACAGAGCCCTTAAAGATTATTGAGTTCCAGCGATAGTATCTTTGAATAAATCTGCACCTGATTTCTATCTTGCACGGCCGCGTCTATTCTATTGGATTCTAGCGATACATAGATAGGCTGCCCCCGTTACACCCGCTTCTCTCTAAGCGTCAGCAAGTGCTTCCGGTTGCGAAGGCAACCACCCTTAGTCAAAGCATTTGTAACACCTGCAGCCTTTGTTGCCACACAACTGGGGCCTGCATGAATGAGCTGCCGCTCAGGTGTAAGCTTAATCATTGCTGTAGAGCTTTCGCTAATTGTAGACTTCCCAGGCATAGTCCCTTCCACTACCGGCGGATATCCAATGCTCAGAGGATGTAGAGGATCGCCGAGCACTCAGAGCTTCACTCTGGCTGGCCTTCTAATCATTGGCGAAGAATAGACGCATCAATCATTACTCCCATGAATAGATCCTCTTCCTAGCGCTCAGAATGTAGTTACTCTGACAGCTGGTAGCTAACCACACTGCCGGTACTTGCATGTCACTGTGCAACTGGCTCCTAACAATAACTCTCAGCAATGTAACCGGGCCCTGTGTGTACTCATACACCAGACAGTTGAAATGGCTCCGTTACACTATTCCCCTCTTCCAGGATCTTGGTCTCCGAGATCTATAATCTGTAACTGTTTATTTATTTGCAATACTATATGACAAGGAACTCCCTTTGGTGTGGAAGGGGACGAGAATCTGAAGGAAATGCTACTGGCCTAGAGCCCTCTTGTCTCTGGGCTTCTTAGGGTACCTCATATGGAAATCCCGGAGGGCTTCTTCAGCGCTCTTCTTGAGATGTTCCCAGGGTTCCCATGTAGCGTCCTCATTCTCATAACCTTCCCATAGTACCAGGTATTCCACCCTTCTCCTCTTCTTGTTGACTCGGCTATCAGCTACTTCCCGGATGATCCAGTTCTGTTCTCCTGCAACTTACTCAGGTTCCGGTGGAGGAACTCTTCTCTCCGGGTCCACTGGCGCTCTATAGGGTTCTAGGAGAGCGACATGGAAGACAGGATGGATTCCCATTTGCGGGGGAAGAGAGTGCTTGTAGGCACGGGTACCAATAGCTTCCAGGACCTTGAAGGGTCCCATATTCTTCTGATCCAATTTTCCCAATGGCCGCTTTGTTTGCACATTGTGCCGGTCTAGCATGACTTCGTCTCCAGGCTTGATTTCAGGCGGTTCCAGGGCATGTGCATCATACCACCGGGCCATCCTTAATCTAGCCTTTCCTAAGCTTGCATTCATAGCCTGCCAGATAGATTCCCATTGAGATACCATGACCTCGCTTGCTGGATTATTCCATTCAACACCTTCTTTTGGGGCCGGCCAGTTGGTTCTGGGTTCATATCCATAGTTGGCATAGAAAGCCGATACTTTGGTAGACTCAGAAACCGCCGAGTTATATGCATACTCTGCCAAAGGCAAGAGGTCTGCCCAATCATCCTGTTGATATGAACAATAACTCCGCAAGTAATGCTCCAGGGTCTGGTTAACTCTTTCTGTTTGGCCGTCCGTTTGGGGATGGAAAGAAGTGGACATCTTCAGCTTCACATTGAGGAGGCTCATGAGAGATTGCCAAAAGTGAGAGATGAACCTGCTATCTCTGTCCGAGACTATGTCATCAGGTAACCCATGGAGTCTCCAGACTTCCTTCAAGAACAACTTAGCCAGATCTTCCGTTTTATTGAGTGTAGGAAGTGGGATGTAATGTGCCATCTTTGAGAAGCGGTCCACTATTACCCAGATCTTTGTAAACCCCCTTGACTCCGGTAATCCCACAATAAAGTTCATAGAGATGGAAGCCCATGGCCGATAAGGTATCTCCAGTGGTTGGAGCATACCAAACATCTTGTGTCTTGAGGTCTTATTCCTCTGGCAGCTGTCACAGCTCCGGACATATTCCTCAACATCCTTATCCATGTTGGGCCAAAAGAAGTTGTTTTTCACCCGCTCTAATGTCTTGAACTGGCCGAAATGGCCTGCCACTTTAGAGTCGTGGGTATCGGTCAGGATATCCATCTGGAGCTTCTTGTACTTGGGAATATACTATCGATTCTTGTAGACGATGAGGCCGTCCTTGACAGACAAGTTCTGGTCCAAGTTTCGTTTTCTTTCAACCAGGGAGCGGTGCAGTTCCTGCCAGATTCCATCCTCTTTAGCTGCCGCAGATAGCCGCTCTAAGAATGTATTCTGCAATTGGTTCACCCTGACAGCCGTTAGCTTGACAGGATCCAAAACCAATTGACCTGGCCTAAAAAACATCTGTGGCTCCGGCCGCAAGGTTTCACTCCCCTCTTCAGGGCGGTGATCCCAACGCCTTGATAGCACATCTGGTTTGCCATTTCTTTCTCCCGGTCTGTAGACAACTTTCAAATTGTAGCCTGCTAAGTTCTCAGACCATCTAGCTTGCCACCTAGTGAGAACTTTGGTAGAGTTAAAGTACTCTAAGTTCTTGTGATCTGTGAACACCGTGATCTCATGCTCGCAACTCTTGAGCATATGCTACTATTCCCGGAAAGAGGCTACAATAACTCCCATTTCCTTATCGTGAATGTCATAGTTGATTTGGCGGGGGAGAATTTCCTAGAATAGAAAGCTACCGGATGTAGTTTCCCATCTTCCCCATACTGAGAGATCACCGCTCCTTTGGCAAAGTCACTGGCATCAGTTTCAACCACAGTTCTTCTGCTAGGGTCAAAATGGAGAAGGATTGGAGCGCTTGTGAATAGCCTCTTGAGTTCCTCAAATGCTTGTTCACAGGCTACGGTCCAATACCATTTCTTGTCATTTTGCAAGAGGTCGGTCAGAGGTTTGCAAACTTTACTGAAGCCTTCAATGAAGCGGCGATAGAAGTTTGCAAATCCCAGAAAGCCTTGCACTCCCTTAATGTTTCGGGGTACTGGCCATTCCTGAACCGCCTCCACCTTATCCTCTGACACAGATACTCCCTTTTCCGAGATGTGATAGCCCAGGTATTCTACTTCTCGGACATGGAAGGATGTCTTGCTGATGGAGGCACACAGTTTTGCTTCTTTGAGCTTCTGTAGGACCTTCTCAACCAGCCTTTCATGCTCTTCCTCAGTCTCTGAGTAGATGAGGATGTCGTCGATATAGACAACCACTCCTTCATCCAGTAGTTCCTTTAGCACATCATTGATCATTGCCTGGAAGGCGGAAGGGGCGTTGCATAGACCAAATGGCATCACATTATACTGATACAGTCCATAGCGGGTTCTGAAAGCGGTTTTCCACTCATGCCTTTCTGCTATCCTGATCAGATTGAAGCCATTCTTCAAGTCTATCTTTGTCAAGATCTTGGCCTTGAACAACCTATCCCTGAGCTCGCTCATGATAGGCAGCGGGTAGTTGTTCTTGACAGTGACCTTGTTCAAACCTCTGTAGTCAACACAAATCCGCCATGTACCGTCCTTCTTAGGTATGAATAATATGGGTGCCGCTGCTGGGCTGTTAGATCCGGAGATCTTTCCCAAAGACAACTCTTTGTCTAGGTACTCCCGGAGGGCCTTCAACTCTGGAGCGGAACATGGGTATAGCGGGCCAAATGGGGGAGCGGTACCAGGCAAGAGATTGATCTTCAAATCATTCCGAGAGTGCGGAGGCAGCTCCTGTATCTTCTCTTGACTGAATACATCAGCCCATTCCCTGTAGCGGAGAGGTATCCTTTCAGAGATATCTCCTCCATCCTCATCATGCCATACTGAAGCGGCCAGTTGATACACTACATCTTCTTCTTCCATCAGTTGGTATGAAGAGATGAGTTCAATTGAACCTGATCGCTGCTGGGAGACAGTTCTGCTTGCAGTAGTCACTTCGCCAGCTTATGGTATTGAGTTCCCAATTGATATCCGGGTTGTGCTTCCTTGCCCATGCAATTGGCAAGTAACCTGATATTCCTTCTTCCAAAGTAGCCACCTCCCATCGGAGCGTCTCCTTGTGATCTCCCATGCTCATGTGGACTGGGTGAGTGTAGTACTCTCCTCCACCCATCATGACATCTCCTTGAGCATCAAACATTGTCAGAGGTTGATCTCGCCGCACTAAGGGAACACCATGCTTCCTGACAAAACTCTTGTTGAGGATTGCTCCTGTACAACCGGTGTCAAAGAGGAATGTCCCTTGGGCGTCTTCTACTTGGTTCTTGACCGTCCATGACAGTACTGCTTTCAGTATCGGCCTCTTGCCGTGTACTGATAAGGAAGGAAGCTTCTCTTCTAACCTTCTTCGCTTCTGTGCGGGTTCTGGGCTTGATTCTCTTTGTCTTTTTTCCATTGCTAATAGCTGCGGGCACTACTAAGATCAAAAGATCCTTTGGTTCTATTCCCAAGCGTTTATAGAGCAAGTATTGTGTGATAGACTGGTAGCGGTCGGAAGTGTCTTGTAGCAAATGTAACTTTGGCAGAGCACTTACAGACCAGCTGTTTCGGGTCATAAACCCATCCTCAGAGTGCTTGGAAACAATCAAATAGGCGAAAAACACAAAAATTTATTCAAGAGAAACAAAGAAATCGAGACCCAAAAGAAAACTAGTAAACATAGACTCTAAACAGACATTTCTACCAGATGATTTCATTGTCCGAGTCTTGCTCAGGCTGAAAGACGAAATCTCCTGTAACCTCGGGGAGTACAACAAGTGGTTCTTCTGCTACAACAGCAGCCACTTTAGCTTTCTTCTGAGGATTGAGCTTGCCATTTCCTCTCTTCCGCTTTTGTACCCTCACTGCTGCAACTCGGACTACAGTAGGTTCCCTGGACCAACAATCGGTCCATTTGTGTCTGGACTTGCCGCACTATTGCACAAGTCAGTCTATGCACTCTACCAATAGGGAGTACTGGAAGGTCATACCTTCAAGCATACTTCTGCTTTCCTTCTTTCTTCTAGGATATCCCCCAGGATACCCTTCAGTTCCACCGCTTTGTCTTTGGAACTAGCTTCCTTCTGAGGTTTGGAGGAGCTTGCAGCTTCTCTCTTCCTCTTGGAGTGCCGTTCCTTCTCAGCAGGAGGATCCTTCTTGGTCCTGGCGGGTGCTTCTCAGCTACTACCGTCTGGTATCTCTCATGGGTGTGTCCTAGCTTTCTTAGAGCAGCTATCCGCTCCATCAAGGATTTTGGCTTGGGGGTAAAGAGAGCCCAACTCATGCCTAGGTCCGGAAGGAGGGAACTAAGGATCTTATCATCCACTAACTGACCCTCATAGCCAGTCTTCCACATCAGCTGAATAATTCTATTCAGGAAGGAGTCTATTCCTCCCTTAGCTGTGTGGGTAAGGGTATTCCATTGGGCTACTGCATCATCCCTGGAGATGGCTTCGCCAAAGGCTGCTCTGAGAGCATCCACAAAGGAATCCCAGCGCCTCCATCTCTCATCCAACACTACAGGCATCCCAGCTATCCGGTTGGCAGAAGCTTGGTCAATGGAGTTGTGATATGCTTCATACCACTTGACCGGAGCATCTCCTTCCATCAAGTTGCCAGCATAACGGATCCTAACCTCTTCAGAGGTAAAGGACTGGCTTTCAATGGAGAATACATTCTCACATTGCCGGATGAAGGTCTCCACATTGTCTGCTTTGCCATTGAACTTGGCCGGAGGGGGTGCCTTGGGATCTCGGGCTCTAGAGGCAGTGGAAGGGTGTGAGGGGGCCGGAGGTCTCATGAACTGTGCCATGGAGGCCAGGAGTTCTTTCTGTTGCTTCTCCAGCTTCTTCCTGAGGTACCTCCACCATCCTCTTCTGTCACCATCCTGAGGCTCCGAGTCTGAGCTATCTGAGTCTCCTCCTGGGTTGGGAGCGCCGCCAACCGGGGGGACTATTCCATCTCCTCCATCATTACCCGCTGGTTCTGGGTTCTGGTTTTCCCCACCGGGATTTCCTTCTGGCTGGAGGTTCCTCCTAGGTGACACCAGGGGTGGTGAGCCTCTGTGAGATTCCGGGGACAACCCCTGGCGAACCCAGGCTGGAGGGAGCCCAGAGGGACCACTCCTGACCCGTGTCTGAGAGTAGTAGTCATCGTCTGCGATAGGCTGTCGGGGGGGCTTAGCTAGGCCACCTGCCAACAGGCTTGATGGGGCTCTCTGAGGAAGGAGAGGTGAGCCTCCAATAGCCCCTGGCATCTTCAGGGGGAGAGTCCTCGGCCTGATAGATCTGACTGGAAACGTTACAAAGGGTTTCACACTTTGGTGAAAGGTATTAAAGGCCATCATGGACGAGGCCCTGGAGTTTTGCGGAGGAGCGGGGTTGGGGACAGATGCTGGTGTAAGCATTCTGGCGATGGAGAGCCTTCCTTCATTGATGGCTGTTTGGATGTCCTCCAGGAAGTTAGGAGGCATCGCCAGGCTTTTCCACTCAATGTCCGCCATCTCATCCGCTCCTAAGTCATCTCTCTGGGCATAACTCTGGAGTTGTGTCTGGACTGAGGAGACTTGCTGTTGCATATAGCCAAAGGCATCCCTGAGCAGGACTGCCTCAGCTTCTTGTCTTTCTTGCACCAAGGCTAGCGCATTGCCGGCCTTGATGACTTCCTGTTGCAGGCTGTGCTTTAGGTAGCGCTGCAATTCTGCAACGAAGTCCTGTAGGGTGACTTCATCGGTGTCTTGCCAGGTGGGCTCACATCCGGGGATGTAGGACTGGAGCGCCGTCCTGAGCTTGTGGATCAACTGTGTCTGACCTTCTTCGAATTCTAAGGCTGCCGGTTGCCATTCAATCTGAAGAGGCACTTGGGGAGCTGGGAGGGCGGACATGTTGTAAGAGGAAAAGAATAATCTGAAGGTGATTTGAGCACTAAAGATTATCTGTAACGGGGGCAGCCTATCTATGTATCGCTAGAATCCAATAGAATAGATGCAGCCGTGCAAGATAGAAATCAGGTGCAGATTTATTCAAAGATACTATCGCTAGAACTCAATAATCTTTAAGGGCTCTGCTACCGATAATAGGAGATGATTCTGATGATCCAGATGAGGATCCGGAGAGTTGGGAGGGAATGATCCTGAATACTTATACTCCAAAGGACTCTATTCTCTCCTCCTACTTCCTTACTAAGTTCCGGTACTGCCTTCTAGTGGTAGGGAAGCAATACCATCGCTACCCCGCTTCTCTCTAAGCGTCAGCGAGTGCTTCCGGTTGCGAAGGCAACCACCCTTAGTCAAAGCATTTGTAACACCTGCAGCCTTTGTTGCCACACAACTGGGGCCTGCGTGAATGAGCTGCCGCTCAGGTGTAAGCTTAATCATTGCTGTAGAGCTTTCGCTTATTGGAGACTTCCGAGGCATAGTCCCTTCCATTACCGGCGGACTTCCAATGCTCAGGGGATGTAGAGGATCGCCGAGCACTCAGATCTTCACTCTGGCTGACCTTCTACTCATTGGCGAGGCATAGACTCGTCAGTCATTGCTCCCATGAGTAGATCCTCTTCCTAGCGCTCAGAATGTAGTTACTCTGACAGCTGGTAGCTAACCACACTGCCGGTACTTGCATGTCACTGTGCAACTGGCTTCTAACAATAACTCTCAGCATGTAACCGGGCCCTGTGTGTACTCATACACCAGACAGTTGAAATGGCTCCGTTGCATACCACCATCCAACTCTAGGAGATCGGTAATTACCGGACAAATTGAGGATCTAAGCCTTGTCTCCCGCCGAGATCGACTAGCATTAGATAAAAACGCTTGTACGATAAACGAATTGACCGCGATGAAAAAGGAGAGCAATAGAATAAAGAAAAACATTATTGCTGAAAGGAGGTGATAAATTTGGTGTTGGGTGTGGAAAGATCGAACTCCCTGGAGTGTAGGATGAAAGAGGGAAAGGAATTCTTGTCCTCCCTGATTTGACGGATACCCGCTTTTATAAGCGAACTCCTACTCCAGATCCGAGAATCAGCGTGGTTAGCCGAAGCAGGAGTTCGGTCCGGTTTTAACCGAACCCGACATTAACCGTCGGAAGAGACAAGGACACCGAGTTTACCTGTTCTGAGGAAGGCGTACGTGCGTTCGAAGTCCTGAAAGAGGCGTTCCAATCCGCCCCCGTATTGGCCCTCTTTGATGCTGAGCTAGCCACCAAGGTTGAGACCGATGCCTCCAACCTCGCCAAATCTAGCATACTGTTCCAATTCCACTGAAATGACAATAAGTGCCATCCAGGAGTCTCTTACTCCAAAAAAGGAAGTCATGAGTCGAATGGAATTATGAAGTTCACGACAAGGAGTTAGGTGCCATTGTGTCATGCTTCAACGAGCGAAGTCCCCCAGGAGGAACCTCCAGCCGGAGGGAAACCCCCGGTGGAAAAAACCAGAACCCAGAACCAGCGGGTAATGGTGCAGGAGATGGAATAGTCCCCCGGTTGGTGGCGCTCCCAACCCAGGAGAGAACTAAGATAGTTCAGATTCGGAGCCTGAGGATGGAGATAGGAGAGGATGTCGGAGATACATCAGGAAGATGCTGGAGAAGCAGCAGAGAGAGAGAGCCCTGGCCTCCATAGCCCAGTTCATGAGACCTCCGGCCCCCCCCTCACACCCCTCCACTGCCTACAGTGGCCGAGAACCAAGGACACCTCCCTCCGGCCAAGTTCAATGGCAAAGCAAACAATGTGCGAACCTTCATCGGGCAATGTGAGAATGTCTTCTCCATTGAGAGCCAGTCCTTTACCTCCGAAGAGGTTAGGATCCGTTATGCTGGTAACCTGATGGAAGGAGATGCACCGGTCAAGTGTTATGAGGCTTACCACAACTCCATTGACCAAGCTTCTGCCAACCAGATAGCTGGGATGTCTGTGGTGTTAGATGAGAGATGGAGGCGGTGGGATTCCTTTGTGGATGCTATCAGAGCAGCCTTTGGCGAAGCCATCTCTAGGGATGATGCGGTAGCCCAATGGAATGGCCTCACCCACACAGCCAAGGGGGGAATAGACTCCTTCCCAAATAGCATTATTCAGCTGATGTGGAAGACTGGCTATGAGGGTCAGTTAGTGAATGATAAGATCCTCAGTTCCCCCTTCCGGACCTAGGCATGAGCTGTGCCCTCTTTACCCCCGTTGCACCTCTGGGCTTCCTCCAGCCCGGGTTTGCCAAGGGGTTATCCCCGGAATCCCACAGAGGCACTGAAACCGAGACAAGCTCGATGGGCGGCCAACCTTGCGGAGTTTGACTTCAAAGTTGTATACCGCCCTGGAAAACTAAAACGCCAAAGCAGACATCTTGTTGCGGCATTGAGACCACGCCCTTAAAGAGGGGGGTAAGGCTCATCAAGACCCTGAAATTCGCTTGTTTAAGCCAGGACAACTTATAATGGGTTCTGTCCAATACCCGATCGTTATGATCAGCTCAGCATGGGCAAGAGCAGCCCAAGTGTGCAAGACTCACACCGCTGCTCCTGGATGAAATCAGGGCTTGAGCAGCCTTAGATCCAGGGTACCTTTCCTTAAGAAAAGCCATTGAGAACACCTCTGGGAATCTGGTGAACCGAGACCTCACTTTAAAGGACGGAGACGTCTTCTATAAGGAAAAGCGGTACATTCCAAATCATCGAGAACTGGAGCTCAAGATCCTGAGCGCCCTACATGATTCGAAGACTGCTGGTCACTTTGGACAATTCAAAACGGCAGAACGCGTTCAGGCACTCTCCTTTGGCTAAGATGAACAACAACGTGGAAGAATACGTTCGGAGTTGCGATATATGTCAACGCGTTAAGGCCTCAACACACAAGAAGTATGGGACGTTGCAATCTTTAGAGGTCCCCTCTATGCCTTGGAGCTCCATTTCAATGGACTTTATCGTGAGCCTGACTGAATCTGAGGACTATACCCATATCTGGGTTATCGTTGACCGTTTTCACCAAAATGTCCCAATTCATTCCGCTCAAGACCAAAGCAACCATCCAAGAGCTTGCTCAAATCTTCCTGCGGGAGATATGCCGACTGCATGAATTTCCTGAGGAAATTATCTCCGATCGGGACTCTAGATTTGAAACAGATCGTCCTCAAACTGACGGGCAAACTGAGAAGAGTCAACCGAACGCTAGAACAATTTCTCAGAAACTATTGCTTCTATCAGCAGGACCATTGGGCAAGATTACTCCCGCTTGCCGAGTAAGCCTACAACACGGCCACCCAAGAGTCAACCAAAGTATCGCCATTCTACGCGAACTATGGGTTTCAATCAGATTCCATATGGCCCTCACCTAAACGGAAACTAGAAAACTTCGACGCGTCCAGCGCGGCGCAAGCACAGCGGAAGAAATGGTATGATCAGAAACATATGAGTGCTCCAGAACTGAAGGTCAGGGACGAGGTGATGATGGACCGACACAACATCTTAACCAAGCGATCATCAAATAAGCTAGATCACCAAAATCAGGTCCCTTTGAGGTTGTCGGGAAACTTGGCGTCACGTCCTACAGGCCGAAGCTACCCTCTCAGTGGAACATTCATGATGTCTTCCATATATCTCTGCTGGAACCGTATCGGGAGTCAAAGGACCCTCAACGAGCTATAGTGCTTCCACCTCCGGATAAGGTTCAAGGTGCAGACAGCTACGTTCTCAAAAAAATAGCCGATAGCCGATGGCAGCAGGAGAAGGAACCATACAAAATGTTGCAAGGAACGGCAGACGAGGCACTCCGAGAGTTCCATCCAAAGTATCCCGGAAAATCACGGGACGCAGGGGTGAAACTTTAGAAATCCTCAAAATACGGCGTTGTTCATCGGTCTGATAGTGTTCGGATACAGTTTTTTTTTCCCTTGGAAGCAATACAGGAAAGTGCAGGAAACCGAGACGACGGAGTGTTCTGGGACAAGGGTGGAGAAAACAGGTCTCCCTTTGTTATGTTACACGTTTTCGCTTGAGGTTTCCTTTGTTAATAGAAATGGATGCGGAAAATAGAGTGTAACGGAGCCATTTCAACTGTCTGATGTATGAGTACACACAGGGCCCGGTTACATGCTGAGAGTTATTGATAGAAGCCAGTTGCACAGTGACATGCAAGTACCGGCAGTGTGGTTAACTACCAGCTGTCAGCGTAACTACATTCTGAGCGCTAGGAAGAGGATCTACTCATGGGAGCAATGACTGACGAGTCTATGCCTCGCCAATGAGTAGAAGGCCAGCCAGAGTGAAGCCCGGAGTGCTCGGCAATCCTCTACATCCTCCGAGCATGATAAGTCCGCCCGTAGTGGCAGGGGCTATGCCTGGGAAAGTCTACAATAATTGAAGACCTCTACAGCAATGGTTAAGCTTACGCCTGAGCGGTAGCTCATTCATGCAGGTCCCGGTTGTGCGACAACCAAGACTGCAGGTGTTACAAAGGCTTTGACTAAGAGTGGTTGCCTTTGGAACAGGAAGCACCCGCTAACGCTTATAGGGAAGCAGGGTAGTGGTGGTATTGCTTCCCTTCCACTTGAAGGAATCACCAGAACTTATTAAGGAAGTAGGAGCAGGGAATGGAATCCTTTGGAGTATAAGTACTCAGGATCCTTCTCGCCCAACTATCCGATTTCTTGATTTCCATCTTGCATGGCCACACCTTTCTATCGGATCCTAGCGATACGTGGAAAGGTTGTCCCCGGTACATAGAGTCAGTATGGAATCGTTCTTAGAGCTACATTTTCTTGTATGCGCATAATGTACCATACCAAAAACACTAGGTTGGACTCTGGAAGAGTCTACCGCAGAGGTGGGTAGTGTAACAGAGCAACAGTAGGGCTGTTACAAAAGTACCTGTTCTACCAGTCAAGCCATACGACCCTAGGGTAATCACCGCTTGTGTAACGGAGCCATTTCAACTGTCTGGTGTATGAGTACACACAGGGCCCGGTTACATGCTGAGAGTTATTGTTAGAAGCCAGTTGCACAGTGACATGCAAGTACCGGCAGTGTGGTTAGCTACCAACTGTCAGAGTAACTACATTCTGAGCGCTAGGAAGAGGATCTACTCATGGGAGCAATGACTGACGAGTTTGTGCCTCGCCAATGATTAGAAGGCTAGCCAGAGTGAAGCTCTGAGTGCTCAGCGATCCTCCACATCCTCTGAGCATTGGAAGTCCGCCACGAGTGGAAGAGACTATGCCTGGGAAGTCTACAATAAGCGGAAGCTCTACAGCAATGATTAAGCTTACACCTGAGCGGCAGCTCATTCATGCAGGCCCCTAGTTGTGTGGCAACAAAGGCTGCAGGTGTTACAAAGGCTTTGACTAAGGGTGGTTGCCTTCGGAATCGGAAGCACTCGCTGACGCTTAGAGAGAAGCGGGGTAGCGATGGTATTGCTTCCCTTCCACTAGGAGGCAGCACCGGAACTTAGTAAGGAAGTAGGAGCAGAGAATAGAATCCTTTGGAGTATAAGTACTCAGGATCATTCCCGCCCAACTGACCTGATCCTCATCTTCGAGCAGACCATTATCGGTAGCAGAGCCCTTAAAGATTATTGAGTTCTAGCGATAGTATCTTTGAATAAATCTGCACCTGATTTCTATCTTGCACGGCCGCGTCTATTCTATTGGATTCTAGCGATACATAGATAGGCTGCCCCCGTTACAGATAATCTTTAAAGGCTCTAATCACCTTCAGATTATTCTTTCCTCTCACAACATGTCCGCCCTCCCGGCTCCCCAAGCGCCTCTTCAGATTGAATGGCAACCGGCAGCTTTAGAATTCCAAGAGGGACAGACACAGTTGATCCACAAGCCCAGGACGGCGCTCCAGTCCTACATCCCCGGATGTGAGCCCACCTGGCAAGATACCGACGAAGTCACCCTACAGGACTTCTTTGCGGAATTGCAGCGCTACCTGAAGCACAGCCTGCAACAGGAAGTCATCAAGGCCGGCAATGCGCTAGCCTTGGTGCAAGAAAGACAAGAAGCTGAGGCAGTCCTGCTCCGGAATGCCTTCGGCTATATGCAAGAACAAGTCTCCTCAGTCCAGGCACAACTCCAGAGTTATGCTCAGAGAGATGACTTAGGAGCGGATGAGATGGAGGACATTGAATGGACAAACCCGGCGATGCCCCCTAACTTCCTGGAAGACATCCAGAGAGCCATTAATGAAGGAAGGCTCTCCATCGCCAGGATGCCTACACCAGCACCTGTCCCCAATCCCGCACCTCCGCAAAACTCCAGGGCCTCATCCAGAGCGGCCCTGAGAACCTTCCACCAAAGGGTGAACCCCTTTGCAGCGTTTCCAGTCAGGTCTATCAGGCAGAGGACACTTCCCCTGATGATGCCAGCGGCCATTGGAGGCTCACTTTTACCTCCTCAGAGAGCCCCATCGAGCCCGTTGGCAGGCGGCCTAGCAAGGCCCCCCCGACAACCTATAGGAGACGACGATTACTACTCCCAGACACCGGTCAGGAGTGGTCCCTCCGGGCTCCCTCCAGCCTGGGTTCGCCAGGGGTTATCCCCAGAATCCCACAGAGGCTCACCACCCCCGGAGTCACCTAGGAGGAACCTCCAGCCAGAAGGAAACCCTGGTGGAGAAAACCAGAACCCAGAACCAGCGGGTAATGGTGGAGGAGATGGAATTGTCCCCCCAGTTGGCGGCGCTCCCAACCCAGGAGGGGACTCAGACAGTTCAGACTCGGAGCCTGAGGATGGTGACAGGAGAGGATGGCGAAGGTACCTCAGGAAGAAGTTGGAGAGGCAACAGAAAGAACTCCTGGCCTCCATGGCACAGTTCATGAGACCTCCGGCCCCCTCACACCCCTCCGCTGCCTCTAGGGCCCGAGAACCCAAAGCACCCCCTCCGGCCAAGTTCAATGGCAAAGCAGACAACGTGGAGACCTTCATCCGGCAATGTGAGAACGTCTTCTCCATTGAGGGCCAGTCCTTTACCTCTGAAGAGGTCAGGATCCGATATGCTGGCAACCTGATGGAAGGAGATGCTCCGGTCAAGTGGTATGAAGCTTACCACAACTCTATCGACCAAGCTTCTGCCAACCGGGTAGCTGGGATGCCTGTGGTGTTGGATGAGAGATGGAAGCGCTGGGATTCCTTTGTGGATGCTCTCAGAGCAGCCTTTGGTGAAGCCATCTCTAGGGATGATGCGGTAGCCCAATGGAACACCCTTACCCACACAGCTAAGGGAGGAATAGACTCCTTCCTGAATAGCATTATTCAGCTGATGTGGAAGACTGGCTACGAGGGTCAGTTAGTGGATGATAAGATCCTTAGTTCCCTCCTTCCGGACCTAGGCATGAGTTGGGCTCTCTTTACCCCCAAGCCCAAGTCCTTGATGGAGCGGATAGCTGCTCTAAGAGAGCTAGGACACACCCATGAGAGGTACCAGACGGTAGCCGCTGAGAAAGCACCCGCCAGGACCAAGAGAGATCCCCCTGCTGAGAAGGAACGGCATCCCAAGAGGAAGAGAGAAGCTGCAAGCTCCTCCAAACCTCAGAAGGAAACCAGTTCCAAGGACAAAGCGGTGGAGCTGAAGGGTATCCCGGGGGATATCCTAGAAGAAAGAAGGAAAGCAGAAGTATGCTTGAAGGTATGACCTTCCGGTACTCCCTATTGGTAGAGTACATAGACTGACTTGTGCAATAGTGCGGCAAGTCCAGACACAAATGGACCGACTGTTGGTCCAGGGAACCTACTGTAGTCCGAGTGGCAGCAGTGAGGGTACAAAAGCGGAAACGAGGAAATGGCAAGACCAATCCTCAGAAGAAAGCTAAAGTGGCTGCGGTTGTAGCAGAGGAACCACTTGTTGTACTCCCAGAGGTGACAGAAGATTTCGTCTTTCAGCCTGAGCAAGACTCGGACAATGAAATCATCTGGTAGAAATGTCTGTTTAGAGTCTATGTTTACTAGTTTTCTTTTGGGTCTCGATTTCTTTGTTTCTCTTGAATAAATTTTTGTGTTTTTCGCCTATTTGATTGTTTCCAAGCACTCTGAGGATGGGTTTATGACCCGAAACAGCTGGTCTGTAAGTGCTCTGCCAAAGTTACATTTGCTACAAGACACTTCCAGCCCGCTACCAGACTTCCACACAATACACTTGCTATATTATTGCTTGGGAATAGAACCAAAGGATCTTTGATCTTAGTAGTGCCCGCAGCTATTAGCAATGGAGAAAAGACAAAGAGAATCAAGCCCAGAACCCGCACAGAAGCGAAGAAGAATGGAACAGAAGCTTCCATCCTTACCAGTACATGGCAAGAGGCCAATACTGAAAGCAGAACTGTCATGGACGGTCAAGAACAAAGTTGAAGACGCCCAAGGGACATTCCTCTTTGACACCGGTTGTACAGGAGCAATTCTCAACCAGAGTTTTGTCAGGAAGCATGGAGTTCCCTTAGTGCGGCGAGATCAACCTCTGACAATGTATGATGCTCAAGGAGATGTCATGATGGGCGGAGGAGAGTATTACACTCACCCAGTCCACATGAACATGGGAGATCATAAGGAGACACTCCGATGGGAAGTGGCTACTTTGGAAGAAGGAATATCAGGTTACCTGCCAATTGCATGGGCAAGGAAGCACAACCCGGATATCAATTGGGAACTCAATACCATAAGCTGGCGAAGTGACTACTGCAAGCAGAACTGTCTCCCAGCAGCGATCAAGTTTGAACTCATCTCTTCATACCAACTGATGGAAGAAGAAGATGTAGTGTATCAACTGGCCGCTTCAGTATGGCATGATGAGGATGGAGGAGATATCTCTGAAAGGATACCTCTCCGCTATAGGGAATGGGCCGACGTATTCAGTCAAGAGAAGATACAGGAGCTGCCTCCACACTCCCGAAATGATCTGAAGATCAACCTCTTGCCTGGTACCGCTCCCCCATTTGGCCCACTATACCCATGTTCCGCTCCAGAGCTGAAAGCCCTCCGAGAGTACCTGGACAAAGAGTTGTCTTTAGGAAAGATCTCTAGATCTAGCAGCCCAGCAGCGGCGCCCATATTGTTCATACCTAAGAAGGATGGGACATGGCGAATTTGTGTTGATTACAGAGGGTTGAACAAGGTCACTGTCAAGGACAAGTATCCGCTGCCTATCATGAGTGAGCTCAGGGATAGGTTGTTCAAAGCCAAGATCTTCACAAAGATAGACCTGAAGAATGGCTTCAACTTGATCAGGATAGCAGAAGGTCATGAGTGGAAAACCGCTTTCAGAACCCGCTATGGACTGTATCAGTACAATGTGATGCCATTCGGTCTATGCAACGCCCCTTCCGCCTTCCAGGCAATGATCAATGATGTGCTAAAGGAACTACTGGATGAAGGAGTGGTTGTCTATATCGACGACATCCTCATCTACTCAGAGACTGAGGAAGAGCATGAAAGGCTGGTTGAGAAGGTTCTACAGAAGCTCAGAGAAGCAAAACTGTGTGCCTCCATCAGCAAGACATCCTTCCATGTCCGAGAAGTAGAATATCTTGGCTACCACATCTCGGAAAGGGGAGTATCTATGTCAGAGGACAAGGTAGAGGCGGTTCAGGAATGGCCAGTACCCCGAAATATTAAGGGAGTGCAAGGTTTCCTGGGATTTGCAAACTTCTATCGCCGCTTTATTGAAGGCTTCAGTAAAGTTTGCAAACCATTGACCGACCTCTTGCAAAATGACAAGAAATGGTATTGGACCGCAGCCTGTGAACAAGCATTTGAGGAACTCAAGAGGCTATTCACAAGCGCTCCAATCCTTCTCCATTTTGACCCTAGCAGAAGAACTGTGGTCGAAACTGATGCCAGTGACTTTGCCAAAGGAGCGGTGCTCTCTCAGTATGGGGAAGATGGGAAACTACACCCGGTAGCTTTCTATTCTAAGAAGTTCTCCCCGGCTGAGATCAACTATGACATTCATGATAAGGAAATGGGAGCTATTGTAGCATCTTTCCGGGAATGGGAGCATATGCTCAAGAGTTGCGAGCTGGAGATCACGGTTTTCACAGACCACAAGAATTTAGAGTACTTCAACTCTACCAAGGTTCTCACTAGGCGGCAAGCTAGATGGTCTGAGGACCTAGCAGGCTACAATTTCAAAGTTGTCTACAGACCGGGAGAAAGGAATGGCAAACCTGATGTGCTATCAAGGCGTTGGGATCACCGCCCTGAAGAGGGGAGTGAAACCTTGCGGCCGGAGCCACAGATGTTTTTTAGGCCAGGTCAATTGGTTTTGGATCCTGTTAAGCTAGCGGCTGTCAGGGTGAATCAATTGCAGAACACATTCTTAGAGCGCCTATGTATGGCAGCTAAAGAGGATGGAATCTGGCAGGAACTGCACCGCTCCTGGTTGAAAGGAAACCAAACTTGGACCAGAACTTGTCTGTCAAGGACGGCCTCATCTTCTACAAGAATCGATGGTATATTCCCAAAGACAAGAAGCTCCAGATGGATATCCTGACCGATACCCATGACTCTAAAGTGGCGGGCCATTTCGGTCAGTTCAAGACATTAGAGCGGGTAAAAAACAACTTCTTTTGGCCCAACATGGATAAAGATGTTGAGGAATATGTCCGGAGCTGCGACAGCTGCCAGAGGAATAAGACCTCAAGACATAAGAAGTTCGGTATGCTCCAACCACTGGAGATACCTTATCGGCCATGGACTTCCATCTCTATGGACTTTATTGTGGGATTACCGGAATCCAATGGGTTTACAAAGATCTGGGTAATAGTGGACCGCTTCTCAAAGATGGCACATTACATCCCACTTCCTACACTCAACAAAACGGAAGATTTGGCTAAGTTGTTCTTGAAGGAAGTCTGGAGACTCCATGGGTTACCTGATGACATAGTCTCGGACAGAGATAGCAGGTTCATTTCTCATTTTTGGCAATCTCTCATGAGCCTCCTCAATGTGAAGCTGAAGATGTCCACTTCTTTCCATCCCCAAACGGACGGCCAAACAGAAAGAGTTAACCAGACCCTGGAGCATTACTTGCGGAGTTATTGTTCATATCAACAGGATGACTGGGCAGACCTCTTGCCTTTGGCAGAGTATGCATATAACTCGGCGGTTTCTGAGTCTACCAAAGTATCGGCTTTCTATGCCAACTATGGATATGAACCCAGAACCAACTGGCCGGTCCCAAAGGAAGGTGTTGAATGGAATAATCCAGCAAGCGAGGTCATGGTATCTCAATGGGAATCTATCTGGCAGGCTATGAACGCAAGCTTGGGAAAGGCTAGACTAAGGATGGCCTGGTGGTATGATGCACATGCCCTGGCACCCCTGAAATCAAGCCTGGAGATGAAGTTATGTTAGACTGGCGCAATGTGCAAACAAAGCGGCCATTGGGAAAGTTGGATCAGAAGAAAATGGGACCCTTCAAGGTCTTAGAAGCTATTGGTACCCGTGCCTACAAGCTCTCTCTTCCCCCGCAAATGGGAATCCACCCTGTCTTCCATGTCTCTCTCCTAGTGTAACGGGGGCAGCCTATCTATGTATCCCTAGAATCCAATAGAATAGATGCGGCCGTGCAAGATAGAAATCAGGTGCAGATTTATTCAAAGATACTATCGCTAGAACTCAATAATCTTTAAGGGCTCTGCTACCGATAATGGTCTACACAAGATGAGGATCAGGTCAGTTGGGCGGGAATGATCCTGAGTACTTATACTCCAAAGGATTCTATTCTCTGCTCCTACTTCCTTACTAAGTTCCGGTGCTGCCTCCTAGTGGAAGGAAGCAATACCATCGCTACCCCGCTTCTCTCTAAGCGTCAGCGAGTGCTTCCGATTCCGAAGGCAACCACCCTTAGTCAAAGCTTTTGTAACACCTGCAGCCTTTGTTGCCACACAACTAGGGGCCTGCATGAATGAGCTGCCGCTCAGGTGTAAGCTTAATCATTGCTGTAGAGCTTCCGCTTATTGTAGACTTCCCAGGCATAGTCTCTTCCACTGCTGGCGGACTTCCAATGCTCAGAGGATGTGGAGGATCGCTGAGCACTCAGAGCTTCACTCTGGCTAGCCTTCTAATCATTGGCGAGGCACAGACTCGTCAGTCATTGCTCCCATGAGTAGATCCTCTTCCTAGCGCTCAGAATGTAGTTACTCTGACAGTGGTAGCTAACCACACTGCCGGTACTTGCATGTCACTGTGCAACTGGCTTCTAACAATAACTCTCAGCATGTAACCGGGCCCTGTGTGTACTCATACACCAGACAGTTGAAATGGCTCCGTTACACTACTCCCCTCTTCCAGGATCTTGGTCTCCGAGATCTATAATCTTATCTATTTATCTATGCAATACTATATGACAAGGAAACTCCTTTGGTGTGGAAGGGGACGAGAATGTTAAAGGAAATGCTACTGGCCTAGAGCCCTCTTATCTCTGGGCTTCTTAGGGTACCTCATATGGAAATCCCGGAGGGCTTCTTCAGCACTCTTCCTGAGATGTTCCCAGGGTTCCCATGTAGCGTCCTCATTCTCATATCCTTCCCACAGCACCAGGTATTCCACCCTTCTCCTCTTCTTATTGACTCGGCTATCAGCTACTTCCCGGACGATCCAGTTTTGTTCTCCTGCAATCTCCTCAGGTTCCGGTGGGGGAACTCTTCTCTCAGGATCTATTGGTGCTCTATAGGGTTCTAGGAGAGAGACATGGAAGACAGGGTGGATTCCCATTTGCGGGGGAAGAGAGAGCTTGTAGGCACGGGTACCAATAGCTTCTAAGACCTTGAAGGGTCCCATCTTCTTCTGATCCAATTTTCCCAATGGCCGCTTTGTTTGCACATTGCGCCGGTCTAACATAACTTCATCTCCAGGCTTGATTTCAGGGGGTGCCAGGGCATGTGCATCATACCACCGGGCCATCCTTAGTCTAGCCTTTCCCAAGCTTGCGTTCATAGCCTGCCAGATAGATTCCCATTGAGATACCATGACCTCGCTTGCTGGATTATTCCATTCAACACCTTCCTTTGGGGCCGGCCAGTTGGTTCTGGGTTCATATCCATAGTTGGCATAGAAAGCCGATACTTTGGTAGACTCAGAAACCGCCGAGTTATATGCATACTCTGCCAAAGGCAAGAGGTCTGCCCAGTCATCCTGTTGATATGAACAATAACTCCGCAAGTAATGCTCCAGGGTCTGGTTAACTCTTTCTGTTTGGCCGTCCGTTTGGGGATGGAAAGAAGTGGACATCTTCAGCTTCACATTGAGGAGGCTCATGAGAGATTGCCAAAAATGAGAAATGAACCTGCTATCTCTGTCCGAGACTATGTCATCAGGTAACCCATGGAGTCTCCAGACTTCCTTCAAGAACAACTTAGCCAAATCTTCCGTTTTGTTGAGTGTAGGAAGTGGGATGTAATGTGCCATCTTTGAGAAGCGGTCCACTATTACCCAGATCTTTGTAAACCCATTGGATTCCGGTAATCCCACAATAAAGTCCATAGAGATGGAAGTCCATGGCCGATAAGGTATCTCCAGTGGTTGGAGCATACCGAACTTCTTATGTCTTGAGGTCTTATTCCTCTGGCAGCTGTCGCAGCTCCGGACATATTCCTCAACATCTTTATCCATGTTGGGCCAAAAGAAGTTGTTTTTTACCCGCTCTAATGTCTTGAACTGACCGAAATGGCCCGCCACTTTAGAGTCATGGGTATCGGTCAGGATATCCATCTGGAGCTTCTTGTCTTTGGGAATATACCATCGATTCTTGTAGAAGATGAGGCCGTCCTTGACAGACAAGTTCTGGTCCAAGTTTGGTTTCCTTTCAACCAGGGAGCGGTGCAGTTCCTGCCAGATTCCATCCTCTTTAGCTGCCATACATAGGCGCTCTAAGAATGTATTCTGCAATTGATTCACCCTGACAGCCGCTAGCTTAACAGGATCCAAAACCAATTGACCTGGCCTAAAAAACATCTGTGGCTCCGGCCGCAAGGTTTCACTCCCCTCTTCAGGGCGGTGATCCCAACGCCTTGATAGCACATCAGGTTTGCCATTCCTTTCTCCCGGTCTGTAGACAACTTTGAAATTGTAGCCTGCTAGGTCCTCAGACCATCTAGCTTGCCGCCTAGTGAGAACCTTGGTAGAGTTGAAGTACTCTAAATTCTTGTGGTCTGTGAAAACCGTGATCTCCAGCTCGCAACTCTTGAGCATATGCTCCCATTCCCGGAAAGATGCTACAATAGCTCCCATTTCCTTATCATGAATGTCATAGTTGATCTCAGCCGGGGAGAACTTCTTAGAATAGAAAGCTACCGGGTGTAGTTTCCCATCTTCCCCATACTGAGAGAGCACCGCTCCTTTGGCAAAGTCACTGGCATCAGTTTCGACCACAGTTCTTCTGCTAGGGTCAAAATGGAGAAGGATTGGAGCGCTTGTGAATAGCCTCTTGAGTTCCTCAAATGCTTGTTCACAGGCTGCGGTCCAATACCATTTCTTGTCATTTTGCAAGAGGTCGGTCAATGGTTTGCAAACTTTACTGAAGCCTTCAATAAAGCGGCGATAGAAGTTTGCAAATCCCAGGAAACCTTGCACTCCCTTAATATTTCGGGGTACTGGCCATTCCTGAACCGCCTCTACCTTGTCCTCTGACATAGATACTCCCCTTTCCGAGATGTGGTAGCCAAGATATTCTACTTCTCGGACATGGAAGGATGTCTTGCTGATGGAGGCACACAGTTTTGCTTCTCTGAGCTTCTGTAGAACCTTCTCAACCAGCCTTTCATGCTCTTCCTCAGTCTCTGAGTAGATGAGGATGTCGTCGATATAGACAACCACTCCTTCATCCAGTAGTTCCTTTAGCACATCATTGATCATTGCCTGGAAGGCGGAAGGGGCGTTGCATAGACCGAATGGCATCACATTGTACTGATACAGTCCATAGCGGGTTCGGAAAGCGGTTTTCCACTCATGACCTTCTGCTATCCTGATCAAGTTGAAGCCATTCTTCAGGTCTATCTTTGTGAAGATCTTGGCTTTGAACAACCTATCCCTGAGCTCACTCATGATAGGCAGCGGATACTTGTCCTTGACAGTGACCTTGTTCAACCCTCTGTAATCAACACAAATTCGCCATGTCCCATCCTTCTTAGGTATGAACAATATGGGCGCCGCTGCTGGGCTGCTAGATCTAGAGATCTTTCCTAAAGACAACTCTTTGTCCAGGTACTCTCGGAGGGCTTTCAGCTCTGGAGCGGAACATGGGTATAGTGGGCCAAATGGGGGAGCGGTACCAGGCAAGAGGTTGATCTTCAGATCATTTCGGGAGTGTGGAGGCAGCTCCTGTATCTTCTCTTGACTGAATACGTCGGCCCATTCCCTATAGCGGAGAGGTATCCTTTCAGAGATATCTCCTCCATCCTCATCATGCCATACTGAAGCGGCCAGTTGATACACTACATCTTCTTCTTCCATCATTGGTATGAAGAGATGAGTTCAAACTTGATCGCTGCTGGGAGACAGTTCTGCTTGCAGTAGTCACTTCGACAGCTTATGGTATTGAGTTCCCAATTGATATCCGGGTTGTGCTTCCTTGCCCATGCAATTGGCAGGTAACCTGATATTCCTTCTTCCAAAGTAGCCACTTCCCATCGGAGTGTCTCCTTATGATCTCCCATGTTCATGTGGACTGGGTGAGTGTAATACTCTCCTCCGCCCATCATGACATCTCCTTGAGCATCATACATTGTCAGAGGTTGATCTCGCCGCACTAAGGGAACTCCATACTTCCTGACAAAACTCTGGTTGAGGATTGCTCCTGTACAACCGGTGTCAAAGAGGAATGTCCCTTGGGCGCCTTCAACTTTATTCTTGACCGTCCATGACAGTTCTGCTTTCAGTATTGGCCTCTTGCCATGTACTGGTAAGGATGGAAGCTTCTGTTCCATTCTTCTTCGCTTCTGTGCGGGTTCTGGGCTTGATTCTCTTTGTCTTTTCTCCATTGCTTAATAGCTCGGGCACTACTAAGATCAAAAGATCCTTTGGTTCTATTCCCAAGCAATAATATAGCAAGTGTATTGTGTGGAAGTCTGGTAGCGGGCTGGAAGTGTCTTGTAGCAAATGTAACTTTTGGCAGAGCACTTACAGACCAGCTGTTTCGGGTCATAAACCCATCCTCAGAGTGCTTGGAGACAATCAAATAGGCAAAAAACACAAAATTTTATTCAAGAGAAACAAAGAAATCGAGACCCAAAAGAAAACTAGTAAACATAGACTCTGAACAGACATTTCTACCAGATGATTTCATTGTCCGAGTCTTGCTCAGGCTGAAAGACGAAATCTTCTGTCACCTCTGGGAGTACAACAAGTGGTTCCTCTGCTACAACCGCAGCCACTTTAGCTTTCTTCTGAGGATTGGTCTTGCCATTTCCTCGTTTCCGCTTTTGTACCCTCACTGCTGCCACTCGGACTACAGTAGGTTCCCTGGACCAACAGTCGGTCCATTTGTGTCTGGACTTGCCGCACCATTGCACAAGTCAGTCTATGTACTCTACCAATAGGGAGTACCGGAAGGTCATACCTTCAAGCATACTTCTGCTTTCCTTCTTTCTTCTAGGATATCCCCCGGGATACCCTTCAGCTCCACCGTTTGTCCTTGGAACTGGTTTCCTTCTGAGGTTTGGAGGAGCTTGCAGCTTCTCTCTTCCTCTTGGGATGCCGTTCCTTCTCAGCAGGGGGATCTCTCTTGGTCCTGGCGGGTGCTTTCTCAGCGGCTACCGTCTGGTACCTCTCATGGGTGTGTCCTAGCTCTCTTAGAGCAGCTATCCGCTCCATCAAGGACTTGGGCTTGGGGGTAAAGAGAGCCCAACTCATGCCTAGGTCCGGAAGGAGGGAACTAAGGATCTTATCATCCACTAACTGACCCTCGTAGCCAGTCTTCCACATCAGCTGAATAATGCTATTCAGGAAGGAGTCTATTCCTCCCTTAGCTGTTTGGGTAAGGGTGTTCCATTGGGCTACCGCATCATCCCTAGAGATGGCTTCACCAAAGGCTGCTCTGAGAGCATCCACAAAGGAATCCCAGCGCTTCCATCTCTCATCCAACACCACAGGCATCCCAGCTACCCGGTTGGCAGAAGCTTGGTCGATAGAGTTGTGGTAAGCTTCATACCACTTGACCGGAGCATCTCCTTCCATCAGGTTGCCAGCATATCGGATCCTGACCTCTTCAGAGGTAAAGGACTGGCCCTCAATGGAGAAGACGTTCTCACATTGCCGGATGAAGGTCTCCACGTTGTCTGCTTTGCCATTGAACTTGGCCGGAGGGGGTGCTTTGGGTTCTCGGGCCCTAGAGGCAGCGGAGGGGTGTGAGGGGGCCGGAGGTCTCATGAACTGTGCCATGGAGGCCAGGAGTTCTTTCTGTTGCCTCTCCAACTTCTTCCTGAGGTACCTTCGCCATCCTCTCCTGTCACCATCCTCAGGCTCCGAGTCTGAACTGTCTGAGTCCCCTCCTGGGTTGGGAGCGCCGCCTACTGGGGGGACAATTCCATCTCCTCCACCATTACCCGCTGGTTCTGGGTTCTGGTTTTCTCCACCAGGGTTTCCTTCTGGCTGGAGGTTCCTCCTAGGTGACTCCGGGGGTGGTGAGCCTCTGTGGGATTCTGGGGATAACCCCTGGCGAACCCAGGCTGGAGGGAGCCCGGAGGGACCACTCCTGACCGGTGTCTGGGAGTAGTAATCGTCGTCTCCTATAGGTTGTCGGGGGGGCCTTGCTAGGCCGCCTGCCAACGGGCTTGATGGGGCTCTCTGAGGAGGTAAAGGTGAGCCTCCAATGGCCGTTGGCATCATCAGGGGAAGTGTCCTCTGCCTGATAGACCTGACTGGAAACGCTGCAAAGGGGTTCACCCTTTGGTGGAAGGTTCTCAGGGCCGCTCTGGATGAGGCCCTGGAGTTTTGCGGAGGTGCGGGATTGGGGACAGGTGCTGGTGTAGGCATCCTGGCGATGGAGAGCCTTCCTTCATTAATGGCTCTCTGGATGTCTTCCAGGAAGTTAGGGGGCATCACCGGGTTTGTCCATTCAATGTCCTCCATCTCATCCGCTCCTAAGTCATCTCTCTGAGCATAACTCTGCAGTTGTGCCTGGACTGAGGAGACTTGTTCTTGCATATAGCCGAAGGCGTTCCGGAGCAGGACTGCCTCAGCTTCTTGTCTTTCTTGCACCAAGGCTAGCGCATTGCCGGCCTTGATGACTTCCTGTTGCAGGCTGTGCTTCAGGTAGCGCTGCAATTCCGCAAAGAAGTCCTGTAGGGTGACTTCGTCGGTATCTTGCCAGGTGGGCTCACATCCGGGGATGTAGGACTGGAGCGCCGTCCTGGGCTTGTGGATCAACTGTGTCTGTCCCTCTTGGAATTCTAAAGCTGCCGGTTGCCATTCAATCTGAAGAGGTGCTTGGGGAGCCGGGAGGGCGGACATGTTGTGAGAGGAAAGAATAATCTGAAGGTGAGCAGAGCCCTTAAAGATTATCTGTAACGGGGGCAGCCTATCTATGTATCGCTAGAATCCAATAGAATAGATGCGGCCGTGCAAGATAGAAATCAGGTGCAGATTTATTCAAAGATACTATCGCTAGAACTCAATAATCTTTAAGGGCTCTGCTACCGATAATGGTCTACTCGAAGATGAGGATCAGGTCAGTTGGGCGGGAATGATCCTGAGTACTTATACTCCAAAGGATTCTATTCTCTGCTCCTACTTCCTTACTAAGTTCCGGTGCTGCCTCCTAGTGGAAGGGAAGCAATACCATCGCTACCCCGCTTCTCTCTAAGCGTCAGCGAGTGCTTCCGATTCCGAAGGCAACCACCCTTAGTCAAAGCCTTTGTAACACCTGCAGCCTTTGTTGCCACACAACTAGGGGCCTGCATGAATGAGCTGCCGCTCAGGTGTAAGCTTAATCATTGCTGTAGAGCTTCCGCTTATTGTAGACTTCCCAGGCATAGTCTCTTCCACTGCTGGCGGACTTCCAATGCTCAGAGGATGTGGAGGATCGCTGAGCACTCAGAGCTTCACTCTGGCTAGCCTTCTAATCATTGGCGAGGCACAGACTCGTCAGTCATTGCTCCCATGAGTAGATCCTCTTCCTAGCGCTCAGAATGTAGTTACTCTGACAGTTGGTAGCTAACCACACTGCCGGTACTTGCATGTCACTGTGCAACTGGCTTCTAACAATAACCCTCAGCATGTAACCGGGCCCTGTGTGTACTCATACATCAGACAGTTGAAATGGCTCCGTTACAAAAGGGGAGCAAAGCGTAACTCACATACTCACCGAATGCGATGCAACGGCCGAAACCCGTAAATCCTTCAAAGAGCACAATACGGTCGTCAAACTCCTTTGGAAGGCAAGTGGTATTGAAGCAGCTATAAAAATCTGGAAACAATTTGCCAAATGGAGACACGAAAGGAACGGACAAGACGAAGATGGAGAAGAGGAGAGAAGGGAACTAGGGTACGGGTGGGGGACGTTGAAAGAGGCGGGGAACGAGGAATAAGATGAGAAAAAGAGTTCGGGGCATGTTTCCTATGTTAGAAATATGTGAGAGGAGGCGGAGGAGAAGGGATAGTTCAGGGGTATTGCCATAACTGTAAAGTTGCATGCAATTAATGAATTAAACAAAAAAAAAAAAAAAAATTATCATACTAGGGTTAGGTATCCCTAGCTACTTCACCTCACCCCCCTTAAGTATTTACCTTCACCCCCCTTAAGTATTTACCTTCACCCCCCTTAAGTATTATTCCCGGCCACTGGAAATCGTGTGAGCGAGCGTGATATAGGAGTAGACGCCTCGTCATGGAAGAACACCAAGTGGGTTGAGTCCCATAGTTATCTGTATATATACCGCAGCATGACTTTTTGTAAATGTATTTTTAAGATTTATTGCCATTTTTCTGGAGCTTATTGGGCCCTCCTCATGGGTTAGTTGTGTGATACTGATTAGAGCTCTGGCCCTATAATCGTAGCTGAACATGTATCTTGGCTTCTCGTTCAATTAATGGTCAGGGCCGGATATAGGGGGGTTAGGGTTTAGCGAAGCCTTCCAAATCTATATTCTTTTATAAAATAGCAGATAGTAAATGTGGATAGATCTCCTATCCCTCCGTCTGTATTCAGAACCTGTGGCTTTTTGTGGCTATTTTTGGCGGAGAACTCATTGTGGGAGTAATCCATATTGCTACGCAGTTAACGTAGTATAACACAGTGAATATTCATCTTACGTTCGATATCTATCAATGATCGATTCTAAGCCTAACAAAGTTAGGGTACTGTTAAGTCCAGACGAAGGGATACGAATTTTAATTCCTCCTTGGTAGGAGGATTGGTATTGGTAGATTAAGAAATATCTGTTTCTAATAGAATTTTGTATCCGTCATAAATTATCACTCGGTATCTAACCATGGGGGAAGAGTGCTGGCAAACAATATTGCCTACTCCCAAACCTACTGTATCGTCTAATGATTATAATATTATGGACTCCTTAATTCTCATTGTTATCAGGAAAAATCTCTATTGTTAATTCAATGGACCGATTTACAAATATCAGCATATAGGTATTCAGGTCTCGGGTGGGAACACAAGAATTTCTAGTATGAGAATAAAAATGTGGTCTTACAAAAACCTCTCTTTCCCCACACTTTTCCTGAGTGCTCATTCGAACACCAAGAACAGAGAATAACTGCATACAATCCTTTTTTCCTTTCATTCTTTTTTGCACCATCCTCAGGTAATGTGAGAGGTACCTGCAGCAGGAGTGCACAGTGCACCAAGCCCCCCCCCCCCCCCCCCCCCCGCGGAGGAGTGTACTACCTCGGACCACCTCGACTAATACTTCTCGAGGTGCATGGAGAAGCACGACCGTGGACTACACTGGTACTGTAAGAAGCGTTACCCATCATCCTGAAAGCTAGAGACTTTGGGGCCCAACTCGTGTGGAACTTTTAACCTGGCCTCAACCAACTTCATTTTTCTGATGATATGCGCTATATATCTTTAGGGGTTGAGGAACCATAGTTAAGGGGATATTTTGTCGTCTAAATTGCTCGTAGTGACTTTCAAGAAATCGATTTATATTCTTTCGGATCTAGGGAGAAACAGCTGTCGGGGCGGTTATAACTCGTATCTCCCTCCCCCGACAGCAAGATGACTATATAAAGTACCTATAACGCTAGTTAGTCACTATAGGCCCAACTTCCACCAGGTGTTATATTGTCGCTTCAAAATGGTTTTTACTTCAATGCAGTGAACAAATGGCCACAGGGCTAAACAGAGTTTATTATTTTGTTTTGCCAATCCCTAAATCCTTTGATTTGAAGTTTTTTCTTTAGTATTATTGTAATTCCACGAAACTAGCGTTGTCGAGCATTGGTATCGGCGTTGGTTTTGGCTGTCATAGTGGGTAGATCGCGAACACCATACTTTAGTGCTTAGCCCCCGTAAATCAGATTATTCAGAAACTTCCTGGCAATTATCTCTTGACTAGATGTATATGTTGTCTTGTCATAACCCCCGAGCTGCATGTACGTAACGACTTAATCAATAAATCAGATAGTCATGTACGAATCACCATATGTCACTCGGCCATATAAAAAACCTGCATTGTTACCCCGGTTATTCATCTGGATATTTTCTTGTAACATGTGGTGTAAAGCTTGATATTCCGGTGAGGCGGTAAATGCTTATGCTCTTGCCTCTTGTGACTTGGGGATAAATTGCTTGCGGGTACAGCAAGCGGACATCCTTCATATATACTCCGCTCCACGTTGCTGGAGCGTCTCAACTTCCCAGTTAGGAGAGTTCCAACAGGTTTTAGCCGAGTTGTGCGACCATACTCGGGGCAGGTAAATATTACTAGGTTTTGGTCTACCAATGGGTGCGCGTACTAGGCGTCAACTACTGGGGGGAAAACCCCAGAGACAAAATTTGTATTGTCCGGTACTTTCGGCCTTCCCCGAATAGAGACTCGCGTCACTGAATTATACCCGGGCTCTGCTAATAGCCATGGCGGTTTCAATGGTAATACTATCGAACCACAGCCATCTGAGGTAAAATAGAAGCTTCCTAGTGCAGTACCGTTAATTCTCGAGAAATCTACTATCCCCGCTTCGCTAAATCTTAATTCCGGGTGAGAAAAAGTATGTATGGTGCGCCCACGCTTAAAGGTAGCGGATCGCGACGAAATGTCAATGGCTTATAACTTTTCAACGAAAAATCGTAAAAAAAAAAGCGTAATGATAGAACTCTAGTACTAGTGATGAAGTTTAGTTCTGTCATTTCAGAATTTTAATATCTGTCTGGGTTGTAAAGCCTTAGGAAGTTGAAATTGTGTATTTTTGTATGTAAAATGCGCCAAGACTGAACAAAGTGGAACAGTATTATACCCATTTATACCCCAGAAAAGCAAATCTGACTGATCCGTGGCAGTAATGCAGCAGAATTGGCCTATGAGGCCCTATTGCAGCCACAATTGTTCTACTTCCGTATGCCACTATATCACCTGTAAGAGTGTGCGCACCATACCTGCACGAGTCCGTGAAGTTTGGTACGCCAATTAGCCTTGGTTCGGACTTACCATATACAAATACGGGAATAGTGGATTATTCGAGAATTAATGGTAAAGTAAACCTTTACTATCTACCCGAATAGAAACTGGTTGAATGGTATAGCCCAGGATTGTATCGAGGAATTTAAAGTCTGCCCTTTTCCAAGAAACGATCATCGTTTGACGATTCGCCTTTTCTGGAAGACCAGTTATGAGTCTTTATAGCAATTAATTTTCTACGTATACTACTTAAATAGAGTAAAGATAACTGAGGGTAGTATTATCCAGGAGACATCACTGCTCAAGGGGGTGCGAGGTAAGATGTTCTGAAATTATTATGCCCATTGAAAGTCCTCTCTGATTAGCCACAGTGCTGGCGGTGTTGTTGTCGGACCAACTAGCTGAGTTATACGAGCTTTCCAAAAGGAACAAGTGACCGATAGATCATCTTAAATAGGTACCATTTGTGAAAGCAAAGCTCCAACGATAGGGGGTAGAGCCCTTCCATAGCACAAGAAGCCTTATGTGCAGGAAGAAACATTTGATCAAGAAAGAAAAGCCTTTGTCTACTAGACTTGCTTATGTCGTGACAGCGGTTGCAGCGCAAAAGGTTCCAGCTCTCTTGTGGCTCTTTTTGTATCATACCTCAGTTGGGTCTGTTTCAGTTCTTTTTGTGGTAAGATCAACTGTTTCAAAGATTGTGCAGCTAAAGAAGGGACACTCGTGACCGCGGAGCGTTTTTTGACAGGACTGAGCCTGCATATATTGCCAAAATCTTGTATGTATCATGCAGTTGTTGGCTCGCATTCTGGTCCTGTACAACCCGAAATTTCTCGTGTTTCTTCAGGTGTGGAGTAAATGGTTTCTCAGAGAGAAACGGGGTTACTACAAAAGCTGTCTTTGCAGGGACAGAATTCACACTCCTCGAATAGTGAATCCCATCATAGGAAGCGAGCAAGGTGTGGCCTTGTTAAGCCCTAGATAAAAGGCCCTAGATAAAAGGCCTATTTTCACATGTAATACTTCGATTTCTGGCAAACAAAGGTTCGCAGTCCAGAATTATGTGGGACGCTTGAGGACGGAACTATGCGGATCGGGCGGTGAGATGTAATTGTTGACAGGTCAACTATGATATTGTGTTGATACTGATAAGGATAGGGGACCGTGGCCAGTCAGATAAAACTCCAGCAAAAAACAATTAGCTGAACGTGGTGCTGGATGCAACGGGATGTATGGGGAGCTTTGAGTTGTTGAGAGAATCATTAGTGATCACTCGCAAGGGTGGGGGATATTTTACGCTTACGTACGCAAT
Source organism: Morchella importuna (assembly GCF_003444635.1). Classification (NCBI taxonomy): domain Eukaryota; kingdom Fungi; phylum Ascomycota; class Pezizomycetes; order Pezizales; family Morchellaceae; genus Morchella; species Morchella importuna. Next base: position 502,556 of record NW_025763434.1, on the reverse strand, counting down.
TGGGATTGTGCACAGCAAACACGTCAAGAGTGTGTTAGTCCAAATTTCCATGTTTGTCAGTATGATGAACCTGCCTTTAAGGCTCCAAACGGTTCGGTATGTTCGGTCTAAACATCTCTATCCTTCTCGGTGCCAGTGTTACATATTTATCGCTGATTGTTCCTAGAAGACAACCAGTCACTTACGAGGAGAGATATCCGATAACTTGAATCCCTTCGATTCGCTATGGGCCGTGAAGATCTCCATCCTGATTTCAACCCGGCCTCGTATCCAAGCTTAACACTCCCAAGACATAGAAACAAGGTTTCAGGCTGACTGTATTTTATCTTCGTTAGAGTTGCAGAATCATTCCGACCAATGGGGCGATGTTGGTATGAAAAATAATGGGCGAAAGATAGAACCATCATGTGAATGCACATTTCAAACAAGCCTTATTATGTTAGTAGCGATATCGCACAAGCAGGCATATACCCAGCAAAAGCCAGGCATGTAACGATCATCCTCTACATAGGTACCACCCAGCGTCATTTTCTCGTCAACAACTGATTTGCGGAACTTATCGAACGATAATCCGATCATTGACCCTCCAGTTGATTTATAATGTGGTTTTCGGGAAAACCTCCCGAATCCATGAGTTTCTTTAGTACCTGCATAACCTCCTGCTACTTCCCTCCGTGATTATTCTGCATTTGTTACCCGGATGAAATCGGTATACCGGATAAATTACGTTCCTGTACTCTATTTTCAATACCGATTGATTTGATTGATTACTTCGGTACGACAGTACCACTCGATGGCCGAGTTTACAAACCCTAGAAATCAATCCATCTCATCGTGGAGATTCTTATGCAGGACGGCAAGAGCGAGGGAGGGATGGTGTGGAGGGGCAGGTATGACTTGACTTGACAAATCCAATGGCCGTACCCCACACTATTCCTTATTTGATCACAATCACAATTCGGACTATTCCCGCTTCCGCGTTACCGTGGAACGTGGTTCAGTGTTGTGTCAGTCAGTTTTTTTTGTCTTTTGTGGGGGGCGCAGGGCACTGCGAGAGGGAGACAAAGAAATCAGAGGAACTCCCCGTAGTTTAACGTTCGGGTTTCTTATCACCTAGTAGTCGTTTTCGTCTCCTGGATTTCCAGGATTCCACTGCCTTAACTTCTATAATTCTCAAAAGAACAAAAAGAAAGACTGTTTTGGCTGATTAGGTACATGGTTGGTTCATTCGTTGGGGCCGTTAGGACTGTCTGCCCTCTGCCCCCCTTTGCCTGCTTTAGTGTCTGCCTGCCGCTCCGAAGTTCATCCGCGTCTTTTTTTTTTATCTCCGCTCAGCGGTCAGTAAGCTAAGCCGAACGTACTCTACAGGTATGTTGCACCGGGTCCCGCTTATGCGCACACGTCTCCCTTCCAACCATTCATTACTCAGCGCTCACCCATTTTCTACCAAATCAACGTCAGTCAACCGTCAACTACCTACCTGTCCAGTACAATACAGTTCAGTGACTTGGAACGAAGACGACCACAAAGGAGACGAACAATGTCGAGTAGCTACACTCCAGGCGGGCGCCATATTTTTGACTATCTAAACGTCGTCCGGCGAGACGAGAACAGCTTTGACGACTTTGACCCCAATGATCTTGCCCAGTACACCGAGGCCAAGTTCTTTGACTTTGACATGGGCCAACCTAGTGACGACCTCGACCTTGATCCCAAAAAGGAGAACGGGGATGTTGCAGCGACTACAGCTGTTGGAGGAGATATGGGACTAAAGACAGTGGATATGGACTTCTATGGTATGTAGAATTCATGTCAAGTTCGTAGGATGGGGTTGTTCCAAGTTGTTGCTATTGTTGTCGTTGCACGAGAAACCCCGCGGAAGGCTGTCATTTCACCCCACCTTTGTCATGTCTAGCGGCACCTAATGCCAATAGATATTGAAATTCATTGGAATCTGGCGAAACACCCTTCTGCTATATTTTTATCCAGGGAAATTATTAGCAAATATTGTTCATGAAAGCTGATTGCCAGTTTCGACAAATTTAGCAGATTTTGACAACTTTGATTTCCAAAGTCTCACCACCGGAGGCGTAGTGGAACCATTGCAGCACCAGCAGATGCAGCCCGCCATTCCCCTGTCAGTCCCCACTCCCACTGTCGCTGCGGCCGCCCCGCCCAATCCCCACTCTGCCGCCTCCAATGCCGGCACCCCATACACTTCTACCTCCTCCCCAACACCCTCCACACCCCGGCCCGCAAAGCGAAAAGCCTCGAGCGAGCCAGATAGCTTGGAGGAAGCCTCCCGACTTGCGGCCGACGAAGATAAGCGTCGCCGCAACACGGCAGCATCAGCAAGGTTCCGAGTCAAGAAGAAGCAACGGGAGCAGGCACTTGAGCGTACTGCGAAAGAGATGACCGACAAGTGCTCCCTCCTAGAGCAGCGTATTAACCGCCTCGAAATGGAAAATAGGTGGCTCAAGGGCCTAATTGTTGAGAAAAATAACGCGCCTGGCGAGGATGATCCAAGTGTGCTTTTTGCGGCCAAGTACTCATCGGCTGCCGTTACAAGTACGGGCGAGTGCAAGGATGGTGTTGGGACTGCTTAGTTTTCCCTGTGGATCGATAAATTTCTTTTCTTTCTTTCCTTTTTCTGTTTATTTTTTTTGTTGGGCAAAAAGTGGGATGTGATTGATGCCTTGGAGTTTATGTGGTGGCTGTATTGATTGTTTTTTTTCCTTCTTCCCACTCGTTTTCCCTTTTCTTTTTTCCGTTATTCTCCTGGGTATCTCATTGTATCCATCCATCGTTGCATGGAATTTTCTCTTATGTTAGCGTCATGAATTGACCAAACATTTTTTTAAAACGAGTCATATTGTGTAGGTGTGGTGGGCGTGCGGGTGGCCATGGTTGTGAGTGGATGGGATGTCTTTATGTAATGCTCGAAAGAGTTGATGATTTGTATATGCGGTGCAAAGAACAATAAACGGGATCAAAGAAGCGACGGACTTGACGAGGGGAAAGAAAGTGGGGAAAGAAAGTGAGGAGAAGCCGAGGATCCAGCTGTTCTTTTATTGCCTACTGAAAATCGAAGTCGACATCGATGACAGAAAAGACGCAAGATGGGATGAACTTAGCCGTTCACCGGAATACCAGCTGGAGTGATCATTGACTTGTGATACAGCAGAAAACGGCAATGAAGCACAGTGCTGAAAGCTACTCTGCTCAGACTCTGCTCAACCTGCGATGCTGTTAATGCACTCCACTGTACGAGAATTCCCCCTCTATTCTAGTGTCATTCCTGTGCAGCATCATGATGCAATGCTACCTTTGGATTTTCTTTTTCTTTTTCTTCCTTTTACTGGATAAACACATACCGTTCCAGCAAAATCTTTACCCAGTGGCGTGATTCTTCTGCATTGGTAGGATGCTCTGAAGGTCTTAGACAGTGGATCCATGGAGAGGGGCCCGGAGCTGCTTGTCACCGTAAAGCTTATTTGCACGACCACTGACACTACCGAGTTACTTTATAGGGGCTCAATGTAGATATTGTAGCAGTAAAGTATCAGAGAGAGGGCGATTATGTCCAGATACAAGGTCGGTTTAAAGTGGTTAACGACACGAAGTGGAATAGATGTAGAAATGGGGTTGTCTCTGCGGTTGCGCAGCTCTATATCATCAAGCTCCTACTAGCCCTTTACATACTATTAGTATCGCCGCAGATAAGCGGCCTTCCTACTTTAACCCGATTCCTACCAACCCTTGACCCCAAAAAAAATTCCTTCACGATACGATGTCCACCTCACAACCATCTCCGGCTCCAATCACGCCAACAACAGATACAACTCTGCTCTCGGAGCTCTGTCCCTTCTGCAACGCCGCGCCGCCCAAATATCGATGCCCTGCCTGCGACGCGCGTACCTGTTCCCTCACATGTTCAAAGCGCCATAAAACATACAAACAATGTAGCGGCACCCGTGATCCGACCGCATATCTCAAACGTTCCGCTCTCACGACTCCCTCTGCGCTGAACCGGGACTTCAATTTCCTCACTGGCGTCGAGAAGGCTGTTTTGCGCGCTGATGGTGGCGCGGAGGAGGAGGAGCAGGAGAAAGTGAATAAACAGAAACTGCAGAATAGACAAGCTTTTATAGAGAAGAGCGGAGTTGTGTTTAAGAGCGCTCCGAGAGGACTAAAGAGGGCGAGAGAGAATAAGACAGATGTTGTCAAGTATGCGCCTATGTCGCCATTTCTGCAAGGTGTTGGTTGGGTGCTGACAGGCGGATGGGATAGGACAAAGAAACAGAGGGTGCTGGGCTGGACAGTTGAGTGGATTATGTGTGATGAGGGGAATAGGAGGATCCTAGACGACAGGTACCTGATCCTTCCACCACACCTTTACTTTGCTTCTTCATATTAACGGACCTCTCTTTCAGAATTACCGAAACCTCGATACTCTTCCATGCATTTTTCCATCCAAACAATGGCGAATCCCGCAAAAAGGCAAAGGCCGAAATGGCCAAAACACGTTTCTACCTCCGCAAGGTTGGAACACCGGCCAACAAGCCTACACTGATACAGCTGAACCCTTTGGCTGCGCTGAAGGACTGTCTAAGAGGACGTATAGTGGAGGAGTACCCGACATTATATGTAACATCGCAAGAAGGCCATCCGCAAGGGTGGGAAATAGATGCTAGTATCGCGGCAGATACAGGGGGGAAATTGGAGGTGCTAGAAGAGACAGGCGAGGTGAATCTAGACGCTTTGGAGAAAATAGTTGCAGGAAATATGGGCGATAGTCTTGTTGAGGAATCGGGTGCCAAAGAGGAGGTACCGAAAGAGCTCGTGGAAGAGGAGCTTGTGGTAGATATGGAGGATCCCAGCGGAGAGGTTAAGGAAGGGGGGACAAAGGATTCAGAGATGGAAGGCCAAACAGGAGCGCCTAAGAGCGCTATATCTCCAGAAGGCGATGAGGTAACCGGTACCAAATAGGAAGGAATCCAGAGGCGGGTTCTGGTAATAATACTCAGGTGTAAGAAGTGGATATACAATCTGCTGTGCCTGAAGCTAATTCTGTAGGATTGGAGTTGTGAGAATCTTCCGTTTGGAATCTAGAACTGTATTATATCTCTTTATATCATAGCGAGTCAGACTGTATGAGGTAGTTGAATTACCAAAGGTCAACCTTTTCAGCGCCCAAATTTAACATTTCAAGAAGCTACAGCGAACGGTAGTAGCCAATATAGCTACTAAGAAACGGTGCCCCGCCCTTCTAAGCTCGCGATAGCTTTATACAGCTGTTAAAATCATAAAATGGTTTCGCAGTTACTTGAGTTATGTGTTGTAGGAAAGATCGTTCTGGATGTTACACCGGTTCTGCGACTACACAAACAGCTTCTACCCCCTTGGTAAGTGATCGTTAGGGGTACAATATTGTGAAGTGGCGTGAGCTTGTCAATTTCATAATAGGAGATAGAATCAATTATGACGGGAAAGTTTTTAGTAGCATCACGCCAACAAATCCGGGGAGGTAGTGTGGATTGGACATGCGGGACAGGGTTGGTTCAGGTGATAAAGTGTTCTCGGGATCTCTCCTAAACATCGAGACCGTGTTATACGGGGCTTATGCTCCTTTATGTTTTAGCAGTGACCTCTATTTCCCATTGGCACCTTAACCTGCTTGCGGGTGGTTTAAGGATAAGCCCCGAGAACAGTACGAGCTGTCGAGAAAAGGTACAATACTCCCCGGAAGAAGGATTACAATATTGAAGTTTCTCCCGGCTCGAACCTGTCGGGTTTGCACATTTCTTCAACCCTGAAAAGGTCGACGCAAGTTTTATGCCTAGGTGCAGTGTTAACCTTAGGCTTGAGCGAATCAGAACCCTCCTTTTAAAGAGTCTTTTCTCATATTGTTGTTGACATTACTGGAGTACTCGTGCGCTCTTATTTTTGACAGGTGGAGAATACAGTTACTGACCATACTTCAGGCATTTTTCAGTTCTCACCTAAACGTTGCGTCATAGAATCTCACTCAGCGAAATAACAGTCACAACATCTTGGCAAGGCACTAGCGCACACACAATCATAAACCATAGACCCTATTTTGGTAACAACAACGCTCAAAATCTTCGACAAATCTACGCCCGACGCCCAACGACTCGACTCCAGACTAAACCACGCCATTAGGTATTTTGCCGATTCCCTTTTGCTGCGTTGCTATCCTTGGATTTTGAATGGAAATGGGATGCGATTGGGGGGGGGGAGCTGTTGGTGGGGGTTTCGGGGTTGATTGAATCACGGGAATTTGGTGAATTGAAATTTCCCAGATTCGGGGGATTCAAGGACCTCGATACACCTTAGCACCCCCTTGTGATTCTCTTTTCCAGCCAATATCCTGGGAGATAGTTTTTGAGCCTTTTTATGTGGATTATTGACTGACATTCAATCTCTATCAAAGTTTCCTAAACACCAGCAAAAATGGGTATTTCTCGTGACTCCCGCCACAAGCGCTCCGCTACCGGTGCCAAACGTGCCACCTACCGCAAGAAGCGTGCTTTCGAGCTCGGTCGCCAGCCTGCCAACACCCGTATCGGAAACACTAAGCGTGAGTAGTCTCTATGACTTCCACGGTAAACCCTTCTGTTCAACATCTCTGGTCGTCTCGATAGGACTCTAGCAGTCCTATCTGGGCGCCGAGATAGAAGGAGGCCCCATTGCTTTCTCTCGTGGGGAAACTCTGGGCGCTATACATCCACCGTCAAAGGATGTGGGGTTATCCCCCGGAGAACATATATGCTAAGGCAAAGTATAGGTATCCACATTGTCCGCACCCGTGGTGGAAACCGCAAGTTCCGTGCTCTCCGTTTGGACTCTGGAAACTTCTCGTGGGGTTCTGAGGGTATCAGCAAGAAGACCCGTGTCATTGCTGTCGCTTTCCACCCTTCCAACAACGAGTTGGTCCGTACCAACACTTTGACCAAGTCCGCCATCGTCCAGATTGATGCCGCTCCTTTCCGTCAATGGTAATTTCAACCTTATTCAAAGGCACGTTTTCATATTCTAACATTTACCAGGTACGAGGCCCACTACGGCCAGCCCCTCGGAAAGAGACGTGGAGCCAAGGCCGCTGCCGCTGCCACTGAGGAGGCCAAGGAGGAGAAGTCCAAGTCCAAGTCTGTTCAGCGCAAGATTGCTGCTCGCCAGGCCACCGCCAAGGTCGAGGGTCCCCTTGAGGCCCAGTTCGCCGCTGGTCGTATCCTTGCCTGTGTCTCATCCCGACCGGGACAGAGCGGACGTGTCGATGGATACATCTTGGAGGGCGAAGAGCTCAACTTCTACCAGAAGCTCATCCACAAGAAATAGATAAAAATAAAATAAATCTTAGGAAACTGGGGGCGCTGGGCAAATTTCAAATACAATTAAAAGTTCTTTTGTTGGGTTTAATATGTGATTCCTTATCGTAGTCAATGGTGTTCTTGATGTCTTTGTGGGAATGACCGGAATTATTGGGTTGTTTTTCTTCCATGTAGTCCTTTTTCCTTGCTGTGGATTGTAGAATATCTAAAACTACATTTATCCACGTATACATACTTCTCTCGTCATAAACTGTGGATAATACATAAACCAGAATGCCCTACTATTCCTTAGAGTCACCCACCACTATACCGAATGCACACCGAATTCCTAAAGAAACACAGCCCTAGTATAACGAACGAGTTTTGGTGATCCGAATCCGAATTTCACACAGAATCTTATCTGCTGTATTGAACTATATCGAGTGGGTGATTTTGGAATATGTAGTTCCGTTACGGAGGGTAGTTGTACTTTATGCAGCCACTAATTAATGGGCTACCAGACAGTCAGACCTGCTGGGGTTCCTAGGCCTGATCTGCTCGTTATGATTCCTGCTGCTGCTGCTGCACAGTATGAGTACATAAATTTAAATAACAACGACATGAAGTACCCAGGTACCTACTCGTATTTCTCTGACGTTTGTGGACGCGACTGATATTGCATGCCATACAAAAATACGCCAAGCTCATGATTTTGGGTGTATGCAATAATGGCCCAGTTCAAAAACGTCAGCGAAATACTACCGCAAGATTTGGAGCGTAAAGCCCGGGCGTTAGAGAAGATCCTAGTATGTAAAAAGCACCAATTATTGCTCGAACTGTGGCGAATCCTTCAGTTTTTGGTGAGAGAAACTTACCAGGATCTTATTTAACACCCGGGTGCAACGCTCCAACTTTTGCGGTAGTACACCGAGACGTGTGTAGATCTGATAAGGTGCATGGTGACGAGACGCTAAACTAAGCGCCATTCCTGCAGGGATCGTGGATCCTCACACTTATTATACGCGTAGAGTAGTTCTCGCGACGGACATTCGAACACACTTGAGCAGTTGTTGCAGCAGGAACGATGTCTTCTCCAACAACCACCATATCAATAGCTACGCCTCGCCACAAAAGATCCCTTACTGTAAGCGCCCTTACCCGCAAAAAGCCCAAGTCCTAAAAGTACTAACAACCCTCCGGAAGCGCAGAACAATGCTAGCAAGTCCTCACCAATACCACGCAAGCGCAAACGCAATACGAGCACGGCAAGAAGCCAACAATTCCTAGCAACAATAGAGCTCCTTAATGACCTCGGTAACTTCTGTGGCGTTGGAACGATCGACATACCCATGCCACGCAGGGCCGCTGTGGGTATGGAGGCGCCGGATGGCTGGTTCTGGCTTGAAACTCCGGGACGGTCCCACCAATTCCCCAAACAGTCGATACAGGCAAAGATGATAGCACTTGTCGAAGCTGGGTGGTTGAGATGCACCTACCAGATGATTCCTAACACACAATCAAGTGCCAGGGTTAGGATCTACGTTCTCCCAGATGATTTGGGCAGGACTTATATCAAACGAGAAGACACAACCCTGCGGAAATGTTTGAGAACCGTGGTTTCAGCAACAGACGATTCAAAGCAGAAATGGAAAATGAGCGAAAGTCCGGACTGCGAAAGACAAGAGATCGAGGAGACTGCTAGTCTGTTCTACATGTTCAATAAATTGAAGTCACCTGCGCCCGATCCGGGAAGTTTCTGGATCAAGGATGAAAATACAAAGGTAATCCCTCCCATCTGGTTTCTATTCTCCACACTGACATTGGAGTTAGGAGCTGATTAATGACGTCCTTACCAGGGATTTGCCGGGGGTAAAAACCACTCTTTATAGGCATCAGAAGAGGACTGTAGCAATGATGCTGCAAAAGGAACTGGCACCAGAGCAAACAATGGACCCAAGGTTGACAAGTGTGCATGGACCCGATGAAGGTGTCTATTTCCACGACTTTGAGACTACAGAACTCTTCCAGGACCCAAGGTATTTTGAGGATGTGAAGGGTGGTATTCTGGCTGAGGAAATGGGCACTGGGTATGGTTTGTCCTTCAACATTACTCTTGTTTCTAGTTCAGCACCGTGACCTCATCCATCCTCTCCATTCAACGCAGCGGCGGCATGGCACTAGTTTTCGCAATGGTCCCTCCTAGTGCATTGCTCATAGCCGGCTACAGTCAATTGACGGTCAATGACGATGGATTTTAACCAATACGTTAATATAAATTAGGGCTGGAACAACTCGCAAGCCATTTTGGTTAGAAAAACCCCAAATCGTCGTTGACCCCCAATTGGCTGTACACCCACTCCGGTAGTTCAAGGGCTTCGGGTGATTACGAGTGACCGTCGGTGACTGCGGGTGACGGTATGGAGCTCTTGACTACGGCGGGCTTCAGGGTAAGGTAGGAAAAAACGTAATCTCGATACTAAAATCTTGAACGAATTCCTATAAGACCCTGTGGTCCATCGGCCCTTCCTAATTTGTCGGGCCCTTCAAAGCTCCGTACCGTTGTAGAGGCCGCTTCATCCGATATATACTGGTGGTCTCGTCTCAGTTGGCATCGACCGTCCATTTGTGGCGTACTAATCAATACTAAAAGTAAACTTAAATGTCGAGTAACTTGCTAACTGTCATCCAGTAAAACTCTGGTGTGTTTAGCCCTTATCCTTGCTACAAAAAGCCAAATCAGCTTCACCCCCGACGAATATGAACAACCTCCACAGGTCCGCCCCGCCGTGGGCAGCCTAATGAGTATGTGCATTGCATCCATCTGGCGCAACGCGATCCCATGGAAGCAGTACTCAGGCACCGACCAGCTACCCGATAACTGCGAAAAGGCAATCCTGGACAGCCATGGCTACTACGAAATACAGCCACCCGTGCGGTCCCGCAGCAGCCGCTACGATACCGACCCCGCGCTCAAAGAAAAGATCTACCTCGGTTCAGGGACCATTATCGTGTGTCCTCAGAACCTCGTTGAACAGTGGCAGGGCGAGATAGAGAAACATTTAGAAAAGGATGCGCTCAATGTTCTCACGTGCGGGAATTCCAAAGATCAGATCCCAACCATCCAGGAGCTGTTGAAATACGATGTCATCATCTTTTCGAGAAGCAGGTTCGATAAGGAAGCGCGGGAAGGGCTTGACCAAAAGGGCCGTAGAGAATCGGGTGGGAAGCCGCTCATCTGTACATGCCCATATATGGGGGCAACGCGGACCCCGAACTGTACTTGTTTCAGGAAAGAGGATGTTTATAAGTCCCCGCTCATGTCGATCCACTGGAAGAGGCTTATTGTCGACGAAGGTCATTCCATGGCATCAGGCTCAAAGACAAACAGTGTTCTAGTTGCCGATAAGCTTCCCGTAGAGCGCCGGTGGATTGTGACAGGAACACCAACCAGCGAACTTGTTGGTATTATGACTGGAACGGCGATGGACAGCGTAGAGGATCAGGAAGCCTATACGGATAAGCTTCTTGAGGATAGAAAGGAGACCAAGATCAACGAAGCCGCACAGTTGGAAAGAGTTGGGAAGATGGTGTGCGATTTCCTCAAGCAGGAGCCGTGGACTTTGTCCCAGTGGAAGCGGTACATGAATCCCACACGGATGAAGTCAATGCTTGAGAAGTTCTTCATCCGCCACACGGCTAAGGATATCACATTCTCTGTAGAACTTCCGCCCTTGTACCAAAAGGACGTGCCTTTGGAGCCCAGTTACTTTGACAAGATCTCTATGAACCTTTTGATTGGAGCGTTAGCAGTCAATGCGGTAACCAGTGAGAGGTCGGATAAGGACTATATGTTCCACAAAGACAACAAGGCTAACCTAAGGAAATTGACTGATAACCTTCTGAAGAGAGCTGGGTTCTATTGGTCCGGATACTCTCCTGAAGACATTGAATCGCATGTCAAGACCAGTAGGAAGTATCGAAAGACCAAGAAATGCACGCCCGAAGACAGGGCACTGCTCGAGAAGTCCATCGCCGCTGGAGAAACAGCTCTCAAAGATCCAACATGGAGAAATATCACCACCTACCACGAGATGGGTGAGATCCTGTATCAAAATCCACATCTTATCAGTTGATTAACAGTGAATAGTCTACTTCCTCGCCGACTTTCCCAACCAGCTCACCGAGCAATGGGGACTCATCCCTGGCGCCACTCCCAGGAACGGCTTCCACGAAATTGGCGGCGCCCAAATCCAGAATCTCCAAAAGTCCCTCAACGCCCACAGCTGGCTCGAATACGACGCCCTAATACTCAAGCTCAAAGCGCTCGGCCAGGCCTTCCACAACACTCGCGATAGCAAGCACCACCCCCAACCCAACACCGACCCCCACCACGCCGCCAACACCCCCAAAACGCCCCCACCAACCCGCCCGCGCTTCCCCGACCTCTCCACCATGCCCGCCCTCGCCAAACCGCACATTGTCGGCACGGCCTCCAAAAAGCTAACCTACCTCGTCACGGCAATCCGCAAGCATCACACCACCGAGAAAACCCTCGTCTTCTACGAAGACCAGGACACTGCTTGGTACCTCACCCAGGCACTCGAACTCCTCGGCATTGAAACCCTCGCCTACTCCCCCGGCCTCAGCCCCGCCCAAAAATCACTCCACCTCCGCACCTTCCAGCACTCGGACAAGTATCGCATCCTCGTCATGGACCTGCGCCAGGCCGCGCACGGCCTTAATGTCTGCGCTGCCTCGCGTGTCTACTTTATCAACCCTGTGTGGCGCGGCGACGTCGAGCGGCAGGCCGTGAAGCGCGCGCACCGAATCGGGCAGACGAGGGAGGTGTACGTCGAGACTCTGTATCTCAAGGGCACCGTCGAAGAGGCCGTGCTGGCAAGACGAAGAGAGATGTCGGAGCGCGAGAGAGGCGATGCAAAGACACTCGTCGACGACGAGGCCATGTGCGAGATCATCAGGAAGTGGGAGTTTCTGCCGATCGTGGCGGGCGAGGAGAAGCGGCCTGCATGCATGCTAGAGGACTCAGAGCCGCTATTTGGCCATGGAAAGCACGGCGGCGTGTATGACCAGGTGGAGGGGCTTCCGGGCGATCCGGTGGTGGCGCGGGCGCGGGTGAAGAGGGAGATGGCGTCGACACCGAAGAGGAAGAGGACGCCGGGCGCGGAGGAGCCGCCGAAGAGGAAGAGGCACGGGTTCATGGGGAGTCCGGGGAGGAATTTGGTTCTGGAGGAGGAGGAGGATGGGAATGACTCGGGGGCTTCAGGGGCTTCGGGGGTCGCGGGGGCGAAGGTCGTTCGGTTTGCGTGATCCTCTTTTTTTTTCTCTCTCTTTTTCTTTGCTGTTTTGTTTTGACCAATCTTTTTTCTTTCTACGGCATACGGAGGCCAATGTATATACCCTTCACATACATCCTTCATAGCCGGTAAGAAAGAAAAAGAAAAAGAAAAGAAAAGGCACATTTATAGAGCTATAGATGGGAAAACTTGAATAAACTATCATTGCCGCACTACTACTGCTACCACTTACCATCACTTCTATTTGCCAGTGGCAGAAAGCACGCATACTAGTATCGTTGGGGAATTTAGTAGGGATTATGTTCCAGACGGACGAGGAAGATACTAGTTAATAACGACCCGGGGATCGATCTTAGGGAAGAGCGGTGTTCGGTTTTGCTCAACTCTCCTTTTCTCTTTCCTTTATTCTTTTTTCTTTTTGTCTACATTTAAGCCATCGCATATAAAGTACCTTTTACTTTCTCCCAAACCAGAGAGCGGGGACATTCATTTAGCGCTATAGAAAAAAAAACTTGGATAACCAATCATTGACACACTACCATAAAAGTAAACCACCTCCATAAACCACCATCGTCCAACCCCCCCCCCCCAACCCAACTACCACCACCATAGGCCACCCGCCCCATAAATTAAGGCCTCCCATACCTCGCCTCGGCCGTATAATCCTTATTCGGCCCCTCCACGCGATACCTGATCCAGAACCTCTCCAGATCCGGCGTGCGCGGCCTAAACGCAAACCGGTAACTGGGCCAGTACCAGTCCTTGACACACAGATGCTCGCTCTTTGCCTTCCAGCCGCCGGGCTGGTCGACCTCGCCGTCCCCACTGCTCCCGCCATCGGTGCTAGTAGCGCCTGGAGGGAGGAACTCGAGCGCGTGGAAGAAGTAGTCGACAGCGCCGCTGCCGTCCGTTTTCACGAACCACACGGTGATGGTGTCGGTGTCGGGGTGGTAGCGGTAGATGTAGCTGCGCGCGCCGGTCATGGTGAAGCCGGTGTCGGTGAGGAAGGTGCCTGTCTCGTTGTAGAGGTACTCGACGCACTCGCCGCCGGGGGTCTTGGGCAGCGGGGTGTGTGTGAGGTTGGCCGTGGTGCATGTGGGGCCCGTGGGGGTGTGCTGGAGGAGCGAGGTGAAGGTTGCTTCGCGCGGGCGGAAGTCGGCGGTGCCGGTGAAGGTGCCGCTGGGGAAGGCGCTGTTTCGGGAGGTGATGCGGCGCGAGAGGGACCAGTGGCCCTGCAGGCCGCGGAAGACGGCGGCGGCGGTGAATTTTGTGATAGGGGTGGGGGGGACGAGGAGGGATTGCAGGTCGGAGAGGGCCTTGGTGGCTTCGGCGTGGCTGGAGGCGGGGGCGAAGTGCGCGGGGATCATGGTGTTGGGGAAGAAGGAGGTTGCGGAGGGCGCGGAGGGGATGGAGAGGCGCTCGCGGATGTCGTTGACGACGCCGATGTAGTCGGGGGCAGCCCATTGAGGGCGGAAGGTGGTTTCGGCACTATCGATACGCTTTGTGCGCGCGGCGGCGAGATCGGTGATGGCCGTGGTCATGTCCTCAGTGCTGGGCCAGGAGACCTCCCCGGAGAAGAGGGCGGCGAGCCAGCGGCCTTGCATCTCTATGATGCCGAAATAGGGGCCCTTGTACATTCCGGCGAAACCGGCGGTCTGCTGGAAGACCGGGTGGAGGCAGAGGTTGTAGAGGATGAGTGGTGCAAAGTTGGGGTCTTCGGGGATGGGCGTCGAGGAGGATGTCAGGGCTGTATAGATATCCTCGGGCAGTATATTCATAAGAGAAGAGGCAGGGTGGTAGCCGGTTGCCAGTATCACGGTATCTGCGTCTGTGATCTCTGTCTCGCTATAGTCCTCGCCCTGCTCCAACTTGACTGTGTTTCCATCCATGGCCGCCACGCGCCCAAGAACGGTCTTGATGGCCCCTTCGCGCACAAAGCTGCCGTACGAGTCCGAGATAGCGACCCATGGCATCTGGTTCATATACTTCTCCGTTACCTGCATCTCAGGGGACAGCTCCGCCTGGTCGTGCCCTACAAACTCTTTCATTTTCTCACTAACCGCCCTTGAGATCTCCTCCATCGACTTTGGCGGTTTTCCCGCGTCCGCAAGCCGCGCATTGAAGTCATACATCAGGAGGTCCAAGGGAAGGAAGCGCGGCGCCGTCGGATCCTGCTCGTTCGGGACCGCAAAGTACTTTGCCAGATTCCAGAACGGGCGTGAGAAGAGATGCACGATTTCCGGCTTCTCCGACCCCTCTTGCGAAGAGAGGTGGAGCGCAATATCCGCGGCGGCTTCAATACCGGTCATTGACCCGCCGACAACGACAATCTTCTTTTTGCCCTTTATATCGAGCTTTTCAAAGTCTGCAGAATGGATCACCTCGCCTTTGAAGCTTGAAAGGCCGGGGATAGGCGGAACATATGGCGCAGAGAAGAAGCCGGAGCATATGGCCAGAAAGTCAAATTTCTCCGCGCCATCTTCCTCCTTTACCTTGTCTCTCCACTCGACTCTCCAGCTGCCGTCATCCTCTTTTGTGATCTTTGTCACGGGACAGGACAGCCTCAGCGCCGACTCGGGGATGTACTTTTCGCGGTAGCGCTGCAAGTAGTTGCCCATCTCCGCCACGGGCGGGAACATGGGCGCCGTCTCTGGCCAGGCAAGGTCTGAGAAGGAGCATGTGTAGCGCGAGTGGTTCAATGTCAGCCCCTGGTCGAGCGCAATGATATCCGCCGCGCTGGAGGAGGACCAGAGCCCGCCGATGGTGGGCTTCGCTTCAAATAGCGTGGGCGTGATATTGCGGGCCAGCATGGAGCGCGCAGTGCTGAGGCCTGATGGGCCAGCGCCTAGAGAGGGAGAGACATATTAGCTTACGGGCTCCGTAGACTAACGACCTGATACTTGGGGTGCTGTAATTCGGGTACATACCTATGATGGCGACGGTTTTACGGGTGTCTGCCATAACGCCGGTGTATAGATTTCGATACCGGGAATAAGAACTAGAACAAGAAGCCGAGATTGCGATAAGCCCACGAGTGGGAATGCGGAGTAGCAGTGACCGTAGAATCGTGACTTTAGCTGCAATTTATGAGTCTGATTTGGATGAGTCTCCAGTTTCCCCGGCGCGGCGATGTCAGCAGCAGCAGCAGCAGCGGGGCTTTGGAGGGAGATAGAGAGGGGTCTCGGATGTTTCGGAGATGTCAGTCATCTTTGAATGCAACAGCAGATAAGACGGCAGGATGGAATACGAGTTCTCAGATATGTTTCGCAGTGATAGGGCTTCTGCTTGAAACATGCATCTGCCCGATGTCAGTAATACATGTAAAGTAATACCAGTTGACTCTCGACGTTGTTGGTTGGTTGTTGCTGTGGGTTAGGGTTTGTAAGGTGTGCGTTTGTCTCGGGCACGAGATATCACTCGCATGGGATGACCGGGGCCGAGATGTGTGGAGGCACGGAGTAAAGATTGGCTAGATGGGAAGCAGGACTGAGAAGAGAGGAATGAAGGCGATCGAGGGTTGATCTACAGCATGTATCCAGGCAAGTAACAAAACGTGGTCTTTAGGTAAACTTCCACTCTTGGATGCCACATGTCCTGACAGTCAGTTAAACTTAGTGGCGACGTCAGACAACACAAATTCAAGTTCAGGCATGTAGCGGAGAGTCCCATATATATGAGGGTAATACTGGCAATGAATATGGTAGTATGTACTTCCCTGTGTAATCTCTGGATAGACTGCTCGATCGCCTAGGATGTTCTTTAAGACCATTAGTTCAAACCTGGTCGGCGAGAGGAAACTTGAACCATTAAAGCTAACCTTAATATAATCACACGTGCAGTTTAGATGTGTGATCAAGCCCTGCTGGCATGCGGGTGATCGTCAATGAGTCAATGGAAAATTTAAAAGTGTAGGCGAATGATTTACTATGACTAGTACACACATGACTAGATTATGTAGCTAGTCGAGGTGAAGCAAATAAGACCAAAATCCCCGGCTTTCGAAGAAGCAAAACCCTCACGCTCATCATAATGAGGGGGAGAAGTCGGTCTGGGGCGAGCAGACATGGGATCCATGGTAGAACGAATTCGAACTAGAGAAGGGAGGAAGTAGCCATACGTATCTACATCTACAATGCATACGTACCCCATACAAGCCCCAATTACCAAAAAACCTCCACACACACACAACAAATCTCACGGTTGCCCAACTACATGTATTTGCTAAACCCTGCAATCTGCCAATCTTGTCCTTATCAACGAGTGCCCAAAACTCTACATGTCATAGCAAGCTCTACTCGCTATCAATCCCCCGGTTTCCCCCATCTCTTGTAAACTCCACAGTGCTGCTTCCTGGTTAACTACCTGGCCAGTGGGAATACCAACCGTCAGCAGCACGACCCTCACTCTTCGAATCCCCCGGTATCCTACCTGGCACACTTTTGCGCTTGGGATAGGAGGACGAGGAACCTCGAGGACACCCCCAAACCTCGCCTCGAGCGTCCCTCGTGGACCACGCAGGCTGGGAATTATGGCTCTTGCTCCGGCTTTCCCTTGCTCCGGGGCCGGCCGAGACCTAGAATTAAGCTACAGTTGGAACCATCCACAGTGATTTTTTCTTCTTGTACAAGATGTTGGTGGGCCATGATGTGCATTGTGGTAGTCTCTCATGGCCAGCAGGCCTAGGGTTAGGTGTCCTTATGTAGCTAGCTTGTTTTATAATTTACCAGCCTCGCCTCCCCTTAAGTATTACTTCCGGGCTGCTGGGAATTGTGTGGCCGAGTGTGGTCTAGGGGTAGACGCCTCGTCATGGAGGAACACCGAGTGGGTTGAGTCCCCATGGCCATCAGTAGGTCATGGGTTCAACTCCGGGGGTGGGAGTGGTGCTGTGCCTGTATATTGGTAACGGGAAGTGGAGCTGCTAGTTGGGCCCATAGCCCCGTGGAGGTATATGGCCACAGCATCACTTTTTGTAAATTTATTGCCAGCTTGATTATCTTAGCCTCTCGCTCAGAATTTAGTCTTCCTCTCTCTGCCCTCCCCCTCCCCCTCAACCCCATATGTATGGTCAGGGCCGGATGTAGGATTGGGCCGGTCTATCGAAACCTTTTCAGACCATATTCTTTTATAGTATAGTAGATAGATGTAGATGTCTTTTATTACTTTGTAGGTTTTTTTTATAAGTACAAGTAAATCTCCCAATTTCATTCCATAAAAATACGAAGCCGGAGCATTGGAGGGCTAAGGTGGATTAGTGGTTGGTCACTCGGCTGTGTGGAGGATGGCGCGGTCATGAAGTATCACTCGTTGTTGTTGTTGTTTGGGTATTTATAAACGTGGAGCGGTTACCGTTTATTGGTTTTAACAGCAATGTTACTGTTGGCTTTAGGATACGTATACAAAGTACATAGTACTCTTATCTATTCAAATGGTTGGCTCCGGGCAACATTTTGCGGCAGTCGTTGCAGTTGTTGGGCGTGGCCCCAAGCTATCTGTACATACCCAAGTACTTTTATATTCGAGCTATTTTGTTCTCTAGCTGTGCATATAAAGAGAGAGCCTTCCTTGTTACTAATCATCAGTTCATACAATACACTTTTTGTTCTTGGTTCTCTATTACTTCAATCATCCCCGAAAACAAGAAAAATCACTTGAAACTCCCACCACAATCTACGTACGATTATATTTGATTCTTCATGGATATTAACCCCCCCCAGAACACCACTCAACATCTCACCACTATATAAAATTACAAAATGCCCCACCCACCCTCTCCCTTCCCCTCCACATTCGCCACCACCGTCACCTCCGTCCCCGCCGTAACCTTGACACTCTTCTCCCCCGTCCACTCCACCTCCACCACCCCCACCCTCCTCGCATTCCTCAACGCCTCCTTCCTCCTCGGCACCAGCACCCCCGGCGGGCCATCACTCCCACCGATAAAGCTCAGCAAGCCCGACACAAACCTCCACACCAGCACCACGCCCTCATCCAGGTCCACGGCCGCCAGATACCTCCCATCAACACTAAACGCCAGGAAATTCGCAAGGCTGCCGTGTCCCTGCAGCACATTCATCTCCGTCGCCGCCTTGAGGTCGAAGATGAGGATTGTCCCCGGCGCGGCACTGAGCGCCAGGCGCTGCGTGGGGCGGTGGAACGCGATGCTGGGGTAGGCCTCGATGAGCTCGTTGACGAGCTCTGTGACGGTCGGGAGGACCTTCTCGCGCAGCGGCGAGCTGGGGTCGAGGATCTTGACGGTGGCGGCGACGAGGAGGGGGAGGATGTCGCGGAAGAGGATGGCGTCTGCGCGCACGACGACGATGGCGATGCGCATTGCGGCGACGCAGGTGGTGGCGGCGGTGGAGGTGGTTGTGGCGGCTGGGGGGGTGGGGGAGGGGGTGCCGTGGGCGATGTTGTTTGCGAGGCCTGAGCCGAGGAGGGGCGAGTTGGAGCGCGCGATGGAGAGGATGCAGTCGTGGACGGTTTTGCGGCGCGATTCGGGGAAGGTGTCGGGTGGGGTGGAGGAGATGCGGATTAGGATGTGGATTACCTACGGGTTTTTGTTAGTTTGGCCCTCACTGGAGCATATGGGAGATAAATACTGACTTCAGCAGGGTCGAACAGCGATTGAAAGACAGACCAGCCATCGCCAACCAACTCAATCGCAGTGTCCTGGAAATGGGGATTGCTATCACCAAGCAGCAGCTCCACCGAAAGCGCAACATTCTTCTTGACGCTGTGTGTTCTGTGTGGTCAGGAGAATACTTTTTTCTTCTTTTTTTTTCTTTTCCTGTTGTGGCGATCATTTCCAATTAACTCACCTCGCTTCAATCTTGTCTGGGTAATCGGCGGTCAGTTTGCCCAAGATCACAACACTCCTCACAACATCTTTCGAGGAAAACAATTCTGGCGGGACCAAAACAGGTACTGGAGTGGCCATTATTATTATTAGCTCACGACAATTTCAGTGGGATCATGATTAAGGCGACTTGCGGAATCTTGACCAATACGTAACAGCGTCATCCCTCTGTTCGTTGGTTAGGCTCTGCATGCAGATCTGCATAAGAGTCCTCGCCGTCTTCCTAACGAGTACTATCTCATGACGCAAATATCAGCAAAAAGAGTATATATATATATCTCTCTCTACGAGTCAAGGGACATACAATTACGGTCCATCCAATACTTTGCAAACACCCCAAGCGCCGGCGCCTTCTTCGCCGTCCCCTGGTTCAAGTTCTCCATCGCCCTCCCAATCACCGTCTCAAAGAACTCCTCCTTCCCCCCCGCCTCCAACAGCCCACCCACAAGCGCCAGCGCAGCCAGCAACACAATACTCGTCACCGTGCCCCCAATCCCCCAGACCGCATCCCCACTGCGCGTAAACGCCTCGGGCGCCAGCAACGATATATGCTTCCCGGCCCCAATCTGCCCCAGCACCGCGGGCGTCTTCCGCCTGAAGAAATACCCCTCAACCGACGTGCGCCACTCATAGTCGTCCTGCCTCCCCACCCCAGCAGCTCCTCGACGCCCCCGGGATCACCGCCGTGAGAAGCGCCTTTGCCGTGATCAGCGCCGGATTATTCCCCACAACCACCCGCTCATGGCGCCTACTCCGCTGCCTCGCCACATGCACCGCCGCCCCCAGCGTGTCCAGCACGCTCTTGACATCAACCACCATCGTCGGCAGCCCCTCCTCGCAGAACCTCAGACACGCCCTCATCGCCGCCTCGCCGCCCACAGGGCCCTCGTTCTCCTCCTCGCCCTCCTCAACCTCCCCACCCTCAAAACTCCCCACCCGCACCTCGTGCCACCCCTCGTCGGCCAGGTCCGCCGGATACACCCCGCCACCGCCATTCCTGTCGCTGCCAGTGCCGCGACTCGACGGCGGCGGCGGCCGCAGCACGCCGCCCTCCTCCTCGCCGAGGTCCCACTCGCGCCGCACGCAGTCCTCGTACGTGAGCAGCAGCACGTTCTGCGCGGCCTTGGCCGCAAACGACGTCAAGTGCAGATAGTGGTGCGACGGGAACGTGGCCATGATGCGTGCGCGCTCCACGTCCACGATGGACGCTGTGCCGTCGGCCGAGGAGACAAACAGCGTTGAGCGCAGGCGCTTCCCGAGCGTCGTGGGCAGGAGGGTTGCGGATGCGATTGGGGTGGCGGAGAGCGGGAGGCGCCGTGAGGGGTGCAGGGAGGGGGACTCGATGATGAAGAGGGTGCCTGAGGTGGTGCCTGCGAGGAGGTATTCTTTGCCGCCGTGGACGCCGGCGTGGCGGCCGGGCGCGATGTATTCGCCGATTTTGACGCGCTTGAGGAGGCAGATGCGGGATGTGGTGGGAGGGGGATGGTCTTGGTGGGCGTGGTGTAGGAGAGGAGGAAGGTGGAGAGGGTGTGCAGGTGGAGGGTGGGCCCGTGGGCGAAGACGAGCATGTTTGCGAAGGTGGTGGAGCTTGTGCAGGGCGGTGGTGCGTCTTCTGGGGGAGGGGGCGTGAAGAGGACTGGTTATTGAGAGATGTGGATATTAACATCACGGCAGACGACAGGTTTAATGATGATGATGGTTTTATTAGAGATTAGAATAAGCACACCTTCTTTATTGTCACTCCACTTGATATCACTCCCACCGCCATCTTTAAGAGAAAACACCCCGACAGCCAAACCACCGCCCTGCGCAGACCCTTCTCCCCGCTCCAGCGTCGCCTGCGAAAACGCCGCCACAGCCCAGCTCCCCTCTTCCTGCTCCGTGAACGCCATAACCACCGACTTCTCCCCCTCCGCCACGGACCCGGGCGCATAAACGTCCCCGACCGCCCCCACAGCCCCTCCTCCCCGCGCTGGACAACACACCCACTGCCATTGCCAGCCCACACAAACACCACCCCCGCTCCGCAAACACCTCATACCCCGCCACCTCCGCGCCCTCCCCGCCCTCCATCTCGACGGACTTTCGCAGCACAAACGAGTGGCCCCCATCCGTGTACACCCTCACCCCCCGCGCTGCACAAGCACATAGTCGCTCTCGGCCGCCCTCTCGAACCCTAATACCTCACCCCACTCCTCGCAAGGGTCAGTGCGGAACACACGCTGCCGCGCTCGCTCAACGCTCCGCTGCTGCACCACCCACCCCTGCGCCGTCCCGCCCTGCATCCACGCCAGCACCTCCCCATCGCCCTTCCCACCCGCGCCCACAGCGGGGAGCGGCCAGTCGACGCTGCCAGTCCAGAGGAACGACAGCTGCAGCGTCTCGGCGCTCAGCACGGCCATCTCGGTGCTGCACCCGTAGACCACCACCACGGCGTCGCCGCCGGGGTGGGGGGTAAGGACTGTGAAGCCTTTGGGGGCGAAGGAGACGGCGGGGGCGGCGGTGGAGAGGAGGCAGCGGCCGGAGAGGAGGCACCATTTGTGGAGGTGCCCGGAGGCGGTGAGGGTTAGTAGGTGTGGGGTGGAGGAGGGGGAGGGGGAGGGGGCGAGGGTGAGGGAGAGGAGGGGGGAGGGGTGGGTGTGGAGGAGGGCGTGGGGGGTTAGTGTTGGTGGGGAGGTGGGGGAGGGGGAGGGGAGGGGGAGGTGGTGAGGAGGAGGAGGGAGCCGGTGGAGAGGCCGAGGAGGAGGAGCGAGTGGGAGGGGAGGAATTTGGCGGTTGTGATTGTTGTGGTGGGGGGGAGCGGGATGGGGGTGGGGTTGTGGGGGGGCCAGTGGGCGAAGGGGAGGAGGAAGGAGAGGGTTGTCATTGTGTGTGGTTGTGTGGTTGTGTGGTTGTGTGTGGTGGAGCTGTGGAGCTGTGGAGCTGTGGAAGGAGGTGAGGTGGTGGTGGGGCTGCTGGATGGGGTTAGTGCGTGGGCGGGAGCCGCATCACGTGCTGTGGGTTGCAAGTGGACTGGGGACTGGGGACATCACGGTGGACTCGTATGCAAGTGGCGGAAACAGCAGTGATTTGTATGAGAGATCACCGCCACCCCATACAAATAATCCTTGCCCTGAGCAACTGCCTGCATGTCACAGAACAACAGCTGTGTGCCGTCTGTCTGTCAACCAACAAGCGAGCTTATTCTTCCCGTAGCCCGCGGCCCGCAGCCCGCAGCCCGCACGGGGCCGTTTCCGCAAACAGAAGTGCTTAGCTAGCACACATTGGGAAACAGCACAGTCTCTCCATCCCCCCCTTTTCCTAAAACATAAAACATCCGGGCTCACCCTCAACCTCACCCCAACCACCGCAGAGCGTCAGAGCACCAAACCACAACGCCATAGCTCCCAGAAACACCGCCTACCCACCCACCCACAGCACAGCAACAATGCCCTCCTCCCGCCGCATCAAGCTCATCGCCGTCGGCGCCCTCACCACCCTCCTCCTAATCCTATACCTGCGAGTACGTCCCCCTCCCCTCCGCCTTAGACCCCACCCCCCCCCCCCACTAACCCCCAACAGTCAAGCACCTACCCCACCACCCGCCAATCCCGCTACCTGCAAGCCCTCGTCGACATCTCCGACCGCGAGCGGCTCACCAAGCAGCAGCAGGAGTCACTCGTGCCGCCGGCGGACCACAGCCAGGACCTCAGCGACAGCGCGGGCGTCGCGGAGCGCCTCAAGGAGGCCGAGGGCGCCGCGAAGAAGGCGGCGATGGAGAAGGCCGGCCCGCGGCCGGACCCGCCGAGGGTGGTGGAGGGGAGTCGGAAGGCGAAGGAGGGGGGAGTGGGGGAGAAGGTGCTGGGGGACGGGGAGGGGGAGGGGGGAGTGTATGATGCGGGAGTGGAGATTGAGGGGTATCTGAAGAGGGCGCCGGGTATGTGTTTATCCCCCGAATAGTGGGTGAATGGCTAGCTAACGGTGGGGTATCCACAGTCGTAATCTTCTCAAAGTCCTACTGCCCCTACTCCAAGCGCGCCAAGACGCTGCTGCTCGACAAGTACAACATTGTCCCCGCGCCGCTGGTGGTGGAGCTTGACCAGCACGCGCACGGCGCCGAGATCCAGGCGGCGCTGGGGAAGCGGACGGGGCGGCGGACGGTGCCGAATGTGCTGGTTGCCGGGGAGAGTATTGGCGGCTGCGATGATGTGTATGCGATGGAGGAGGAGGGGAGGCTGCATGATCGGATTAAGGCGCTGGGGGGGGCGAGGGTGAGGTCTATTGCGAGGTTGAAGGAGTAGGTGGTGGGGAGGGGGGGTATTGGCATTGGGATACTACGGGTAGTGTTTGGTTTGGCTGGGCTGGGCTGGGTTTGGGTTTGGGTTGGGTTGGGTTGGGTTTTGCATTCAGGGTTCTATGTAGGATAGGATAGGGTATATCTAAATTGAGAAACTTCGCTTCGTTTCGTTTCGTTTCGTTTTTCTGCAATTGTCTACATACATAAACCATGTAGCTTGGGGTTTCTTTATACAGTATGGGTTTTTGTCGTCGATTAACTACATACCAAGTACGCACATGTAGCTATGTGAGTGACTCGATACCTACCAGAGTACCTACATGTAGGCATGTAGAAAGAACCCAAACCCTCTCTAGGACCACCATGCTAGGTATATACAGACCATATCATCTACTCTAGAGTAGAGACCTATGTACCTTCAATTTTACTAATTTTACTAATTTTAACTGTTATCCCCATCAGGCCTAGGCCTAGCTGAGAGACAGTGCAAAGGTAACAGGAAACGCATTGATTACTTCTAGACCAATTTCCAGTACAGTCCTAGCTCCCACCTAGCACACAGATGCTCCAAGGGGCTTCGATGTTCTTATTCACGTATGTACTCTATCGGGGGTCGCTTCTTTTCTTTTGTTGTATGTAGAGGTAGGCAGGCTTCCAGAAGCTATGTACATGTGAGCATCATACACACAGCTAGCTAGTTAGAGCCAAGAATGGTGCGATGTTTGCGTGGTGAATTGTGCACTGCATGGCTGGCTGGCGGGCGGGCGGGCAGATCCCGATGGACGCGGACGATGTGCACGTGTGTTTTGTGTGGCTTTTGAAATTGTTTTTTTTCTTTTTGCAATTGTGTCTTGTCTTGGAGCTACATTTAGCTGTGTGTGTGTGGGAGGGGGGGGGGGGGGGGGGGGCCGGGTGGAACAGCGACAACGGTAAAGAAACTGGTAGAGTACCTAGGTATGGATTAGTTATCATGTTTTTACCTGTACAGCTGTCAGACCGACAATTTAGGCAGGGTTTGTTCTGTTGTTCGGATGGTTTACTATTCATTCAGCTACATGCAGCCAGCCAGGAGAATCAAGTAAGGCCGTTGAAGGTTGGAGAGAGAGAGAGAGAGAGAGAGCTTGTTGTGTGAGTGTCCGTGTCAAACGGACGAACGTTGGAGTGACGGGGGCGGGTGGGGTCCGGGCACGAGTGATTGGGTGTGATGATCGCTGTTGTTGGGTCGGCTCTGCTCGGTCAATGGCGGAATATAAACGGCGCAGGATCATGCTATCTCACCCGGGTGGAATGCATATGGGTTGTCTGTGCATTTCTGTTTTTGTTTAACTTTATTTCGTATTTAATACTTGCAAGGTTATTACTTTATCAAAAGTTGCTCTTCTACCTGGTATAGTAGCTTTTCTGCTTATCAGTTCTAGCTTTCTACTTGTTAGTCCTTGCCCTTTCCGCTTGTTAGTTCCCCTATTTGTTAGTTTTCTCTGTTTGTTACCACATACATGTATTTTCAAGCAGTATCGAACCGGACACTTATCTGATCCGTTGAAACTTGTCCAAACAACACCAACACCAACACCAACATCAATAGAGTTCCCGAGCTACCGAGAAAGCAAGTTGTTATATTACCTTGCATTGATATGATGTGCACATGCTCTTGCAATAATCTTCATGTAGGCCACCTGCTTTTTTTCTTTCCAATACGGAGGATCCTCAGGGCATTGGGCATCTGAATTGTGATTCCTACTGGGCCATCTCGGCATCTGAGTGGTTGAAACCCGATTGGTTATCCCACCCCCGTTTCGTCCGTGCTCTCTCATCCCAACCCCAACCCCATGGGAGCACGGGAAGCTCATTACTGGAAAATTCACTGCTGCTCTTTCATCCCATCCCGTGCTCATAGTGGTGGAGGGAGAGAGAGAGAGAGAGTCGAGGGTAGTAGTGGTCGGTCGGCCGTGGTCGTTCATCGTCTATCGCAATTATCGGACTCCGGGGTTCTATTCTCAGGAGGGGGGGGAGATCTGAGAATTAAGGGACAAAAATCCCCCCCCCCCCCTTTCCAGGTTCCAGGAGAAAGGTCCCGGTACTCGATTGGCCAGTTCTCTTGGGCCCTTTTCCTGTACCTCTCTACTGTTTTTCCCCTCTTTTCCTGGCTTTTCCCTCCGTCCCATATCTTTTTTTCACCCCACACAGTTGCACAACTACACACATACATTTGCTTCTGCCTCAGAAACGTCGTACGTCCATCCAGTGCACCACCGCCTCAATCATCCCTTGCGTCTCGCCCCCTCTCCCCCAGAATCTGCAGTGTGACCTTTGTCTGCTTGCTTGACAACCGACCGAATCGGATCGGCGGTCCTCGTTCTCGCTTGAGTTGCCTGTGCGACGAGCTTGTTTTGTTTGGGCAACAAAAAAAAAAACAGCTGGGATCAGATTGCCTCAGGGGTTTTCAAATTCCAAAACAACCCATCACCAAACAACACTCGTGTGAGGGTGCGGACGGATTACACGGGGGGAGAGAGAGAGAGAGAGAGAGTGAGTGAGTGAGGGAGTTTCGAATTGTTTATAAGCAACCAAAAAAGATCGACCCATTAATTAGCTTGTTTCTGGGAGTCGGTTTTCTTTTTTAATATATCAATCACACTTTGTTCGGGTTTCGGAGCATTCCAGCTAGCCTTTGCGGTCACCCCAGGATTACGAACCAGCCACAAACATATTATTATTATTATTATATGGAACGGTGACCTACTAAATTAACTAAAGCCTTTCCTTCCCCCTTCTATTGCCCTATTCTTTGTTCTCTTTCTTTTCCTTACATCCTCGAAGACACAGCCAGAGACAAACAGGAAGAAAAGAAAAAAGAAAAGAATAATTCCCCGGAACCATGACATCCTCCCTCCCTCCGCTGCCGCCGCTGCCCCCGCCCCCACGGGATCCTGCAACCGCAACTCCCCAACACCGGCACTCCCATCAACCCACCAGCACGACCCCTCGCCACAACCGCGACAAGCCGCGACGGAAATCCGTCCACTCCCGTCACCGCTCAATCTCGTCCGCCAGCTCGCCGGAGGTGATCACGAATCTCGTCGACTCGCTCAGTAAGCTCTCGCCTGGGCCTCTCGAGAATCCCGCGCTGTACGGGAACCTGGCTCCTCCGAGCCAGCCCATCTCACATAGGAGGGAGCACCCGGGGTATGACTATACGGTGGGGGCGGGCAGAGAGCACGCATTTCTGCATCCGGATGACGCCGCTTTGGCGCCTGTGGTGAGGACGGCGAAACCGCCCAGCGGGCTCTCGGTGCACACGAATGGCTCGATCGACTCGGGGAGGAGTTCTTATTCGGGAATATCGGTTGGGAAAGGAGGTGTTGACATCCCGAACTATGTCAGGAATTATATGAACGGTGGTGTCGTTGGGCCAGGGAAGTCTCTCCACGAGAGGAAGAGCTCGCGGGAGAGCGGCAAGAGCTCAAAGAAGGACTGTGGGAGATTGGGCTACGTTTCTTCAAAGGAGAAGATCAAGATGGAGAAGGCCTTGGAGAGGGACCGTGAGAGTGAGGGTGAATTGAGGATGAGTGCGGCCGGGATTTTGAGTCCTACGGGGGGGATTGACACGGCTGGGAAGGGAAAGAATGTGGCAGAGGATATTTCAAGGCATATACCCCAACGATCAAGCAGCTATGGGAAAGGATCTCCCCACACTTCTCGCAGTTATCCGCCGTCATTAATCGCAGGCCTCGCTCCTATGCACGCCCCGTCTCCCCTTGGATCTCCTTTGTTCGAAGCCGGTGGCTGCCCGTACGAAGACGACGAAAACGACGAAGCCGCACCAGCTCCCGAACTTCCGAAGGCTCGGCCCGAGAAGGCCAAACGCAACTCGAAGCAGAATCTTTACCCCTTGCGATCCGACAGTCTCCGCGCCCCAGCACCAAACCGGTCTCCCAGCAAAAACAAACGTAAATCGGACCCAGCTCCTCGCGGTGCACACTTGCAAGCCTCACCCCCACGTGCGTCATTCCACAGCACGCCCGAACAGCGCCCCTCGTCTGCAGACTCGGTTGATGATGCTGTGGATGCATATCTGTGCTCTGAGCGCCTGTCCCAAAAGATCCGCATGCCCAACACCGGTCGTATCATCTCCTTCTCTGAAGTTGGTGATCCCGCTGGGTTTGCGGTCTTTGTGTGTGTTGGGATGGGCCTGACCCGTTACGTTACTGCCTTCTATGATGAGCTCGCACTAACACTCGGCCTCCGCCTTATCACGCCTGACAGGCCGGGCGTCGGTGAATCAGAGCCCATAGATGAGACAGAGCGGACGGTTCTCAACTGGCCCGACGATGTCTTGTACATCTGCCAGCATCTCAAAATCTCAAAGTTCTCCATCCTTGCGCACTCTGCAGGCGCTATCTATGCGCTCGCGACAGCTCTGAGGATGCCTAGCCATATCCGTGGGAGGATTCATCTCCTTGCGCCGTGGATCCCACCTTCCCAGATGGAAGGTGTTGTGTATTCAGGCATGGAGAAGGGCGAGAAGGTTGGCTCGGTGCCAACATCACAGCGGATTCTCCGCGCACTTCCCACGCCGATACTGAAAGCCGCAAACTCGTCCTTCATGTCAGCGACCTCGTCGTCCCTCACAACATCCCTCCCAAGGGCGGGGGGTGGCAAGGGCAGAAAGAAGTCTTCCCGCTCTTCCTCGCAGGAAGCTAAAGAGAAGGCTGCCGCTGCCATGGCGGCGGCTGCCGCCGCAAAGGGAGAGAATGATTCGCCATCTGGAAGTTCGTCCTCAGCTGACGCAACTAAAGAAGGCGGCGAGTCAACGGGTGAAGCTGCAGAGAAGGCGCCAGAAATGGACGCCTTTGCTGCCGCGCTTGCGTCCGTTGCAGAGAAGGAGCGGCAGATGTCGTACGATGAGCGTCTGACACATGCCATCTGGACGCTGTCAACGCGCAATGCCAACCCGGCTGTAGATCTGCTGGTGTGTCTTGAGCGCAACAGGCCTGTGGGTTTCAGATATGTGGACATCACACGTGATGTCGTGATTCATCATGGGACGAAGGATACGAGGGTGCCCGTGGAGAACGTGAGATGGCTGGGTAAGACGATGAAGGTGTGTGAGGTGCGGGTGCTGCCGAATGAGGGGCATGGATTGATGGCGAGTGCGATGGTGATGGGGGGGGTGTTGGATGAGATTGCGACGGAGTGGAGGGAGTGGAAGAAGTCGCTGGCGGGCAGGGAGGAGGGTGGTGGCACGGAGAGAAGCAGATATGGGCCAGAGTAATTGCGCGGGTTATAGCTCGTGAAGTGGACTAAATGAATTGATTATTTTTTTTTCGTATTAGTGTTCTGCTTTTTTTGTGTTTGTGTTTTTTGCGGGAAAGCGGGATAGTACTTTTTTGGGGTCTTTTTTGTATTTCTATATACTTATTTTTCGTTTATTTTTTCGTTGTTACAATATTCCCACCACAAACAGCCATCTTATTTAACCTCTCTAGCAAATTTATGTATCCTTTAATAGCCTTTTTAACGATGTATCTCACGTTTTATATTTTTCTATTCTGCGTCTCGTTCACTATGATTTCGTTTATTGGTCTGCTCCATCAACACCCTCCATAACTGCATCTTTTCTCTTTAAATTTTGGGACGATTCCCCTGGCGGAGGGACGATATGTACCTGCTCGAGCTCATATTTCGTTTTTCTTTTTCCTTTTTCTTTTTCCCTTTTACACAGCGAGCGAGCGAACTGTTGACCAGAAAAAAACCGGACCTTCAATATTTTTCACGTCATGTCTGTTGTATTCCTATCTATGCATACACCTCACTATTGGGATCAGGGAGGCGGCGGGTGTATGTACTCGAGCTCTACTTAGGTTATGAGTATGTAGTTGGTGTTGGTGTCTAGTTCTAGAATTAATGTGGGTAGAGTGGAGTAGAGAGAGAGAGAGAGAGAGAGATTGTTTTAGTCTTAATAGTATAGTAGTAATGTCATGCATACGAACTAAAGTAGAGTAGAGTATCGAGAAGATAATGTTTACCCGTTGATTGTTTCTTGGGATCGACTACTTCCTGCCGTTAGTTTGTACGAGTCGTTAATTCCCGACGCTCGGGTAAATAGAAATTCATCAAGTCCCCAGCATGCACTACATGTACCTACCTACTCGAGAAGGCTCTACTAGTATTTCGCTGACGTTTTTGGGCTGGGCCATTATTGCATACACCCGAAATCATGAGCTTGGCGTATTTTTGCAATATCAGTCGCGTCCACAAACGTCAGAGAAATACGAGTACTCTACGCGTAGGTAGGTACATGTACATGTATGTAACCGCCCACCCGCTCGCACGTGGTGTAGCACGTGGGTAGAGTATAGTACCGGTGTGCGTGCAAGCACTTAATCAACTTCATACCATTCTTCCGCCCCCCCCCCCCCTACATCGATAGTACTCTATTAATCTACTCTAGAGTAGAATCTAGAGTAGAGTAGAGTAGAGTGACTCCAGATAGTGCTGCAGAATACCTACATACTCCCAAGCCCGACCAGGCCAAAGAAGCAAGTATAGTATCATATAGATTACCTACTCTACGCCATCAACCCCTCAAAGCTGGCTCAACCTACCCTACCCGCGCGACGAGTGACACCCCATGAACTCCCCCCCCCCCCCCCACATACAACACATCATGACCATCACGCACCCCTCGCTGTCATTGCATCGATTTGTTGAGATACCGGAGATGATCACGATGCCTCTGCTTGCGAGTCCTCCGGCCGAGCGCGGGCCTTCTTTCTAAAAGTAGGGGAATTTTGATGGTCCATCGGGTTAGGATGCGGTGAGAGAGTACAAGTCATCGGACATGTCTCACTAGCACTGGGCTTGCTTGGTGCGCGGGTCGGATGGTTCATGGAGGGCGCTAAACCGTGTTGGGGTGGTTAGTGCGAGTGACGGATTATGAGGATTATAGTGTGTGCGTGGATGATCATTGACATCTGGGGTGGTGGAGGAGGAAGGGAGAGGACAGTTTGGTATGTATGGATGGAATGGTCTTTTTTTTTTTTTTTTTTTTGCCGTGATATCCGGTTTTGGATATATTTTACTTCATTCTCACTCCGTACCTTTTTGGCGCTAACTTGCTACAAATATGTAATCGCGATCATGGTGTTTGTTTCTCTTTACGACCAAAACACATTCTTTTGTAAAAATACAAATCCCACAAAAGCCAGACAAAAAAAGAGAAAAATATGAATTGAAAACTAAAGTTATAAAGAAAAAAAATCTAATCACCTATAAACCTTGGATATCAAAAACTACTGACTTTTCTTCCCCTTCTTTACCTCTGTCGCGGGCGCGCTCCACAGCCACAACGCACAGAACGCCACCCAACCAACAACTGTAACCGCGATACCCGCCATCCATACCCACGCGCCGGAGATGTCCCAACTGCGGGTGTACTCGTCGTGCGCAAAGTGTCTCACGGTGACAGTGTATTTCTCATCAACGTTAGTGACGAAGGGGCGCTTGTAGTTGACACGGAAGGCGAACACTCCGTGCTGGTCGGGGATCCTGAAGCTGGTGGAGTATGTGGTTGAGTTGGAGGAGAAGACTGAGGGAGTGAGTGAGATGCGGTGGTAGGGGTCTAGCATGGTGAATTCGAGCTGGAGAGCGTCATTGGCAGGGACAGTGAACGGCGCCCAGTGGTCAGACTTGTATTCAGCAAGCTCAATCTCGAAAGTCTAGTGGAGGTTAGTATATGGAGGAGCTAGATTACTTGGGAAAAACGGGAGTACATACGACATCGTTCTTGATCCTGTAAAGACTGGGGTTTATCTGCGCGTCGGTCTCGTTGGTAAGATAGTGCTTGATGCCAACAACCTTGACAACACCGGTCTCCTTGAATGTCCATGCAGTGACATCCCTTCCAAACGCACGGTTCGCAACCTTGACTTTCTTGGCACTGCCGGGCGGTTTGACATTGAGACCATAGAAGACATCCGAGAAGATCTCGGCGCTTCCAGAAATCGTAATGCGGGCATTGTTCCTCGCCTGCAGAGCGGAGACAAGGTGCAATTGGCTACCAGCGCTCCATGGGTCCTCAGCATAGACAGAATCATCAATCGTATCATACGCATAGCTTGTCCTCCCCGCCGTCAGAATTGGGTTGAGCAGTGGTCCATTTCCAAGGGTGTGTCCAACCCCGCGGTAGGCAATTATGTCTTCTGTGGATGAAGAGGAGGGGGAGAAGTAATTTTGTGTGGATGTGGACACTTCTGGGCGCTTCACGATTACCATGTCATGCTTCTCTGTTGACAGCGTGTCGTGTGAGAAGTGGTCCACAACGAGGTAGTCCTTCGGAGGAAGGTTTATATCAAGCTCTCGCGCAAATTCGCGGGTTTGCTCGGGTGTGCCTTTAGGTGATGTGAGGATCAAGATGTTTCCTTCCTGATTTGCGAACTGCAGGAGCAGTTGTGGTGTAAGTGCTGGTCCATAGCCTGGAGACCTTATTAGAAATTTGCGACAAGCGTTAGAGAATAGCTATGAATTTTCATACCCTTTGATTTCGGCGGGAAAAGGATAAGATTGTCATATTCCCGTTCCCCGTGGGTGAACAAAGACAAGCCCTCAGACTTTGGCGACTCAAACTTCAGTTCATAACCTCTCGCTACGGGGAAAGGACACAGAAATGTCAGCGCACACAACTCAATTGCAACTCCAGCATCGCAAATAAACAAACCTTCTAGATCCCCAAAGAATTGTGAATAGCTCGCTTTCTGTTCCGTGTCCTCCAAGACCACCAGCAACCGTGACCCTGTCAACGAAGCCGCGAAAGCTACCGACGAGAACAGACTAAAAGCGCCGTAGATCGAATAAAGGCGTGAGGCCATAGTGGCACCAGGTGTGAAACGCATCTTATGAGGTCTACCGGGGTTATTCGAATTGTTGGGTGAGTTGGTTGAGTATTATTTCTTTTAGAAATAAAAAAGGTGCGTTGGGGTTCGTTTACACTCCTCGACATGTAGCAAGCTGGCTCGAGCAAGAGCTTACGCCTCACGTGTATAATTGAGACCGCGCTAAGGACATCTGGGAATGACACCTTCGCATTCTTTCCTCGTTACAGAAATTGTTGAGAACCCTAACCCTGGCGGTAATACTGATTCGGTATGAGTAAAGCGAGTTAAACGGTGGAATGACAGCTCTCTCGATCACACGCACGTTCCCCCTGAAATGGAGGATAGCTAGCGAGTAGGGAAGGGCTTCTTTTTAAAGAGAGCTCTAGAAGACGTTGGGGGAGGACCAATTCCATTCACAATTCACTTCTCAAGCTCTCTTCCTCTGTGCTCTGTGGCTATTCGATATATTCACACTCGCTGTATTCCCAGTACGACCAATAAGCCAGCCAGCTTCAACCTCTAATTAAGCATTCAAATAACCAAATACTCAAATCTATAATCTTTAATAAATCCCCCACCACAGCCAAAATGCTCATCTTCCGTTCCCTCCGCATTCTTGCCTCGCTCCCCACCGGAACTCTCTTCTACCTCCTCATGTCCAGCATTACCTTCTCTCGCCCCTTATCGATACTGCCTGCCCGCGCTGTCTCGGCCTACTCGTCCCACTCGTCGCCCAACCAGAAACGTGGGATCATATTCCGTGTGGCCCAAAAGCTTGGCATGGCCCGCTAGGAGCCTCAATTGCTTGGCATTTGCGATTCGTTGACTTTTTTTCTCTGTGCTCGATACAATACGTTCTTTTTAATATTTACTATCAATTTTACTACTACTACCACTACCCCACATCGGCGATATTTATATAAATTACAAATATTCACCACACAAAACAACAGATATACAATAACAATGATGAGTACGAATGATGCTGAGGTGGCCAGCATAATTGCGAAGCTAAAGAAACGAAAAAGAAACGATGAGGATATCGACATGAAGGACGCCGGGGCCGGGCTCACTGCCGAAGAAGAGAAGAGAAAGAGGAAAGAAGAGAAACGAGAGAAGAGAAAGCAGCGGCGATCAGACGTTGGTACAGAAACGGAGGAGAAAGCGAAGGAGGATGCTGAGCAGACTCCCTCGAAGAAAGGGAAAAAGGACAAGAAATCGAAAAAATCAAAGGCAGATACGGCCACGGAGGACGTCGATAATGATAATAATGATAATACTAATACAATCACCACCACTATTACTACTGTCACCACAGAAGAGGTACCACCACCAGCTGCCAACGACGAAGAATCGAAACCGGAAAAGAAGGACAAGAAACACTCAAAAAAAGAGAAAAAGTCCAAGATAGCCTCCGGCGAGGGTGAAGAAGACGCCTCTGGGCTATCAAAACACAAGTCAATTCTCCAAAAGCTTGTTAAAGTCAAAACCAAAGCTACACTCACACCCGCCGCCCCCGAGGTTGAAGAAGAAGCGATAGAAGCAAAGGGCCTTGAACCTCTCCCTCAGCCCGCGCCCACCAAAGACCCCAAACGCCTGGCCGTTCTCGCCTCTTCACTCCCCCCATGGCTCGCGGCCCCAATTGTTGTCACGCCGGCAACTACAGTTCCCTTTAATGGCATGACTGGCATATCACCAAAGCTCCTTACACGCCTCGAGACCTTAAACCTGCCCAACGCATTCGCCGTGCAGTCTGCCGTAGTTCCGCTGCTCCTGGACCCTAAAGCCGGCGACGTCTGTATCTCCGCCGCCACGGGGTCCGGGAAAACCCTCTCCTACATCCTTCCAATTGTCCAATCGCTCTCCACCCGTGTTGTCACCCGCCTCCGAGCAGTGGTGGTAGTCCCAACCAGAGAACTCGTCTCCCAAGTCTTCTCGACCGCCGTCTCCCTAACTTCCGGTACTGGCCTCAAGGTCGGGACCGGAATTGGGTCGAAGGCACTCGCGGCCGAGCAGGCCCTCCTGATTGATCCCGACACTGGCAGTAAGGTTGACATCCTCATCACGACTCCCGGACGCCTGGTAGAGCATATCAAAAATACTCCCGGGTTTTGTCTGAAGTGGGTCAAGTGGCTCGTCATTGATGAAGCGGATCGCCTACTCGCACAGAGTTTCCAGGAATGGGTTGACGTAGTTGTGGGCTCTATCGAGACCGCGGCGAAGGATCAGGACTGGGGGAATGGGTTGGAGGACGTTCTGGAGGACCTGGGCATCAATGTTCAGGCGCAGCAGATTGCTGTGAGGAAGGTCGTTTTGAGCGCGACGATGACGAAGGATGCGGGTAAGCTTGCAGGGCTGAAGCTGAGGAGACCGACGATGGTCGTTGTTGAGAAGCCTGTTGGCGCGGACGGCACGGCGAAGGATGATGAGAACGAGGACGACGAAGATATGCCTGAGGAAGTGTTCTCGGTTCCGACAGAGTTGAGAGAATACGCGATTCCGATCGTCAACAAGGAGTATAAGCCCCTCTACTTGATGTATCTCCTCCGCAACCGTAGTATCAAGAGAGGTACCATCGTGTTCGTAAAGAGTAACGAGGGTGCTGCACGACTGGCGAAGCTCATCGATACAGTCGTTGAAAAGATCGGGATTTCAAAAGAGGCTGGGTGGACTACCGGTCTAGTCACTGGAGAAATGGAGAAGAAGCGGCGTGAGAAAGTCCTTCGCTCGTTCAAGAAAGACGAAGTTCAAATGTAATCCCATAAATCTATCCGCTATCATCTATTGCACATTAGCTAACAGTTTCAATAGTCTCATCTGTTCCGACCTTATATCTCGTGGTCTGGATCTGCCTCACGTGGACAACGTCGTGAACTACGACATCCCCTCCAGTACCCGCGCATACGTGCACCGAGTCGGCCGTACTGCGAGAGCCGGGAAAGAGGGTGATGCGTTCACACTTGTTGAGGACAAGGAGGCAAGGTGGTTCTGGCGCGATCTGGTGAAGGGAATCAGGAGACGGGAGGAGGGCGTCGAGAGGATGGCTGTGGCCCTAGAAGATGAGGGCATGGGGTGGAGAGGTGCCTATGAGGAGTGTTTGTATGGATAGTTAGGCTTGTATTGATATCAGGAAAAGGTGGTTGTATGTGCTAGTCATTGTATCATCATGTACTTTGTATTTTCTTTTTCTTTTTTCAAACCCTTTACTATGCATTTTGTTCATGGCGTGTCACTCGACTGGATTTTTTTCTTTTTTGTTAGTTATACCAATGGAATCTTTGATTGATTTTACGAAAAAGGCCTGGAACGCCGCCTTGGTTTTGCGTACAATTAAAAAGCATCGCCCGCTGCAGTAAAGATAGCTCGATTCTTTTAAATACTGTAAGCAAGTGGCTTATTGGTGTGCGAGTGATGCTCTATGATGCTAAATGTGTCTTTTCCCCGTCCACGAGAGCGAATTTGTACTCATACGTAAAATAACCGACTATGCAAATATGTACCCTAACAGACAACTACTTCAGGACATAAATCCAAAATGTGAATTCCGGAACCCTTATTTTACCGCATTTAAAAACGTGTCGAGAACTATATATCACATAGCTCCGATTAAACATTACAAACATCTCCAACAATCGCCCTACAAGATCTTAGTGTTGTAACGGGAGACATAATATAATGGCCACCCAACAAGGGGAAGAAGATATTTTCTTTCTAAAACAACAAGGTACGATTACATGTTATGGCTCCTACATAATTGTTTTGGTAATTTTGGTTAAGCTCCAGTTTTTACGCTAGCTTGGCGAGATCCGATGGGTATTCAACCACCTGTCTGGATGACACTGTTCCTAGCTAGATCATCCTCATCATAGCTTCGCTCTGCATTGATCGCGGTGTCGATGAACACCGATGGTCAACTAACTCAACTAATCAACTGGATAGGTAGCATTACTAATGATCTAATGAAACCCTGTCATGAAGTCATCAGCATTAACCGTCTGTTTAGGGTATTCATTTAAACACTTTTGGAGAGTGGCCATATATATGTGTACCGCGGCCAGAGGATATTGACTGGAGGGTGAAAGCTGCCGCAAAGGATTGAGATCCATGTCCGTTCTCTCTTTTCTTGCTCCCCCCCCCCCCCCCCCCCAACAAAAAAAAAAAAAACTCTACGTATCTTGCAGTTTTTTTTTAACTGGCTACTACATATATGCGCCTCCCAACCGCGCGGGTAACTGATGGAGCACGTATGGTCTGTGGGGACGAGATGACACAACCGTGCGGCAGTTATTGGAGGATCTACATGACTCAGGGCGAGAGCAATTTGGAATCTGCCAAGTCCCATACAAATTCGAGGTCTTGGCAGAGATTTCAGGATTGTTCGTACCGGTTTAAAAACTGCTAGAGCTAGTGCAAAATTAATATTTACAGGACTGGATTAGAGAATGATTCGCCCTCCTATAAATTTATTATACAAAACTTCAAGTTAATCCTTTAAAAATCCGTGATGGGGAAGGCTGGAGATGGCTATTTTGGTGTGTTTTGAGTTGAATCTGGTGACCTCTAACCAAGAACTATACGACTCTTAGTTATTAACTATTATATAATTATGGAATGTCCAACTGCATACCTCGACATGCACTCACGAGCTTGCGATCGCGAGAATATCACTTACAGTTGAAGTGGCCTAGCTATAACAAAGGTGCCAAGCAACTTCTCCACTCGCGTGGTAAAAAGATCTCAGTCACGAGATTTATATCAAAAAAACCTGCCTTACTGGTAGATATTTTCGTCCCAAAGTGCTTAGGAGCCCAAGCAAGGCGCTTGACAACCTGCAGTATCGCAGGGTATGGGGTACAGCACTCAAGCTTACAGGCAAAAGTGCGCTCCGATTATGGTTACCCTAACCCGTCACTTAGCAACCGCACCCCACCCCACCCCCCAGTCCAGAGAAGACACGACTGGTAAAATCTCTAGCCTTGTCAGTAGCGGAAGGTGGTTCAATATATATCTCCAGTGGAGTAATATATCCCGCGTTCCCCTCAACGCTCTTGCAGCTAGTTGGTGGTCCGTGTAGGATGTCTAGACATGTATTTTCGAGATCGGCCAGGTACGCTTAACTATATGTAACTTCTGTTTCATGACTTGCCGTTTTGGGTCATAAACCGTCTCGTCTTTCTTTGTATATACCCTGTCTAGGGGCAAAGCCTCAAGGCCTCGGTATAGTTCGTGTATATCATTAATATAATATTTAATCTAGCTCTTCACCTTATCTGGAGGCGGGGAAGTGAAGAAGACATTTGAAACTTTAGAGCTCCACGGAGCCGAAGTGTTCATGATAGTCCTGGTCCAACGCATCGAGACGAGTTGCCTTCGGTATGCTTGGATTGCACCTTTGAAGCTAGAGTGCCTAGCTTCACGTATAGCCATGTGGAAAACACCTCGTTCCCTCTTAACATCGGTAACCAGGTCATGAGGGTTAAACCGGATATAATCGGTACAGAATCCACCATCCCTCTTGGATCAGGTATCCGGCTAGCAACCCGCATCACCAGCTTCAATCATAGGATATCACTCGGAACAAATCATTTACGTAATAGTTTCTGATCCGGTCATCCGTAAAGTGCTGCAAGCCCTTCCCGTAGACTTAAAAACGTTTTGGAACCCAGCTTGACGTGATTGAACATTATACCCAACACATGTTCTTGAGAATGTATGCGGATCTTTCTCTATGATTCAGGCTGGTCAGCATAGACACTTGTCACTGATCTACCTTGGAATCAGCTAGCCTAGCAATATATATATATATTCGGAAGATAAATTTATCCGGAGAAGCTTACTATAGGCCGATATTAACTCTTCTTCGTTGGAGTATTGACGGAGACTTTCTCCATACGCATGGAGTATGCAGAGGCAGTGTAGGTAACGACCGGGGGTCCTAACGATTTATCTTGGGGTCGGGTCATAACCATTTTGATGAGACCAAGTCTTCGACCGGTCGTAGTATTGTATCAGTACCAAGAAAGGCGATTCTATTAGAAAAAGATACAGACTTTTCTCAAGTTTTTCATAAATTGATGATCCCACCCCGGAAGAGGATACGACCTAGGTCATTACCTTTTACGACCCATGGGTCCCCGACTGGGTCCTCACACTAGTGACCGGTCGTTACGGGTCGTGGGTCATTACCAACGCTGTGCAGAGCCTATGCACTTGACAACTGTACAGTGTCCATAAAGTTATATACTTGTCCGTGCTTCCAGTACCGGGATAGTACGGCCGACTCCAAATTACTGATGACTCAATGCATTTTCAAACCATCCAGTCGTGATGATATCTTTAAACTCTTGGTATTTCATGTAGTCTTCATTCCCAGCCCCTA
The DNA here is from genome assembly GCF_003444635.1 of Morchella importuna. Taxonomy (NCBI): domain Eukaryota; kingdom Fungi; phylum Ascomycota; class Pezizomycetes; order Pezizales; family Morchellaceae; genus Morchella; species Morchella importuna. The sequence goes on along the minus strand of NW_025763434.1, from coordinate 463,523 downwards.
CACGTGACACTTAACCACATTTCTGCGCTTCACGTGATTTCACCAACATCACGCAACGGCTTCGGATGAAACAAGGCTGACATTCTAGAATGGTTTCATATATAGTTCATCCACACTAAGGATCTATCATCCGAGCTTCAAAACGTGGCAGAAAAGTGAGGAAGTGCACGTCCTCTTTCATTGATGTGGAATGATAGGCTGTTAACTCTTGGCCCTGGCCGGGTATCTCTCTGAAGTCTCGCCACTCTCAATGACGGCCAGCTACTTCAGATGGCCTGTCTGAAGTGGTGAGAGAAGTATTAAGTCTTGTCAGACCTCGAGATAAACCTCTATGCAGTCAACCTTCCGAAACGCTCATTTTGTATTCCCTCAATTAGACAGAGGGAGATTGGTCACTTGGACAGGCGCTTTCCTCGAATCACATGCTCCTATCCTAGGAATACAATCACATTACGGTCGGACGGGCGTCGGGGAATTGTGAATATCCCACATACATAGATGAGGGTTAATAGGGACCGCAGGGTTACCCCAGTGAAACGCCGAAAGGCATACAGCATTGTACTTCGGAGTTGGTGCCCGAACATATCAAAACCCCCTATGGCTACACACAAAACAACTTCTGGTCACCAAGCTTTCTTCTAAGACAGGTGCAATTAGACCGAACGGGCTAGGGTTATGCCTAACACGGAGGGTGAACATTGGGATCCAATCAATTGATGGGAATGACCAACCAGGTTAACACGCTACTTAGAGTTAGGAGTTATTTGTAAGCTTTAGTTATGTCGTCCGTCGGGTTTTAGGGTCCTGGCCTACTTCGTGTTATCATAGGACTGAGTGACATCTCAAGATATTCCGAATAATCAGCGAGCTTTCCGTCCCATGCTGTACCCGTTTGAAGTGAAGTATGGAGGAAGACCAGAAGAAACCGGCATACTCGGATAAGAAGTTATAAACGACAATAGATTTTTTTCTGCATGGATCCGCGTCGGAATATCAAGCGGAAAGCTCGGATAGTGGGGGTCATAAAGTGAAAGGGTAGGCGATGGGCCGATAAGAAGGACCGGTAACTGTTTTTGCTCGTTACACACGTCAATCAATCTACACACAAGTACAAAGGTATTGCGAGTACATAGAGCAATATACCACACATACATGGAGTTTGTGAGCTATCACACAATACGGCCACTATGGTATGGTGGGTTAGTAATGTGGTTAGAAAATATATCGGGAACGGTTCGGCATTGAAAGTTCCACTTTAGACATGGAGCGGTATCGAAAATCGGCATTTGAGCCTGTTAGCATGTTGGCATATCTAGCGGTTCGGATTAATTGAGATCTTCCTCGTGCTATACTCGTAGAATTCTGGCGCTTTGGGGGCGGGCTGGGCCTGCATAGGTGCAAAAGGCCGTACGAAATGCTAGATTTTGGTAGCATGCCGACCCAGTCCGCCATGAAAATGTGTCTGGGGTGCATATGCATTCACGGGCCTTCTTATGGTGATCCTAAGATTTCCTGTTTTTGAGAGTTCTTCAGCCAGTTATATGTGGATTGGCCCAATTATAAATGAGACGAGAGCTTAGCCAGGGTCCTGCACTTCAAGTCTAGAAGAAGGCTTGTTCAGCTGAATTACTCACCGCTAATACTGATGTAGCGTAGGTGATATCAGCTTCAACTTCGTTCCCGGGGACGGGAACTATCATCTGTTGTGATTTTCCAAGGCCGCGCTTCGATGAACAAAATACCCATAAATCTACATGTAGTGATGGACACGGACCAAAGGAGATGAGACTTAAATAAGTCTTGTCTCGTCTTGATAGTTATAACCCAGAACCCAGAAAGTCCAGAATTTGTCGGAGGTCAATCCTGCCATTACTTTGCGCGTGATTTTTACCAAATTTCTTTAGAGGCGTTGCTTTGGCCCTAGACCTTGCGTAAGCATTACAAGCGATCAGGGAGAACTAACATAAAGAAATCAGTCAAAACACCTCATTCTTCTGGTGAATAATTCAAAAATATGACGGTTTCTGGGTCTCCAGACTTATCCCGAGACATTGAGTGCTGATCTTGAATTGCCTTGTCCCAAGTCCCGAGACCTGATCTTGAGAGCTTGTACAATTGTCTCGTACTAATCACTAAATAAATTGCACTAAACAGTACACCTGGATGGATTCTGTACAACCAAATTTTCCGTTCCCTAATAACGATCGCCTCCAATAGCTCTAAGGCCGTGTTGTCTTTGAACGGCCATCTGGATTATTAACGACGAGTTCGGACGCGGATCATGAAACCTCACTCGTCTTTCACTGGCAATGGTGTGAAATGCCACCAATTGGATCTAGCCTCTTAATTGTCAATACGAGTCAGGCCAATCCAACCAGTCGGCTTATATAAATTTAACGCAGATCAACAAGTCAACAAGCATCCTTCTTTGACATAGGTCCTAGATAAATAAGTATGCAGATGTGAATTGACGCTACTAGCCGAGTACTGCCTACACCATTCAGGGACGTTAGTCGGATCAAGCATTTATTTTATTATGCGAGAAAGGCGCAAATCTACGTCCGTGGGTACAACAGGAATGTTCTCAAGACGTCTAAATCCCCGACAACTTTATCCTAAATCCGTGATGACGCGTGATCAGACTAAACTGACTTTTTGAATTCTCATCATATTCAAAATGTGAGAGATGTGGCCTGTAGTATACGTATATAGGTATATGTGTGTGAGTATTATGCCTGAGAGTACCCAAAAACCAAATAAGGTCACCAATTGAGATACAGTCACCGCATGGGGCCGTTGATTGCCTTTAGTCCAGAGAGCCCTTTTTTGACTAGTTTTGACTGTACGCGTACCATCGATAGATATTTGATCTGGTTATAACCGATAGGCTTTCTCTCAACTCATGTACCTACTACTGCAGGTAGAAGAGGTATTTTGTTGTTCACAACGAAGCGGCTTTCCGGCCTGTAATAGGACCAGTCCCTGAAGCCATGACAAGCTGCGACACCGTGGCAAAATACGCAATTTCTTGGGAGGGTAGTCATTATGTATGTATGCTCACTGTGCAGCAGTAGCAGAGAGCTCATGAACCTGGTATTTGTGACGGTTACTATTTCCGGACGATGATATGTGTGCCTCGATAATCATCACAACTTATGCCTTAGAAATCCTCATGTCGTTTGAAGCACATTATCTGTCGTCATGTATGTAACGGCTTCCTAAAACGCACAATCTCTTGGTACGGAACCATACAGTACTGTATATATGGCATTTTGTATCCTACTCTAATCGTTGCCTCGGGAGCACATCCTGCCTGAAAGTCAGGTTTCTGGGAAACGGGCTAGGCGATTGTTAATCGGAAAAAAGAGATCCAAGCATCGCCCTATGATAATATCATCTCTAAAAGGAAGGACGTAACAGTGAGCTATCCTATCTTTGGCTACATGGACCGTTCTGACAGCTCGGTATCCGGGCCCGGCGAGATGGACACTATTAAGTGATTCGCATCTTCACCTACATTCAGTAGGTATGGTTGGTAGATATGATGATTGATAGGGTCCATTCAAGTTGTATGTATGTAGGCTTCGTGTTTCTGATAACCAATCAGTGGCATTGACCGGACATGTGCACCAATTATGTTTGCCAGAATGAGATCTCCCCTCCCTTTGGTACTGCCCTTGCTAGGAACACAACTAGCTTGTAACCAAACATCACCTCTCCCTGCCAGCCCCCTTAGAATGAGGGCAATCAATCTTCACGACAAATGTCGATGGCCGGCCGGAGCAAAAAGAGAGACATTCGGGGGCGAAAACAGTCTTCTAGAACCCATCATCAAGGGTGGGGGGAAGCCAAGGCAGCTAGGCAAACAGCGTTTTGTGTAACAACCACAAGAGAAAGTTTCTAGAACTGTGCACAGAGGCAGTGTGTTCTCCAATGCGGGGTGAGCACGTGCGAAGTACTCTAGAAAGTCGCATTATCTCAGCTAGCTAGGGGCCAGCAGCAGCGGTAATCGATGAACTTCCTGCAAACCGACGTAATAAGTAACCAACAAAAAAAAATATCCTTGCACCTCAATTCCTTTCAAGAATTGCTTGGTTTTGTTGCCACTCGGTATCTACACCGCCTGTATACACCGGCCTCGGAGAGCGAGAGAAGAAAAAAAAAATTAAGTGGAGTCATGGTGGAGCTGCACCGTGTACCGTAGTACACAGCACCTAGATACATACATTATCCTTTCGTCGAGTTTTTAATCCCGCCGAGGCAGTCATACCGCCGAGACTATTATAAGCATCCCTGGCAATATATCGTCTTAAGCGTACCGATATTGCGGTATTGAACGGCCTATGCAGTCGGACAACATGTGTCCTTGCCCAATCGGAGTACACTGCGAGTAACGTTAATCCTCATCGGATGATTTGACAGTCGTGATAAGGTGTATGGTATTGATTTACAGATTGGTTGATTGACTGATTGATTGATTTTATGTAGATATGGAGTAGAGCTAGTAGCTACTCTACGTAGCTAGAGGATGTAACTGTATGTCTGTATGTGTGCACATACGCAAAGTAGGTATATCCTTATGTATGTGTATGCAAAGCAACTCATGTAAAGGAAATCAATTGTGCAATCCGGCTTTGACTCCAGGGTTTGTAAATCGACCTAGGCGGTAGGTACATGATACTCGGCCTACTTTACTTGGGTACTTCTGCCTGCTTCAGCTAAGAGGGCAGTTGGACCTGCATGGATCGCTGAGATCTGGGGTGTGTGAGGGGGGTTAATATTGTTATGATTGTGGTTGTGGTTGCGGTTTGGTTGTGGTTGTGATGGGAGCCAGGTGGAGTGTGCTTACTTGGTCACAGTAATCAACTTTCAAAGCAACATACAATAAAGCAAGCAACGAAAGGAGGTTGGCATCCACTGCCACGCCTGTCACCCCCCTTCTCAGGCACTAATAATTCGGTCCTCTACAATCCAAACCACTCTACACATTCAAGGATACCCCGCTACCAAAGTTACACCGATGTCAATACTCGAGCACCAATATTAAAATCTTGTGACCCAGCACATGGTCAACCCGTTCCCTACCCACAAAAGGTTCAAAGAGGGAATAGTCTGTCCATGGTGTGGTTTGACGGCTAGCGACGTCCGACTTGTGGGAAAAAAATGCGGATTCCATTCGTAAAAAGCATGAAGGGAGGGTCCAGGAGGGTAGGATCACTTATGTATACATTTCTCCGGCGGAGGTCCCTGTAGCCTGCACTCACCCCCCCCCCCCCCCACAAGCGCCAAAAAAACGCACTGGAAAGGCCTGTCACTTCCCCCCTCCTTTCTCGAACATCGCGACAGAAAAGCAGCTATTGAAGCGTGATGACAAGGGTTTCCCTGTTCCACTACACCTCCCCCCTCCTCCAATGAACACCCCCCCCCCAAATCCGAAGCTACTCCATTGTGAAAAATGTCGATGAAGTAACTATATAAGCACCGGGTTCGGTGCCGTCAAGAAAAAGGGCTTCAGCTTAGTATTGCCTATCCCATCATCCATTTAAAAGGTACTCAAAACCTCGGATATTACCACTCAGCTTATTGAACTGAAAACTGAACTGGACACTCTCCCGGAGTCGAACATAGTCAGCTCCAATTCAAGCAAATCTTTCTGTGGCGAAGTGGCAATAATCTCTCCTGCCTTTTCGAATTTTAAGACCTCATCGGCTTCCTCCTTCAACGTCTTCTGTTTCTTTATAAAGGAAGCTTCGAGCGCCAGAGTTTTGCGCGGTCATTAAAAGATAGTCTATCTACGAAGGGTGCAACATTGCAATTGAAGCTCGATACCAGATCTTGTCGCGTTTTACCCACCTACAGTAGGTTTCCATAGCAGGGGGAGGGTACTTTATCGCATTCTTACAAATCATCATACTAACCATTCTCGATAGTACAGTACATTACTACAGTACCTACCCACAGCGACGCACCGCAGATCTAAATACAAGCCTTCATACTATACAAACCACCTTACCTTTAACCAGACGAAAATCAATAAACAAAACCCCAATATAAAATGATTTGGACCTGTTGCCAGTGTGGCCGAAATAGCCACTGCACAACCTGCGACTGCGGCCACAACTTCTGTCTGAGCTGTGTCTACTCCCGAAAACCCCCACGGCCAAGATATCACCTTAGGTGGCCCTCCATATTACGCTCCCGATCATAGACGGTAGTGGCGCAACAACTGGGAGTTTTTAGCCCTCACCTTCACGGAGAATTGCATCATATCAGCGCGCAGCAGCGGAAATGGGGATTGGTCTATATAGGAGCTAGCAGCTAGTAATGATGTTCATGTAAATAGAAGTTCTTGAGTTCATTTTTTGTATTACGAGGACGGCGGCGGCGGAGGAGGCCTGTGCTACGCTAAGGCGATTGGTTTCTTTAGTTTTCTGTCTTTTTTGTCTCTCTATTTTTCAGTATTTCTGTTTTTCAGTCTTTTACTTTGCATATCGGAGTTGCTGGGATTTATTACGGGATTCAAGACATTTTGGGATTGAAAGAGTTATCTATAGTAACAATTCGCTGTATATACGATACCTTGGAGGCGAAGTTTCGTTAAGGAGGATCCGAGGGTTCCGGGGTTTTACTTTTTGCACTTTTTATGTTTTATTTTATTTTATTTTATTCCTGAGATCTAAAGTCAAGACACTGAGCTGCTGCGCAGAGAAAGCACGATGACTTACTCAACCTACCTTGCCTGCAGATCGATCCCTGTCCGCTATTTTCTTTGCCTAGGAATGTCTCGCTCGGATGGAAGGAGTTTTGGAGGATTACCGGCGCCTGTGCGCGTGTGTGGTGTGTGGTTTACAAAGATGAAGCAAGTAACCACGGAATAACTCTAGTTCGATATTCTTTGCTTTTAAGAAAGAGGGTTAGGGTTCTCAGCCATGTACCTGGTATACATGATGCAAAGCTTCACCGAACCCCATAGATTATACCCGGACGTTGTACGTGACATACTTATGCCTGCTCTTGTCATGCTTTGAGCTGTTGCTTGCTTTTACCTCTCCAGCCTCGTGCTGGGGAGCCTCAAAGTCTCACGCAGGCAGACCCTTGCAACAAACGTGTTTACACGAATATTAGGCAAGATAATCAGCGGGTGGTGCAAGATCGCGAGGACCTCTTTGCAAAGGGGGGGGGGGGGGGAAGTGGGATGATGTTCATGACCTCTTGTTTGACATCTGTTTCCAAAATAGTCATTTCAATAATTTAAAAAAAATTAAAAAATTAAATGCGAAATGGGGGAAAAAAAGAAAGAAAAAACTTGGAAGCACTTGGGAAACATTCCTACTCGTGCGCACATCTGCGTAAAACTAGTTGTAGCTACATACTTAGTTGTCCTTCCAGATCGTGTTAATTAGCCGGGACAATGTTTGCTTGCGGTGCTTGAAATATATATATTATTATATGGGGGGTCGGACGAGGCTGTACAAGGCGAGCTGTGATTACATGACATATGAAGTCAATTCCACCAGCTGGTCTCCTTCTGTCAGTTACAGATGATGATGATGGCGCGGATAAATCGTGAGCCTAGCTAGGTAGGTGTATACTAGTAGAGATATACCCCAATATGTAGGTATTCCACCTCGATCAGCTTTGCTTTTCGGTGTACTGGTGCTTCTGGGTACTTGCTAGGTTGCTATAGTAGGGATACCCAGCTTTCCGCCTGCAGATGAGTTATCATTTACTCTAGAGCACAGCTTGCAACAGAAGCTGGGCATGTAAATGCTTTATTGTACTACCCATTGTGAGTTCCATTCGGCCGGCAAAAGTATTCCTATATCTCAGGTGATATGATTGATTGATATTGACATGCTATCTAGAGTAGGGGTTACAGCCAAGCAGCTGGAAATGTGATTCAGTGAACATTGGCGAGCTGTGGTTACATGAATTGTCTTGGCCATAGTCTACTAAACATAAACCTTTCAAAAAAACCTTTAAGCCTTTGAAGAGCTCAACGCACGTGCGTTCCGAAAAGGCCTGGGCACACCACCCCACCTGTGCAGCAGTTACCGGGCATTGGGAGGGGAAAGAAACGTTTTTTAATCAAGATCTGTTGCATTTCCGGCGATCTGTTAGGTTGCATGGCCATGGCACTGAGCATAAGATACTCTACATAATGAGAGATGCGCAATCAGAATTGGGGACGTCTCCCGAACTGATATATATTGGGACGGGTTGCAGCAGCAGTAGAATTATGGAAACGTGGGAATCATAGCTGGATGCTGCTGCTGCTGCTAGATTGCAGTACTACGCCCTTCTCTTCCCTTCATCGGCACTTTGGTGGCCTTTTTCCATAATTTCTTGGCATCTTTAAGGTTTTGTTATCCGCAGCTATGCTGCTGCTGTAGAACGGCATTTCTGCTTCTGCGTATATAACAACCTGAATACTTGTAGAATAGAATCCTTGCTTGCCTGGACCAGCTTGGGTTAACTCTATACCGCATAATTATCATATAGAGTAGTAGTACTGTATCTTGAATGAAGATTCATGATGGTTCGATACTATAATGCCGGTCCGGCGTCCACGATTCAAACCTCCCTGTCCATTCCTATCCAGGCAGCATAGCATATATGTGCAGAATATATAGATATAATTATAATCATATATATATGTTTCAAACACATTGGTTTATCGCTGTATGCTAGATCTTGCTAGCTGTGCCTGAGAGAAACCTCACCTCCATGTTTATATTACGATGAATGAGATTGAGTACTATATAGAGTAAACATCTGAAACATATAACCATTGGCGGAGGGAAAGCTTGAGGATAATGCCTGGAGAAGAGCTGCGCGCAGACGAGCAGCAGTAAGAGTACCATACCCCATGGACCAGTCATCACGGAAGCCGAGGCTGTTTGTTCTAAATGCGATGACGGTAATAGGGTAATTTTACCTATTCCGACCACCCAGTTAGTCGGTTATTTTGTTAGTGTGAGCCCGTTCTCATTTGAAATGTAACGGCAACTTTCGACTCTTTCTTTTTCCTTCCTAGAGGCATCATGTACCACCCCCTCCTCCTGTGATGGTGATGATAGCAACGCAGGCAAGCAAGCAATCCCTCCCTCTCTGCACTATGTAGGCATAGTATTATGTAGATGTGATCATGAGGACACCCCCTCTTTCCTTGATAGTACCGGTTCTACCGTACGAATGGGAAACAGTAACTAAAAATAATGAGGGGTTCCAGGGGGGCAGAGGGGTTCCAGGGGGGCAGAGGGGGGGAGTTGCGATTAAATCGGTTATAATATGTAGGTACTCTATGCTCTGATGATAGATCAAAGATCTTATACATATGACGGTAAAGATAACCATTGAAACTCAGTTAGTGATATGTGGGTAGAGTGATGACACACTCCAGCAGCAGCCGCTGTCCTTTTCTTTCTGTGAGCTGTTCGCAGCGCAGGCGGGCGAGGAGGTTTTTTTTTTTCTTTTCTTTTCCTTCCCTTCTTTACCCTTTTCCCTAGCTCTCCCAGGACCCTCGAAACGTTAGTCTCTATCTGGAATCCCTGATCAAAACGGTTGCCGCAACCGAGAAGGAACGGACACTAAAAGATTTTCTTGCGTTGACGGCATTGACGCATGACGTTGTGCCTGCACGCCCTAAGCTTCCCTTTCCTTTTCGTAGATTGGGCTATCGTGGATGGAGGGTTCCAAGTTTCGATGAGATGTAAAACGTTAAATCGCATTCGTTCAGGCGGTGAGCCAATCGGGTCACTTTGTTTTCGGAATCCCTCTCTCTGATTTTTTTTTTCCGTTCCAGAAGCACCCTGGTGGCCCCCACCGAAAAACTCTATTAATTTGGAGAGCAGTTCAACAACGGCAGTGGCGGTTAAGAACCGGCCCAACTTATTGAAAGCTGAGCATTGAGAATAGTGTACTCTAGGTACCACATACTTTACCTAAACTCTCGGGACAGCTAGTCGGGTCAAGAGTAGAATTGTGGGAACGGTGTGGGGCATCCACTGGGGCCTGCCGTACGGAATCGAATCGGCATGAGACCTGTATCATTTCCTGCATGCTCCTTCTGACCCGAAGCACGACACCTGGGTTCCTTTCAGAGATGGCCTAGCAGTAGCGATGTCTTTACTAGTCTTTAGAATAGAAATTAGGTGTCAGAAATTCGCCCGCGCCAGCCAGCCCGATAGAAAACTACCCCGCTGAAACCCATCGACAGGTGCCTACTTTACGTACATAGTCAGTGACATGACTAATAACATTCCACTTCGAGATTAAGGATCGTATGCAGTTTCTATATCTGCAGCCGAAATACCATCCAGAGAGAAGCTCTTACTAGCCTCATAAGCCCGAGAACCTTAGATTGATCTCAGCGGCCTTTAGAAGATGACCGGGTAAAAGCCCACTCCAAAAACCGTCAGAAAACCGATAATCAACGCCACCCTGTGTGTGTGGCTTTCGCCTCCCTTCCCAATCAGAGAGAGAGCATACCAGGAGGAGGCAGATTTATGAGTACAAGAGGCCACCCTAGCTAAGATTTCTGACCAAGCATTTGAAGATATCGCATATGCTAATTTCAGAATGGCCAACTGAGGAAAAGGCTTCTTCAGATTGGATTGAATGTACCGAGACAGCTGCAGCAGCCCTACTGAATCCCGAGTTTTGACTTCTTTCTTTTCTTCTTCTAATATCGTGTGCCTGAGTAGAGTAGTAAGGAAAGAACCTGGCTTGGCTTGTGATACGTCAGCAAGGGAAGAAATAGAGGGTGATGAGCAGAGGAAGAAGATATCGTCGCCAATGGCGCATTCGCCAATTGACCCAACGTCGTCAACATCGACACCATCACCACGGCAGATAGAGTACTCGCGTGGAAGGCTGAAAATGATATCAACTTACTTATCGCGTAAACCCTCGGGCCGAAACGGGTGTCATGATTAAGAGAGTGAGAGATTCAGAGCTCAATTTCCCTTGACGATATGTGAATCTTGTTGTTAGTCTGCATATTTGTCTATCTGTCTGTTCCCCCCCAGGCTCTCTTTCTTCCCACGGCCCCCTAACCTGGCTCCATTGCTTGTTCCTTGCAACGACGCACGTGCACTCCAATTGACCGCGCGTCGGGTTTGGTTTGGCCTTTATGATCTACGACTAGAGCAAGTTTCACACAGAAGACCCGGGGTGTCTCATCCAGATTTGGAGAGAGATTTGATTGATCTGTCTCGAGAGTCAGTCACGTATGATCACTCGACTACCAGGGAGACTCGCAGCTGTTCAAGCCTGTCATCCAGGGGGATGGTTTCACCGAGAAAAAGAAAACATTTCAATGTCGTACGGTGGTGGCTGACCTGCTTACCACTCGCTACAACGTATCTACATTGTAACTACCACTCATCAACTAGTCAGCCTCTCGCAATCTCGAGCGATCCATTCGTAAGATATTATGAATCCGTGTAATAACACTAACTCAGCAGCAGCACTGGCAAGGACCCAGAGCATCAACTAGAATGTTACTGAGATTAACAACCCCCCCAGGTATATAGGTACTAGAGTAGATCAGTAAATAGGATATAGATATAGAACATGTCTTGAAAGCGGCTATCGTGGCTGACATTGTGAGCTGTGTAACCATAAAGACGTAATGGGTGTACCATTGCTACCGGAAGAGTGATCCACGTCTCTCAATTAGTCGCCGGTGCATTAGAACAAAGGTGAAATAATAAAAGTTGTCCAGTCGGTAGTGTTCACGATAGAAAAGCAAAACTTCAGTAGAGAATGTAAGGCTGCATGTTAATGACGTTACTTCTAGGCGTCAACGGTAGCGAACCATATTCTAGTTTGCAAACTAGATTTTCCTCATCCTTCCTTTGACGATGAAACAAGTCCCGGAACCAACCAAAAAAGTATTTCGGGCCGGTCAGAACTAGAGTAGAAAAAAAAAAAAAAAAAAACCAAAAGGGTCATGGACCCCGTTATGTGCAGCACAGGGACTCAGCCAGTCACTCATGGTACCCTCCTTAAGAGTCTGGCGTAGCGTATGCAGACAGGCTACTTAAGTAGAGTACTGTCGTTCACGGGGTATTGGTGGATACTGGGTATTGGCGAATTGCAGGTAAAATTTGGCTTGGCTGTCGCTTTTTTTGCCCTGTCCACCATCACCCAGTATCCGCCACTACCCCGTGAATGACGGTACTCGTTTACCACGAAAAGAACCAAGTGACGGAAACAGGGATAATTTGTATAAGAGATCACCGCCACTCCATACAAATAATCCTTACCCTGAGCAACTGGTTCTTTTCGTGGTAAACGAGTACATGTAGTTACGGGTAAGTTATGGGGGCACTTCTCGCGTGGTTGGGTTGGTTCCACCCACAAAATCACACGTACCCGTCGTGTATGACATCATCGCCAAACCGAAAGGAAGGGGGAAAAAGGGTTCGACCGCTTTAAACGCCCAATTGATGATACTCGCGATGAAGATTATCGATAGGTAACTAGGAAAACGCCCTCGGTACATACATAGAGTACATACTCTACTTCAACCCGGGAATTGGAATATTGCGCACGTCTCGGCCTGGAGAGAGAAAATGGTTATTGGAGCGATGAACCCCCCAACTCAACTCCCTACGTCTCTAGCCTCTAGATACCTGGATGGCCCCCAACTGAGTACAATATGTGATACTCTATGCATCTACAGTTCATAGAGTACATATTACCTACGATACGAGAGACTGACAGATCTACACCTTGAGCAGTTCAGTATTCTACGATCTAGCCAGGAACGAGCACGCGCGGGGAGGGTTATCATGGTTTCAGCATCGACAGACAGGAGACCTAGGTTTCACTTTTTTTTCCGGCTATCCCTCCCCCAACATGCTCGCCTGTCCCGCATTTCTTTTTTTTTTCTTTCTTTTTTTTACACAGATACTAGGATACCTACAAACGCAGGCAGCGGAGCACTAAGCATCGCCGAACTCAGTGAAATTAGGTCACAAATTGATAGCAGCTGAGTGCAGACTAGACTGCATACCTACTCTGCTTTACTCAAGAGTCTAAATCTGAGCACTGTACGCACAGGGGATGTGGGGGGCTTGGGCTAATGGGAAAAACGATATGAGCATAACATTGGCTGCTGTGTCTTCTATTTTTGGTTTAGTCCGTCAGCACGGTGACCCAATATCCCCCCCGCGGCCAGGTTCCGTGAGGGAGTAAAGTTAAGGATGTCACACAGACGGAGATAAAAAGCTTATGCTTCCCTCTCTCTTCCGGGCTGAGCCGACCCGACCGAAACTGACCCACGCCGAGACTTGTGGAGTTGTACCTCAGGGACCTTGGACGTCGCCAGGGTCAAGGTTTATGAAGAATGACAAATGGTAAGTAGAGCATACGTAGGCTTGGAGCACATTTGGTGGTTAGTACAAGCTCAGTGTCCAGTAAAACTAGATCCAACAATAAGCTTTGGCCTCTATGAAGAATATATGTAGTTAAAAAACAGAATTCCCTCAGCGCTAAACATTAGCATTCCAGTTGTTGTGTATGTACTAATCACATGTAGTTAAGCTTCTTTCCCAATTTCCTGGCCAAACTATCATTGTCCTCTGAATATCTACACCAAAAGTTACCGCCTCATGTCTCTTGATTGAAACCTTTCTCCCCGGTATTTGCAGTTGATGATTGTACAACCTATTAGGCCAAACTTATCTCCTCACTCCCAATGTATTCAAAACGTGTACGCACCCCTCAGTTCTCGGTCTTCTTTGCCATAACTAGCTAGATAGCATCAATCAGCTTGAGACGGCTATGTAGGCACAGGAGCTCTAATGGGCTGACTTTACGCCAGAGAGTAGTAGAATCTAGATTTATATTGTACTACCCAGCCTAGTACCGATTTTGTGGCCGGTGTGAGGTTTAGGAGTAGGTCGAGGAAGGCACTCCCCGAGTGTAAGTATTACGGGGGTGAAATGATAAGTAAATCTCTAATTTTCTATTTCAACTAATTTACTCCTACATTTTTTGTAGAGATGCGTGGCAGTTTGATTGTTTGATAACAGTCATATGCAATAATATTCGCCATTTATCTACCATTACCACGGCGATTATAAAAGAAATATTTGATATCCAACTATGGCTAGACAACCCAGGCAATGATAACAATGGGGTGGCTTTTTCGGTGCCTCAGCATACAAAGTACATGAGACATCAGTTCTCGGCCGAACCACTAGATGGAATTACCTTCTGTATAGAGTATCTTAGCCAGTCATCCATCAGACAAGTCAACCTGAGTCCCTGTAACAGAGAGGGCGATGATCACTGAATTTATGATGGGTACGTGTATATTGAACATCGTTATATACGGAGGGCGTTGTGACCGGGTAGTTAGTCAATGCGTGTTCGCCGATAACTATCTCGATTGTCTTTTCTTTTCCTCTAGCAGCTGTTTGAATGTGATATCCACCCCTACAAAACAAAATACAGCAAAAAAAAAAAGAAAAAAGTCACTTCGACAACGAACACGCGACGATTATGTATGCACGCCCACGGCCACGGTCGGCCGCGGGCGGTAGGCGGCATATGAGGATTTTCCGCGAATCCGGTCCCAAGAGGACGGCACTTTACAGTAGCAGCGGCACATCATAAGGCTTTCCGTATTACCGCTATCGGTACCACACGCAATTGGCAGGCTAGATGAGCCGAAACGGAAATTGAGGGGAGGAACGGACAGAAGACCGTTGCGCTGCGCGTTGCGGGAACTTCAAGTTCGGACTACCGGACTTGTGTTTGCCGAAAACCGAAAAAATCCCGGGGCATGCAACTTGTCATAGGCTATCACTCGCCCGTTTGCAGTGGCGACGTGACCACCATGATCGAGGATCTAGCTAACAGACAAAATGTGATCCCGGGGAGGATTCCGGGTCAGGACCCTTCCATTCGCCAATACATCCCCTCATAAACAGCAAAGAGGTAGGTATAATAGACGTACTTATTACTGTGGGTCGCTTAACTGTGGTGGTGCCGGTGGTGGCGGTGGTGATGGTGGTGATGGTGCTGCGGGTGGTGGTGGCCCTGACCAGTCACCTGGTTGGAGCTGACATGGCCTTACAGGGCAATAGAGGGGCCCCGGAACTAACACGCGGTTATTTTTTCAGAGAGAAGAAAGTTCAAAACCGGGTAGAGCAGGGTCGGGTATTGGACACGAGACAGTCGCTAAGCTCATGGCGGCGCTAGGGTTCAGGTTGAAACAATGGCTCGGAACATGGCATTTTGTGGAGCTGCATGTGAGGTGCACATACCGGTACTCTGGTAGGTGGGTGGGTGAATCACCAGTGATCACTCACTTCAATGGGAATGGGTGACATTCCTCCTCTTCAGATCTGGGCCCTTTTGTAGATAGAAGGTCCTGCACTGAGGGTTTGCCTGCTACTGTATAAGTCATGTTTTTCGAATTGGCCTTCATTTGATGGGTCAGCTAGCACACACTAACTAGAGACAAAGGATGAGCTTCTTCACCGGATGATCGATGAGCAACGTGCCTATATGTGACTAACCTCATAGTGCTAAAGACCATCATGTAGAGCAAAACAGTATCATGCCCAAGGTGATGAAAAAGGGGATGATTAACACTATTGATAGACCTCGGATGGATGAGTGGATGGAAGGATGGATGGTGATGCACCTCAACCCTGCTGTCTCATGTTGGCAGCATTCCCTTGACGCGCCATTCTGCCACTACACGTGCTGGAAGTTACGTACCCATAGGCAGTGTGTATTTACGTAACTTCTCCTAAATACTGTTATAATATTATGTAAGTACTTCATCGGAGAGACGACCTTGTAAAGGCTACATGTATACTACTATTAAGAACATGATCTAGGGGTAATCGCCCTATATGTACGCGTATCGTTAGGTATAGAATGGGCGTATCTGTCGGTCGCTACTGCAGAAGATTTGAAAAGCTTAAGTTTACCATACTCGGCCTACACCTTGACTACGAAATCCCGTGCCCTTGAGCCTGTCAGCCTTACTGATCGTTAGCAAATCCAACCGTCTGTTCCTGAGCCTTAGCTAGTGCTGAGTAAGGTAGTTGATGCGTATAATGCATGCGTTAACCCTGAAAACTCCAGTATTGTCCGACCAGAGAAAATAATGTGCGCATATAATATATATCATTTTCAGATATTATCATGTGTCCGTACAGATTTAGATAGTCGTACAGATCCTCTATCCAGGTTTACAAATAGCTGGTGCGCATGGTGGCATATCAGGGGGGGTCTGGGACCCCCTCACCCCTGAATTTTTAACCGCTTTTTTTGTGCATTGTTTCCTGAATGTTGTGATATTATGTACATGTAGGTACCAGGGGCCAAGGGAGGCCGGCCTCTAGCTCTCGGTGACCATCGATGATTACCTATTGCGTGCACATACTTGTTACACCTCGGGCTTTTGCGGTCTCATATAATCATATATTTATACCCCTTCGTATACTTTCAAGGTTCAGGCACCATGTTGGCATCAAACTAGTGCCGAACCAGAGGGGGCAGGTATGTACGCGCGCAAACATGTGTAATTACTTAAGTATTATGTATACGTATATCTCTACCAGTAGATGATTAATTCGACAGTAGACTCGGTAAACGGCAACGCTCTTGAAACTGTCTCAACCTCTAAATTCACAACTTGGCTCTCCTTTCCTCCGATACTGGTAGCGGCGCCGAAAAGTCTCCGGATCGTGTAACCTGTTTCTTTGATTCCTAGATCCCTCGAATTTTAATATTTGAAATAGAGAATTAAATAAATGTGGTTCGGAAGTCGTTTAGCCGGTTTCTAATATTGGATAATTATAATCCCTTTCTTGTACTATTTCATTTATACTGCTGCACGCGGTCTCATTGTAGATCAAATATATATATGTTGTGAACCCTTATACAGGCGTAATCGTATACTGCATGTATTCATTCATTATCCTAGCTACAGATGAAAGGTTGAACGGTTACACTTGTTGCCGGATTTAAATGAGTCGGATAAATTTGTGGGGACGAGGTAGTCAATCACGGAAAATCACTCGCCCAACACTTCATCGTTTCACAAGTTGACCGATCGGGTCTACACCCTTAATTCCTGACCCAGGTCATTTTTCTCCACGTTATTTCCCCACATGTGGGGTTATGGTGACCCGTAACGGGCTATGTCGCAATTAATTTATATACTTACATACCTAGCTACATAATCAGCCCCTTGTTAACTGCAATTGAACCATGGAGATCATCACCTTTCCCTCACGAGATCATAAATATATTGCTGCTAATTTAAAAATTTAAAGAATAGAGTAATATAATGTGGAGTAACCGGTGTAAATACATATGTAGATCAAGAACTAAAGTAAACGGTGCTCCCCGAGACGTTGATGCTAGCTGCACTGGCATTAATGGATACTGCATCACTGCATGAAGCCTTATGAGAGCTTTTTCATATTAAACGATGAACTGATGATCACCGGCGGTTCACCGCACACCATAGTTCAGGGGTAAATTCATGCTTAAGTACTACTCTACAGGTATAATGTACCCATATGTAGTCGAGTTTAATTGGCAATTGGAACAGCTTCTCGTGGAACCAACTGTCCATCGGCAACTTTCAACTTTGAACATGAGTTGTTGCAACAGATGTCCCCCACAGCCTCATCTCACCCCCTTGCAGAAAACCCACTACTCTCCATCATCCACATCCGCGGTCGTTGCACAACCCCGCCCCTTTCCCTCCTCGTGTTTCCCCGACGTCGCCCCACAATTAACAACCCCCAAAGCGGACTTAAATATCCCTCAAAACTCTAAATTGATGGTTGGGACCGTATGTACATGCGTGACAAACTGCGCTAGCGTTGATGTCACGTACTTTACCGCGCGGGGACGAAACAGTTATGCGAGCTAGGTATGTATCGTGCGACCAGGTTTAAGTACCTTTATAGTACCTACATAACATATGCATAAGAGTAGGTATGTACTTAGGGTACCCGTACCCGACTCTGCCTCGGGAAGATAATTCCCCACAAAGTGGACCTTTTGTGACCCATAAGTTGCTGCCCTGGGAAGATTTGATGAAGCAGAGTAAAGTAATAAGTGAGGCCTTAAGGTGGGGGCCCGGTGTGCGGGTTGGTTACAGGGAATAATTCTAGGCCTAATCAATGAATTCCTCACCTACATAGCGTATGTAGCTTTGCTGGTGCTTTAGAGTACATACTTTATGCTATGCAGTGACCTTCATCACCCTCGTGATAGTTATTTAGAGTAGTGAACATGTCTCAGCAGTCGATGCCAAAAATACTTTGGCAGCATGTTGATGTCACTGGGGCACTGAAATAGGTAGAGTTAAAACCTTGAGTCTAGTTAGTCTTGGAACTCGATCGATGTTGATGTGTCATCCAATAGTACTTATCTGATTGTTTAGTATTTAACTAAATACGAACAGAACGTGGCTATAGTTGTGTAAGGCTGGGCTCTTGCTCTTGCTGTGATTGGAAGGAATAACTGCCGGTGGCCAAGCTGTAGTACACATGCGACGATCGCCAATTATTTATCCAGAAACAAGGCCTCAACGGAAGCGGTGTATAAGATGTTTCTTGGAGTGGTTTATAAGAGAGGCCACACATGCCGGCGTAGGAAAAATGTCTCCCGACTCTAAGACATTCCAAGAGCTCCAGCAATACGAAGATGCTTCGTATTCCGTTTTAGTATATGATGAGTTCGTATCATTTTTTCGATAAAGACTACCGTGTGTGTTTACTATATATCCCTTGGCCTGCATGTCTCACCGGGCCAAGGGGATAGCTACCGAAAGGTGCCAATATAACTATTAATAATGATATTCGTACTATAAAGAGCGTAGAAAACCGCGTGCTGCTCAAACTCTACCCCCTAGATCGAATACTCTCAACAGGAGCTCATTTTCTTGTGGACTTTAAGTTATCCGTACTCCAAAGATGTATTCCAAGAAACCGACCCTATTCATCGTCGCCATGTTCATCGGCCTCTGCGTCGGGACACCCGTGGATATTACCGGTGCCAGTGGGCTTGTTTCACGAGATGGCATATACCTTCCTTCGTGCGGATGTTTTAACGACTGTCTTATCGAGTGTTCCAAAGGAGGAAATTGCAATTGTCCCAAGAACTGCGGTGAGTATTTCTATCCGTACTCAGGAAAACTCGAGTATTGAGAATTGTTTAGACCCGAAATACGAGTGCAAGTGTGGATGTACGAACGATTGTATTAGAAATTGTCCTTATGGGGAAACCTGTATCTGTACACTGCAATGTGGTAAGTGAAATTTGTTCTGTCTAGATGGGTGATTCTGCAGATCTGGGAGGTATTGATATATTGGGTATGGGTGTAGATGCGAAATATGCATGCCCTACTTACATGTAGCTACTACCATTTCGTAGCAGCTGTATACGTATATGTATGCATTGTCGACAAACGTATAAGATTCGGAGGCTGGGTTTGATGGGCTTTTCTTCCCTCCTTCTTTTCGAAACAAACAACATCAATCTTTGAGATTGTGTTTCCATTATTATTTTTTGTTTTCTCCACTACATGTATTTGTTATGCATGTAACTGCACACGCGTTTCCTCGATAAACTTTTTATTCAATTATAACGTGTAGTCTCGTTCCAAGGGGAGGACACCAATCTTCCGTCATATCTGTAGTAAAGTTAGTTGAGGGACAAATCTGTCTGGAAAGCGGTAGAGGCGAAGCGAATTATTCAAGTATCTCATGACGATTGGCCGATCTCTCCCTGTCATGTATTCAAAAACTTTCGAACGTATAAGATAGGATAGATTCAATCGATCTCTGGGGGAGTACGTACATTATCTTGGCTAAAGGCTGATCTTATTTTGTTGTCTTTTTGTCCTAGTCCTTTTAGAGCAAAGCCCAACAAGGACATGTCTGGGTGGAGAGAAGAGGAAAGGTACATGTAGCTCTAGTGAACCAGGACGTTTTAGCTCTCTCGGGTGTTTGTAACTCGAGGGATAGAGCATGCATGATACTTCAAGTACACTACTAGCAATGTAGTGGTGTGTAATTTATCACCCATGCATGTACTCAGCAAAGGCTACACGTACCTCCTAGTATGGTTACGTACCTTGCGAATCTGTAGATCGGTTCGTGGCTCGGGAACGCTAGCAAACCTTAATCTTGAAGATCCCACGCCACATCTTATCCTGAAAGGGAAGTCTAACATTTCCCTTTTCAACGTCTTTCAACAGAATATGTACATCTTGCACTTTTTTCTTCATGATCCGCGTCTTCTTTTCAAAACACTCTATTGGAGTAGATAGTGCCAGGGGTACGTTGTGTGGGGACGCTCGAAAGTAATTGGGCGCACTTGAAAAACACTGATCTCAGGAAGTACCGTCTATATAGGCGCATCTAAGAACTCGAAAGTAATACGCACACTTATAAATACCTCTTAAATTCACTAGATACTATTAAATCGTAGTATTGGGAAGGGATAGTACCTCAGTATTTATACTAATATACTATAATGGAGCTCGAGGCCTCACCGCTCATACAGGCATATGTAATCCTCAAAACCATATTCGCCCTGGTCGCCAAAACCGTCCAGCAACGACCCACTTATCTATCATTATTTTTCGCAAAACTTTCATCCTGTCTTTTGGTTTATTGGCTCTTTATCCGCCCTGGTACTGTAGCCGTCATTTCAAATGTTCACAGCGGAGAGGGGCGGATAAGGTTGTATCAGGAATGGTCGAATGCACAGCAAGAATATGAGTTTGTTAAGATTATAGAGACAAGTATGAATGGAGCTGCGGAAACAGCTGTAGATGAGCGTTGAAACTGATATCTTTACAGAGTTAGAGAAGTAGTGGCCTTTTAGCTGATGATAAGTTTCAGAGTCGTATGGTTATCGCTCCAGTTGCAGAATCTAAACTTCCAATCTGATGAAATACCAGAAGAATCGCGGTTCAGTTACCTTGTATGGAGCGGTAAATGTGTCAAAAGTGATTTTACCAACGGTTGATAGGTTATTTACCACCGGTGGTATAAGTACTGAATTTCAGTCCTTGTGCCAGTATAAACTGAATTTCAATCTTTATGCTGCGATATACTTCATTAGTAGATGTTCAATCATTAATGCCAACACCTATGAAAACTTCCCACCGGTGGTGAAATACCTGCCACTGGTGGTAACATACCTGTCACCAATGGTGAAATTCACCACCGGTGGACAATAGGACTCATACATTGGCATTATATAGCCTCTTTTGGCCAAAAGTTCTGTGCTTTTATCCATTATAAGGTATAAACGATGGCATTATTTTCACCACCGGTGGTAAAATTACTTTTGACACATTTACCGCCCCATAACCTTGTTGGTGAAAAATTTCGACTACGACTCGTGGTGGCAGTATCTTTCTCTTCCTAGGAGTGATCTGGCCTATCTATTTATAATGCATCGTTATAGGCCTGATACCGATATCTCCAAAGCTTACCACAGTTACTGTTACATAGTGTTGATTATAAGTAGGTATGATCTCTATATTCTCACAGCATGAGATAATTTATATAATTATATATTAATAACATAGGATGATAGGCATGACAGGCGTGTTTCGTTTCTAATGAAACGCCATTTTGTTAATATATTACAATTTTCGCCGAGAAAACTGCATCAAAGTTTTGGGTATGAGTCCAGAGCTCTTGAAACTCGTCTACACAGGCGGTTAGGGGATAGACCTAGGGCGAGGGCTGGTTTTCAGCGAAAAGTGAGTGGTGGATAGGTGTGCTCGAACTCAATTGGTATCACTAGCGTGAGTAATATTTGAAAACCTACTGGCAATTCGTTATTCGCTATTGAACTAGCTTCATCATGACCACAGAAGTGACTGTATATACATGTACTACTGGGAATATAAAGTCTGTCCCCTTTGGTACGTAGGTAGGACACCAAACTTTCTTGTCCACACATGTACCAAAGCGGACAGACTTTATATTATCGCTAGTACCTACAGCTTTATTCAAAGACAAACGGCAAACGACCAATTACAACCCAACCGAGTATATAAGTCATGTAAGATCGATCGTGCTGTCGTATCCGTATGGAATCAGAAACTTTTCTTATATTTTCAATTGGTTATTCTTTGTCTACTACAATTTATTTTTATCAAAATGTTGCCCTGAATTAACTACATACATGTACAATTTATATATATGTAACTGATAGCCATGGTCGGTTCTGCTTGTTTTATCTACTTGTTCATTATGCCACTATTGAAAATTACATAAACAGGCTCTTTCTCGACAATTGCATGCAATTTGTATACCTGCAAATGTGAGACCCTTCCACAGATCTACATGTAGTCTTTGATCAGGCAAATAAGTGCGCATTCGCCATTGAACCGGAAGGAACTATATATAGCGCAGCTCTAATTGAGTACTTAGATAATTATTACATATTTGCTCTCTCTCCAGAGGAAAAAAAATGTTGCCAGCGTTGCGACCGGTTTCCCCTCACTTACCTCCTCTTCCTCTTCTCCTCTCCTTCCCTCCCCTCCATTCTTTTCCACTCGAATACTTACCTGACCTCTTAAGTTCTCAACGAAACATGCGCCAAAAAACATAGGAAATCTGGACTGAATAACAGATCTCCCAATCCTTTGATCGAATCTTGGATTTAGCTCGATGTTAGACATTACGCCACAGCTATGATATCATGGGGCAGCATTTAAACATATTCAGCAAGGATTATTAGATTGACGTTGCTCTCTTCTACGCTTGGCAAGCGTGTCCGGATTACCTCAAGTGCTGGAGATCACTCTTCAGGGTATTTATGTGCATAAGTTCATTTTGCATGACGTCTCCTGCAAGCTTGCATATCGGATTTTGGTGGTATGCACATAAGCTTTTCTCCCTAGCAGTTCTGAGTTTGAGGTTGAGAATTTGGGTTTCAACTTCGGTGGGTCCAACTAGGAAATGGTGTGCGTCATGATGGTGTTCCCGCCACACTGCTATGACGTCGGGCATGCTTCACTGTGGCTCTTAGCAAAGCAGCAAAAAACCACGATAACCAGCTATTTTCTTTTCTCGACACGTGTGGAAGGCGGACAAAATAACCCCGCAAAAATAGGTAGCCAGGAACTTAATCTTAACACCAACAATCAGAGGACAGTTTTATACAGTCGTACAGATCGATAGACCCCCTCCTAACCTTCCGTCTACCGTTCATAATCCTAGCTCTCGGCCTTCTCTCCAGCATTTTGCTTCTTCTTCTTCTGCCTATTCGTATTTCCATACACTCTATTCGAATTCTCTCAGTGGAATACCGTTACCCCACTGAGTAATATCTGCGGAGACTGATCCTAGTAGGCATCATGGAGATTGATCCAGGACTTAAACAGGAACCTCCTGGCTCAGATCACTCAGAACATAGCACCGTCACCTCACCACCGCCGGCAATCAATCCTGGTACCGCGAGCTTAATACCGCTCGAAGGAGACGATTCTCTTACATTATTGCCAGAGGTCCAAGCAACCGGAAGGCCAGCTGGGTCAAGAAGACCATTTCAGAGAAGAAGGAGGAGTAGAGCCTGTGATGCTTGTCGAGCTCGAAAAACGAAGGTAAGATAACTTTATTCTTGTGAAAATATTGTTGAGGTGTATTCTGATATGTGATGTATTCTGCAGTGTGATACTCCTGATCATGGTCCTTGTTCTGCGTGCGTGTCTGCCAGCTTGGTCTGTAAATTCTCGGGGGGCGAGGATCGAAGGCGAGCTGGACCTGCGAGGTCTGTACTTTTTTTGTGTAACTTCTGGACAAATAGTTAATCTTCTTAAATCGATTTCCAGGCGTGTAAGAGCTCTAGAAAGCACGGTCCAAGAGCTAACTCGCAAACTCGCCGAGGCCGAGAATAAACTTCAACACATTGCTCTCTCTGGTAGTGAGGCTGGATCTACAGAGAAGCCTCCGCATTCACCTATAAGCTCCGAATTTAGTATTACCAGTCCACGTTTCAGAGGCTCTTCATCAACCCATGAACGCCAACCATCCCGCAGCTCTCCGAAGAACGATGCCTATGGCGAACCAGGTTATTGTGGGGCACGCAAGGATCAAAGCAGACACGAGTTGTATCAAAATGATGGAACTTCGTGGGATCATCATATCTTCGGTCCGAGCTCATGTCCGAGCTTTCTGCACTCCTATAATGACTATCTTTCTCGTCTTGGTTACAGGCCGCCCCCGGCGTCAAATCCCACGATGAATACAGGGGGGCCGCCATCCCCAAATCCGAATACACGGATACCAAACCCGTCGGTACCGAATAAATATCTTCCCTTCGACTTACGAGCCCTACTTCCTCCACTTAAATTGGCAAAGCAGATGTTTGAGGTATTTCGGACAACGGTGCAGAATTACACGCCGATATTTTATTGGCCAGCTTTGGAAAAAAAGATTGAGAGGGCATGGAAACTTCCCATATGGGATGGGGATAATGAGGCGGTGAGAAGTGTTTTTTGTGTGATTATGATGTTGCTAGCGGTAGCAAATCAATTTATCGAACCTGGAGAGCTAGACGAGCCGGAGGGTGGAGATTGGGCACATGTGCAGGAAAGGTATGTAGGTTTCATGGTAATGATATGTTACCTATATTGTCAGCTAATGGTAGATGGTAGGAACGGATGGATGTTCTTTGAATTTGGACGAAAATATTCGAATCTGAACAATCCCGATTACACCATCGACGACGCCATATGTAACCCCCCCCCCCCAATCCCTTTTTTATTTCTTTTTCTATACTGGCCACCCTGAAAACCTCCTAACAGGTATTTAAACAACAGATCTCTTACTCATGGCTTTCTACCTCGATAAAGCCTTTCTTCCATCCCCTTGCTGGATGATAACAGGTGCTATGGCTCGTGTGTGTCAGGATATTGGCATTTATCGCCGTACTCCAAGTGGGCTCTATAATGACGTTGAAATTGAATGTCGGACTCGTCTTTTCTGGGTTGCATATATCCAAGACCGGAAGATTTCGATGAAACTTGGCCGACCCGTAATATTTCTCGATCAACATATCGATGTCGGTCTTCCGGGACTTTCTGGTAACAAGGGAGGAGAGAGTAACCGGGGGGACGATAACCAAGGCACTCAAGGCGGCCAAGACAATCAAGGCCCATCAAGATCCCCTGGAGTAACCAATATGATAGATCGTCAAGACGATTTCAACGACGAAGAAACGGAAACATCCTTGCAGGTGTTTAAAGCAACAATCTATATCGCTAAGGCCAGTGAAAATTTGTTGAATATTGAATTGAAGCAAAATGGCGGTGAGGAGGATGTCAAACATTTGCAGAACATAGACGAAATGTTGAAGAAGGCGTGGGAGGTTTTTCCAGCGGAAATGACAGATCTGAGGAGATCAGATGTTCTCGACCTCCCTGCAGTAAGACGTATAAGTCCCGTCATGATCTCCCACGAATATAGAAACCAATGGCTAAATTCTGACAGCATTATTTCATCTTCAACACTCACGTATCATTCTTTACCGCTATTTTACCGACTTTACGGGCACCCCTTCCCTTCTTCGTGAGTTTCGGACTTTCTGTCTCGCTCAGTCAATTCAGGTTGCCAAAATTACAGCTCATATATTATCTCGAGTGATCAAAAACCCCGAGTTTGATCGTATTTTTGGTCTCCGAACTGATGAACTCGTCCTTATTCATACGTTCCGTGCAGCGACAGTTCTGCTTCTTGGTCATTACTGCAATGACCGCTCTCTACTTGATGTTACCGCTGATGAAGTAGGCGTTTGTGCAAGAGCATTGAAGAGTGCTGCAAGAAGCCACTCTCTGGGTCAAAAATTGCTGGAATTGTTCCAAAACTTCGCAAAAATGTTCGGCTACCAAACTGGAGTCACGGGAGAGCTTTCTCACCCAATCCCGGAAGCAAGCGAAGATACCATCGACGAAAAAGCCGAAGAGATTCATGGTGTATCAACACCAAAAGGCCCGTGGGATAAT
Source organism: Morchella importuna (assembly GCF_003444635.1). Classification (NCBI taxonomy): domain Eukaryota; kingdom Fungi; phylum Ascomycota; class Pezizomycetes; order Pezizales; family Morchellaceae; genus Morchella; species Morchella importuna. The sequence goes on along the minus strand of NW_025763434.1, from coordinate 437,497 downwards.
GTTGAATCCAGCAGCGCCATCGCGACTCCACAGTACAATAATGCTGTATACTGCGGATATCATGCCCTCCAAGGTAACACACCCCGCTGGATACCGACCACCAATATCTCTCTCGTCCCAACGTACCAGCAACTGCTGCACTCAAGTCAACCTGTAACCCAGCCTCCTCCACTACAACACCCACATCCACTTCCACACCCACTTCCACAACCACAATCACAGGAACATCACCAGACGCATTCTGGCCTGATATTCGTGGACCCGGGTATGGGAGGCGGAGGTTTACCGACTGCCGTTGAGGAAAATCCACAGGGATCCATTCCAGACCAACAATCACCGATGCCGCATCAAATTGATTGGGATGTGTATCAGCAGATGTTGACTTTTGATCCAAATTTCGAGGTATATATGGGAGGACCTAGCCATAGGCACTTTTTATATGATAGAGGGGAGTAATCTTATAGTCGGCTCTCTATATTAACGATTTTTTCCCTAAAAGGGATCAACCATCAGAAGGGCGAGATTTGTTGGTCCCGGTTCCCCTCCCCCCACCGCAGGACTTCCTCCCCTGTAAAGATACGATTCTCCGGTCCCAATCAAACCCTATAAAGAGAGCCGACTATAATATATATTTGAGTATTGTGTACAACGAGTATTGTTGTTTCTCTCTTTGTTTTGCTTGGCTTCTATAAAAGATTTGAATTGGTGGAGGAGGGGGTAACAGGCATTCAAACACACGTTTTATCACGATCTTTTCATTGTAAATATTTTAAAGGAATGCGCGGCTTTTATTTTATTGGGGATGGGTGGGTCCCTGTTTGAGCACCCTGAGTTAAATAAACCACGAGGCGACGTTAGCAATACATACGTTCTTTGCCAATTATATGTTGTATGGACTAATATTCTTAACAGCTTCATCAACAGTTGACGCAGACAGAAGGGAGATGGACGTCCACCTGGTGCCCGATAGGATTGCCGAGAACTAGCAAGTGATAAACATTGCCCAAGTTGTATATTGATAGCCCCAAGGTTCTGTATTCACGCATTTCACATGTAGATCGTCGTACGGGATCATATCGGCCCTGGAAGTGAGATGTTGCCCAAGCCGCGTACGTATGTATGTATAAACAAAGAAGAAGTGATATGTGATATGAGCCGGCCATTTCCTCAGAGATATAGAGAAAAGTAGATGCATATGATTATCGGTATATACGGCTAAGTCTCCCGCGGCTAGATCATTCAAGCGGGAGGAGGGGCTATTTCATGAAATCCGACGACGAGGTGCGAAGTCAGACAACCACCACCACCACCACCACCACCACCACCACCACCAGGCCTAAGGAGGGCTCGAGAGGAGTTGCACTGGCCGGCGGAAGGGCGATATAATTATTGTTCGTTACACCTTTCCCCAGCTGCGGTTGTTGTTGGACCATATCACATGGCCGGGCACGTCGTCAGCCCTATCATAGCATAGGTGCGATAACTGAATTTCTGTTGTGCGAGTGAGAAGGGGAAGGAAGGGTATATATATGTATGTATGTATATTGTACATGTATTTTTTCTTTCCCATGTGGTTGGTTGGGTTGACTTGTCGCAGAAATCATTGATCACTAACCCGATTTGAAAGAAAAAAAAATCCCACTGCTGGCGGGCGCCACCGCCACCCAACTACTAAGCACCTACCATAATTCGCTACTGTTACCTATGCTATATTTGGAATTTTGCGCCAGCTGAACGAACGTTAGTTTAACTTACCCCTCCATCACGACGCTCCGGGTGATTGTTTGTGATTAGGTATTGTTTAGGGGCTTCTTGTGTGGGGAATAAAAAAACGAAATCATAGATTCTTGAATAGCCATGAGTGTGTGGTCTTGAGTCAGACTCCATGGCATTCAGACTAGTCGAGTAATATCGCCTTTGTCACTAACTACCCTCGGGTCAGAGTTCATGGCAGTCATATCGGCTTTGAGCGCTTAAGCCATGAGTTTGTGGAAGTGGATGCATTTTCATTTTCACTTTTATTGATATTTCGGTCTGTTTCGGATCTAGCGTTGGCTTATCCACCTAGATTAGACGCCGCTGGTAGTTGTTGACAAAACGATCATTACCCCTCCTGTAGGCCAGCTCAAGTACTGTAGACATGCATGTACGTACACACAAGGGTTAGGGTCTGTTAAGGACATGTAACCAACTAGAGTACCCTGTAGACAACGGGACTCTAAGAAGAGGACAAGAATGCGCTAGCTAGCAATATAGGAAAGAGGGACCACTCCTTTTGTCAATCAAGTCCATTTCATCTTCGCTATACAGAAACCTACGCTCCCTAACCATCCCCATTTCCATCTTTCGCGGTATTACAAGGTAGTAGTCCAGTTTTTTCTTCTTTTAATGCAATGATGCGGCGAGATTATAGCCTTACTTGGATTTACTTATATGAAGCCTAACTCTCTCAAAACTACTGATTAAGTTCGACGCAAGGCTATGCCACTGACCATGGAGTTAAGGTTACAACTCCTCGTAGTACCTGATCTAGGGCTAGCTAGAGATGACTCTACGTCCCTCGTCATAATCAGGGCTGATTAGCTATAGATAAAGCCAGTCCAAAAGTCCAATAGAGCCGGGTATGTAGACCTGCGATCCAAGGAAGCGTTCACCACTGTGCTTTATAGCCGTAATAATACTCGTCCATGCCTGATTCTTACCTACATACCCCCTCTACCCTTCCCGCCTCCTTAGTCGTATAGGGTCCGCCTGGTAAGAGTCATCTCATCCTAGTTTCCGTGTTACGCGACCCCCAAGACGAGGGGACAAGCCAGCTGACTAGAGATGTTTTTTACTTAAAGTAGGTCAGCTTACCGAGTAAAACAGGGCGTTTTGAGTAGTGCCTTGGACCGAGTGATGATATACTAAATTTGTTGACTGCTGCTGCGAGACACAACATGGACAGCGGGTACGGGTTTCTGGTGGGTAAGTGAGTGTTGTTCAAGCAAGGGCCGGGTGTTCTTTTTTACACATGGTCTCGGGAGATACACCTGAAGACGTCTTCTGTCTTGGAGGGTGAAGAGAAATCGACTGGCTGTGCATTGAAGGGGCTGTGTGCAGCTTGCAGAGGGGCCCTGGGAGATAAATGGTATAATCCCCATTCAGACCAATGTACAATCTTCAGTAATTCAAAGATTTAACATAGGGTAGCCATCACCCCCTGTCCTCCATCTAAGCAGGATCAGTCAATCATAAGCCATCACTCGTCCCATCTCGGCAGCAGCTAGCAGTATCTATTTATCCCCTTACACCCGCCTCCCTTATGTTTGCCTTCGGTTTTTACAGAACAGTTACCAGTAGTACAGGCTGGAAATTCTGCAGTGTCGGATAAATATGTTGGGTTGAGGGAATAATATTATGCAATCAATGAATTAAACAAAAAAAAAAAAAAGAAAAGGGAATAATATTAATCACAAGATATCACTCGAAACCGTGCATTCCCTAGATAGGCAGACTGGGAGCACGCTGATAGGGGTGTCGGGGTGTATTCTGATAATCACACCAACTACGTCTCGATCACTTGTAGAGGAGTAAGGTTGACAGGTAGCATACCTACCTGCCTCTCACATAAAAGCGTACAGCGCAATACTTGGCCGCGTGAGAAGGGGTGGATGGGGTCATATGTCCCTAGGTCATCCAGCTAAGTGGTTTAAACGCCCCCTCTCCACCTTCTCCATTATACTAATATACTACATGTACCTCTAGACGAAAACGAACCTTTACTTACCTAGACTTACTCCCCTGAATAACCAAGGAAGCACTTAAATTTAGTCATCAGTCCCATTACCACTTCAAACCCATGGTCCAGTCCCACCCATCACAACAGTATTAGAACCAAAAACGCCGCCACGATGTATACCGCGACACCACCTACAGCTACTACTATCCCACTCCCCCCTAGAAATGAGAAATTGTTTGAAATAAATAATAGTGAATAATAATAAATGCGAAAGACTTTCTTGCTTGACTTGCTTAACTATAATACAGGGGGCATATCAAGCCCTTATTTATACAAAAATATTGTGCCTAGAACAGTCTTTATATGACTACATATTAACATATATACTGACACATGAGTATTAGGACATTGCTCCTAGGCTCGCATCGCAATTCCAACAGAAATCAAAATCGAGTGATCGAGTGATCATTCATGAAAGCAGTCGCGGGATCGGTCACATGCGGTCACTCGATTGGTTTATCTCCGTGTGCCGCCCCGCTTGGTTCGTGCAGGAGAACTACATGTAGGGAGGTATATATGGTGATGAGGCAGTAACGGTATGTTCACGATCGTTCTATATTATTTCTGTGTCTCTTACTGCCCGGGATGTTTTAGATCTAGAGAGAGATGAGACGGTCCGGGTTATATTATGGACAGCTAGCTATCTAGCTATAGTCCCACTCTCCTAACCTTCCATGCCACTTACCAGAGCCCCAAGTCAATCATTTCCTATATCACAACAGCACATTCAAAACACTTTTGAAGTCCCACAACCATCTATAAAAAATATCCTATATACAAATCCCCGCGCCCTCACTACCGCCGCCTAATAACGTCCACGCCCCCCATAAACGGCCGCAACACCTCCGGCACCCTCACCCCCACCCCCTCCTCATACCCATACTCCAACAGCGCAATCAGCATCCTCGGTACCGCCACCGCCGTCCCATTCAGCGTCCACACAAACCCTCTTCCCCCACTGGAGTCCTTGACCCGGGTATCTAATCTGCGCGCCTGATAGTCTGTGCAGTTACTCAGACTGGACACCTCGCCCCACGGATCTTTGCCCAACCGCGAGGGCATGTACACCTCGATATCGATCTTGCGGCACGCACTCGCGCCCAGGTCCTGGGTCGGCATCTCGAGCACCCGCGCATACAGACCTAGGCTCGAAATGAGGTTCTTCTGGAACACCAGCATCTCCTTAAACACCCGCTCCGCTGCCGAGTCCGGGGCGGGGACGACATTGCCGCCCTGGTCGTTAACCGCCGCATCGTCGGCAGGCGCCCATGCGAACAGCTCCACCTTTGTGAACTCGTGAACGCGGTATAGGCCCTTACTCTCCACGCCCCGGGCGCCCGCCTCCGCACGATAAGCACGCCCTGCGCCAACGACCTTTAGCGGGAGTTCGGCGGCCTCAAATACTCGGCCCGCACCCAACCCCGCCAGCGGGATCTCAGCGGTGCCTGCGAGTGAATGCGGGATCTTGCCGTCGGCCGTCTCGAGGGCATACACCTGCTGCTCGCCGTTCGCGTCGCGTGGCCGGAAGCCCGCGGCGGAGGCGATGTGCGAGTATACGATGCTGGGGGGTGAAACAAGGCGCCAGCCGGACGCGCGTGCGGTGGTGAGCGCGTAGTTGATGAGCGCCTGCTCGAGGAGGACGAGGTCGTCGAGGAGGTAGTACCATCCCCACCCGCTGACAGTTGAGGCGGAGGCAAAGTCGAGGAGGCCCAATTCGGCGCCGATGTCGGTATGTGACTTTTTGGCCGCCCAGTCGGTGGTGTTGGCGAGACCCTCATTGATGTAGCCCAGAAGGCGTGGTTCGGCGCCGACGGGGGTCTCGGCGTGTGTGCGGTTGGGCAGGGCGAGTGCTAAGGAGCGCAATTCCTCTTGCAGCCGCGATTCGGACTCGGTTAGGGTTGCGATGTGGTCCTTGAGGTGTTTTGCAGAGGCGTGAAGATCCGCCGGGGCGGGGCGTGGTGCTTTTGGGCATACGATTTGATGCTAGAGAGGACGGCATTCTTTTCCTCGCGGGCAGAGCGTGCGCTGTTTTCGAGCGCGGTGAGTTCGGAGTGAAGGGCGACGATGCGTGCGGGGTTTGCGGAGAGGCTGGGGTAGTTCCTGTTGATGCAGTTTGCGGTGTGGTAGTCGGCGGCGTCACGGATAAGGCGGAGGGGGGGCGTCTGCTTGGGAGCTGTCGGCGGGGGTTGTGAAGAGGCTGCGTCGGCGGGGGTGGTGCTGGTCCCGGAGGAGAAAAGCCTATGCCCGCTGATCCTGATAGAAGAGGGGGGCGGGCAGAAGACCCTGGGGAGTTTCCGCAGTTGTCGGGGGAGTCTTGAGATCATGGTGGCAATCAATCGCGGATTTGAAATGCAATTAATGAATTAAACAAAAAAAACAAAAACAAAAAAAATCGCGGATTTGAACGTCGCAAGATGCGTTTGGCGGGGGTGGCACGGTGGTGGTGGGGGTTGAGCCTCAACCACGAGATATCATTCGGAGTACAACACCACAACGATACAGGTTTCTAAGATAATCCTTAGGTTTCTGACTGGCCTCGAGCCGAGGGACTAGCTCAAGACACAGCTATCACGGTAAATGTCCTCTCCAGCGATGAAGATGAAGTAATCGCTAATATCAAGCGACGTCCTGGAGTTTGATACATGTAATGAAGCTAACTAGAGAATCCACAGAATGGTGTTCTTTAGTAGACATCTCATGTCAAAAGTGGGTTTGTACGTTCAAGGCACTAATTGTTTCGAAGGTACGCAGTCTCCGGTGTAGCCTCTCGACACGCTAGCCTGGTCTATCCCTTTAAGGCACGCGTACGTATTATCTATGTACATGTAGTTGATAAAATCATAAATCCAATACTTACAAGAAGGGAAAGTCAAGGGCCCAGGTGTCAATTCTGTCTACTACATACTCTACACTCCTGAAAGCCTTCATAACAGGCGTTTCAAAAAGCTTTTTTCTATGAGGCGGCTTGAGTGTCAGTTGGGTTGAAGATAAGAAAAGACAGCCACATCATTACTAGTGCGAGTGCTTCTGGTATAAGCCGAGTGATAATCTATGAATGCACACAGCCGTGAGTATCAAAGAAACCCCTCCGATGCCGAAACATATGAACACACTACACAATAGAGTTGCCAAGAAACAGCATTAATATCTCGTTATAGTTTTCCCCAAGGATAGTTAAGGAAACCACCATGATTAACCCAGAGTTAAAAAAGAACAAGAAATTATACTCCTCAACAAAAAGCCATATGTGCGCCTAGGGCAACGCTTTAGCTAGGGCACTACACCACGTTACAACACGAGTTGAAGGGACGTTACACTTGAACATTAACCGCACCAGTGGCCGACAAACTACATTTAATAAGCTTCTCTACGTACCAGATGTAGTGCTTGGCCCGTTCAGTTGATTAACCCCACACTGACAGGCCAAGCTTCGGTTTCTATTAAGCTAGCTTGGCAACACTTGACGGATAACCATATCAACAACACTACAACACCACACTTATCAGTAAACTACGCTTGGATTCGGTCAAAGACACAGATATCAAATCCCAGATGCCCCAGGATGCCCCAGCCGGATATCGCCAAAGTCTCTGTCAAAGACTATGTTTCACTCAAACCACAAACACTTGGATCAAAGGAAAGAACCAATTTCTCAATCAATTACTGGCTGCCAGCCTAATGCTAATTAAACATCTCAGCTAGCACTAGCTAGTGGCTAGTGCTGTCCCCAGCACCACCACCTAATCGGCCAATTGGCTAATAGATAACAGAGAAACAACTACTACCTAGCCACATACACAGAGAGCGATGAACCCACAGGCCCTCAATATGCCGAATTCAACCATCCAATCAACCCAATAATCAGATATACCGAGAACAAAAGTCAATATCCACAACGTCGACGATGGCAATATCAGAGCCACATCTGCAAAGATTAATTACCGGCCACGATCATCCAGCCAACCCAAGTAACTACCGTGTTCCCCCTAGTAGTGTAATCTCCTCATACTAGAATACAGATATACACCGACATCATATCATATTCTACTACCTACGCTACCTATCCCACTACCTCAACTACAAGCGCCCCTCCCCCCCCCGACCTCTCTCCCCCACCTCCTACCTAGCAGATACAATAAAATCGGCCGAAACGTTCACGTTCAGCCCACCGGGAATACTTCCGTTTTGCAATCCCAACATTGAAATCACAACTAACTACTTGAAACGCGCAGACAGTTCAGCTGCCACGCCGAACAAAAGATAGTTTACATGGCCGGCCACCGGATTTTTCTTTTCTATTCTCGCGAATGTCATAGGTGAGGAAATGTAATTACAGGACGTAATCTAACGGGGATCCCATAGCTAGCTAGCTAGCAAGAATTCAAAGGGGCTAGGGAGGCTAGGTAGTGTGTGCGCCGAAAGAGCCAGTGATACACCGAAGAGCCAGTCCGGTCCGGTCAAGTAGCGAGCTAGTGGGCGGGTTTACATAACTGTATCTGCATCATTTGTAGAATTCGAAATTCCACAAGCTAGTAATTAGATGTAGGTGGGTTAGGTAGAAAGAAGTAGTTTGCATGGGCCTAGAACTAGGATTTTTCATTTCCGGTTTTCTTGTCTCGGAGGTGGGGATCTACGGCTGAGGTGTAGCTGAGAAAACGTAGGTAAGGGGATGGGATGGGCATCTAGGTAGAGGGCAGGTGGTTGGTGACCGTGGGGTCGGCGACGGGTTTTGGTTTATTCTACTCTTCTCTACTGGTTTGTTTTATTGAGAGATCCCGAAAATGATTGATGCTGCGGATTAAAGGCAGAATTGATCATGATCACGATATCGATAACGATTAGTATGAACGTCTCATTCTCGATAGATACTCAAATCCAAGACACTGCAAGTAAAGATAGCGTAGTAACCTCGCCTCACCCCGATCCCACTATACAAGCCTCGAGTTAGATGTAGAAGCACAGAACCCACTCCACATATGGAATTACACGGACCCCATGCCATGGCATCCTCCCCATCCTGTCACGATCCCATCCCTCACTAGATCTATGATATCACCAACCACAATCCACCGCACCGCACCGTAGCTACTCTACTCTAGGCAGCACCGCACCAACCGCACCATGTACCAGCCAACCAGCGCCATACCAGTCCAATTTCCGACCCAACTAAATCTCACTAGATAGTTTGCCAGCTAACCGAGCAGATAAACGGTAACCCCCATCCGATCCCTCCATTGATTAATCCTTCAGCCCTATGCCTATGACGCTCAGCTGAGCTCCCTGCATCTTGGCTTTCTTAGTCCACTTACTTCACTCTACATACCCACTCTACTGCTCTCGACTCTAGACAAGAGCACTCAAGCACTCGATCACTCGAATAGAATCAGCTCGCCCCCAACCACCGTGCATACACATATGCACCGGGTGCTTCCAAGGCTGAAGTGGTCTCTCTCTCTACCACTTTGGGCATGGTTTGTGAATGTTAGAGTCCGCACTGTAATTCAGCCCTACCGCACACATGCATGCACGGACATGGGTGTGGCAGGTAGGGTCAAGGCTCACTAGACGGTAGACTCGTAGAGTAGGTTACTACATGGAGAGAGGTTACTAGGGAGAGGATGCGGGCTCGCAGAGCGCAGACAAGGCGTAGCCATCGGACTGCCGGTGTGTGTGTGGATGGTGGATTGTGGATGGTGGTGGGGAGGCTTAATAGCAACCAGCGAGCGTCCCAACCCATCCATCCATCCATCCATCCATCTCGGAAGTCTACCCTCTCAGAAAGAGCACTCGGTATGTGGAGATGGCGGCACGATTCTAGATAGGCAAGTCTGATCAAGTCGGCACCGTAGCAAGTAAAACCCACGGGTAGGCAGCCCAATCCGTCCGATAGAGTAGATTTGCTCGTTTCTTTTCGTTAACGGCGGCCGGTACGGTACGTACGGTAATGTAATGTACGTATGTACGTGTCATCCATCTCAACCTACCGGCACCGCTGCCAATAAGCCATCGCCGCTAGATAGAGTAACTGCCAGTAAACAGTACATTGCGGGGGAATTAAGTCGGTGAGATCCGATCCGCACGGGTCTTACAGCGGGTGGCATGGCAGCGGTATCGTATCGTATCGTATCGTATCGTGATAGGTACGTCAGGTGCTGGGGGGTGGGTGCCGGTGATCTTGGATTCGGTGGCTTGCTCTGGGCTTATGGCTGCGGTCTCGGGATTATCTGCAGATAGCACTAGTTAAATTAGACGAAGAATTAAACCCGGGAGTTGGAAGAAAGAGAGAGGCTTAACGGGACTACTAAGATCTCTCTCTGGGCTGGGAATTGTTTCTGTTTCTCTTTTTTTTGTTTTTTCTTTCACTTTGGCTCGTTTACGTAGAGTTTTGGGGCACGAGATCTGATCCGGGAAGTATTACACGCATGGTCGTGATGGGGAATGATATCGAATATTCAATTGGCCATGACGGAAAAAGCCACCACCGGAAATCTGTGAGAATGATCTTGGAAATCATGACCCATCATCTCTGGAGCTCGTGAAGTTTAAACAAGAAAGGAACACAGCAAGTGCTGCTACGTGACAGTGATATTGGCGATGATTGATGCTTTTGGTGGTTACAATTGCACTTGTAGAGTCATTTCGTGTCGAATTTCATGAAATTTGTCCTGTATGTACTACATACGTATGTCTAGCAATTGATTCATGAAAAACACAATCATGATATTGGATCCTTGGCAGCATCAGCAGCCTAGAGTAATTGCGTGAATTACCCATCGTCACTGTCCAATTGGTGTGTACAAGTTGGGTTTCTCGCACATTGCTCGTGGAAAAAGCAATTTACATGTACAGCTATCGGTAGAATTATTGCGTTGGAAAATCGCCCTACTCTCGGCGTGATCGTCGGTCCCTGTTTCCGCAATAATTCTACCGATAGCTGTATGTAGATAGATAGATGATCTAGATCTTGATCCACATGGCGGAAAGGCAGAGTAGGAGCCAGCTCGAGGCAGAATAGATACTTACTACATACGTAGAGCATACTCAGAAGCTTAGCACGTACGAGCCATGCCAAACCATCTACTCTACTCTAGTATGTCGAAGCAGTATCGTGTACATGTAGTTACGTGACGATGCAGATGATAATATGATGTCGATGTCGATGATAGTGTAATATCCCTAATTCTGTATATATAGTTATCCAATCACGTACAGTAATTACACTCCCTAGTACTACTACAATTATCAGCCTACTCAGGCTAGAACAGAGTAGGAGTAGTAGGTACATGTAATCCATCTAAACGTACCTGCACACACCATAGGATCGGATATCCAGCAAGTACCTTGCCTTCTCTACTCCACGTAGGACCAGATCAACCCCCACGGCCATATACCCAGCCACCATTTCCAACCATCCAGCCAGCCCTACAGTATCCCAGGAAGAACCTGGCTTCCGGAACATTCCCCTACCCTAGTTATCACCCTAGATAGATGTACCTTCCCTACATGCTCTACATGTACCCTACACGCAGAATCGTTCGATACATGCACGGTACTCTCCCCTACCGGTGCGGTGCCTGTGCCTAACCTTTCCTGCTATGGTACAGTGCCTTCAGCCCTATGCTATCTATCGACCCCCCCCCCCCCTTCTAGGATCCTACCGGCTGAGTTAGAAACTAGGGAATCGCCGGGGCGTAACCTTAATATCTGAAGTAATATTGGCATGTAGCAAATGTAACAGGGGGGGGAATGTATCCTTCCCTTCCCTCCCCTTAGATTGGATGCCATGATCTAGTAGTGGGCCCGAGTGTTTTGGTTTTCGATTAAGCCTACTCGTTGTAGCTGGCTGTTGTGCTGGCAGTCAAGCTATCATGTATCATGCCCGTGGCCGGCGGGCAGGCGTGGTCGGCCACGAGGTGGTTACAGAGTCGGGCAATCTGCCAAAACGTTGTGGTGTCGTGTACATGCCATGCCGTAATTAAACAATGTACTCTACAAATAAACTTCATGATACAACAAACTCACTGATACGCTTCATGATACGCTGTTACTGTAAATCCCCCTCTCACTAAAACACCTAAAGAAACAGACTCCTTATCCATCCCTATCCATATCCCTATCCCTATCCCACTATCGCAACCCTCCCTCTCCCCCCAGCCCTCTCACTCGCTATCGCTCCTCTCCGACACTACTCTACTTACTCTACTCCCATGGCGAACCACCCCAGCACCTCTACAACCAAACCCACCAAGCCAAGTCTCACCAGACCACCCCAACCCAACCCACTGCAGCCCTATCCGAATCCTGCATCTTGGTCATAAGGCTGTTGCTGTCTATCCCATCCCTATCCCTCCCTCCTTCCCTACCTAATCCTACCACCTACACACCCCTCCCCACAGCCGCAGAGTCATCAACGAAAAATCCCTCCTGTACCATTTCGTCATATGCAGCACTAGCACGTATGTGGCGAGCTTCTAGAAAGAACAGAACGTGCAGGTGACCCCCCCCCCCTCCATGTGGAAAGGTAAGGTGCAGAAAATGGGCACACCCGGAAGAAGTGCAGGTCCCTGCAGGCGCATCTGCGCGGTTTTTCGTAGCCAGTGGGAGCGCATTTCTACTTTACACTCGAGACAGATTGCAAGCGCAACTGTGGCTACCTATCTGGATAGGTAGAGTGGAAACCAGAGTAGAGTAGAAGCCAGAGTGTTACGCCCCCCTAATGCAAGACTCACGATGCGGTTGTGGATGCGGATGTGGCTATCCAAACGGCCCGTCACTGTCTGTCGTTGTCGCTGTCGCCGTCCAAGGTACTCTACTCTAGAGTAATTGTAAATGACGCCAGTTGTTGGATCCGTGGATTACAGCTCAGCCATCAAGCCACCGTCCATCTTCCTTCCTTTCTCTGTCTCAGTCTCAGTCTCATTATCTAGGGAGCCAAGGTAGAGCAGAGTAAGGTATGCCATACCGCCGGTTCACCCACTGGGCCACTCTAGAGTTCAACGCCCGCCGACGGCGGCGGCGGCCGGCGGCTCTAACCAGCATGCAGGTACTAACCTACATGCCCCAAGGTCAAGGGACGTCGAGAGGCTATTAGATTTAGGGCTGAAAGGAATGTATGCACCTACTCTCCCAAACATACATCTCTATCGTGGGAATTTCGACATAGCCACGATCTCTGTGGAGATTCCCTGGCCCCCAGGGTCCTGCGCGGAGATAGCACCCAAACAGGAACAGGTCACACACATTTCTACCTAACCCTGGCTATATTTACCTGCATACATACAATATCGCAGAGTAGCATAAAGTAGGTACATAGAGTTGGTTAGGTAGAGTGCTCTACTCTACTCTGGGTTCTATAATTAGTGAACACTATTGTGCTGCGCGACATGAATGGTTAGATATGTCTCGCTCGAGAGATCTCCCCATCAATGCATTAAAGTATTTGGGTCCCAGTCCCCCCTTAATTGAGCCTCAAACCGGAGCCTCATGGGGAAGCCAGAGCCTCAATTCAAACACCTGGTAATATATAATTATAATGTCTCGCCTTTTTTCCCCTCTCCCAATCTTGCGTGCGGGGCGTGTAAGGGTGATCAATTGCCAATGCAAACGTAGAGTAGAATAGAGTATGTAGAGCAATTGACCGTAATAAAAACTACCGTAGAGTATTAACCAAGGACAGTGAGAATACCGGTTCGCCTGCATAAGCTTTCAACGCTGTAGAGTTTATGGAGCCATGCCCTGCCGACCGAGCCTTGCGTGTGGCCTTAGCGAGGGCTGTAGATAATATCTCTAGCTACATGGAGATACGGGCGAACTTAACATTAGCGACAACCCAAGTGCAAAAAATAGCACCCGTATCGTATCGTGATAATCTCTGAAGGTTCTCCAAGCAAGCCTCTACAACCCAATCTGCTTTTGTCTCCCTGGATACAGTACCGTCGCCAACGAGGCGCACAGACGGTATCGTATCGGTCAACGATCCCACTCCCTCGTGACGTCTATCCGGAAACGCAGGGCCAGGGTCCAACCCTGAAGAGGAACATGGAGATATTTCGGGGCAGCTAGTACTACCAGCTATCCCCGAAACGGGTGCAAATATAAAGGTACAGCCCTCTTTGTCATCACACAACTGCCTTACGATGTCTCAATCCTGTCCGCGCTAGCCACTCTGGGGTGGTTACTGTTGGTAAAGAGAACCTCAGGGTGTAAGTACACTCTGAAAGTAGAGTAGGCCGGGACATGGCATAGAGATGTAGAGATGCGGCGCGATAGACCCTTGAGCATCTTCTGCATTGATTTACGGAGCCTCCTCCGTGGCAGCTCTTTTGGGGGGAGAGCTTGATCACCACCCCCCCACCGTACCACACGCACGTTGTTGTCGCATTCCTCTATGAAACACAAGATGCTATGGTGCCTCATTCATTAGGCTGTGCCGGATCTGTCCGCAATAAATCAATGTCAGGGTAGCCAGAAATCTAGTTTGAGGGTGCTACATATATCCACCGGTACCGGTTCGGCGTAGCGAGAGAGAATGAATGAAACTAGAGTAGGAAAGTAGGTTCGAAAGAAAATAAGGCGATTTCCAATATCGACCTAATTAAGGATCAAAAGCGAAAAACTGCCGTCAAGAGAAAAGAGCTATGGGTAAGGAAAAAGAATGCTGGCACGATCTGTTTGGGCAGGGGTTTTTTAATTGCATTCCATTCCTGACACTCTGTAGACTAGAGTACTACCCAATTGATTGTTCACCCCCAGCAAGCTACTCAAGCTTGACTATCGTGGAAATGTTTTCCCAATAAATGCGGGGATAGGGCTGCTGTAAAGGTTGGGAACTTCCCTTTGAGCTCTATGCACCGGATTGAATATATGATATCTATGGGCGATCAATTCCATTGAGACTCAAGTACGCAGGTTACTCTAAGTAGAGTGGTTGATGAAAGAGGGCCCTTCCTCAATCTCTCCCCCTCCCCCTCGGGGGTTCCGGGTGGAGCAGAAACAATTCACTTCTCTTTTTTTCCCCGCCCTTTCGGCAAAGGGCCACCATAGATCGAGTGCGCTTACACTTCCGATTTGGGATGGAGGGTGATATCTTTATTTTGACAGGGTATATATGGTTTCCCGCTACATAAGGCTGATAGCCCGAGTGTGGTGGTAGCAGTGGTTGCGGTGATACTGGTTGGCTGGCATATGGTTGGTCAATTGGTTACTCCAACTAAACTGCTGTGCCCTATGCAATGCTGTTGCTGGATAAATCGGAGAACAGTCATTCCTCAGGACCGGCAAGGATGGTTGCTCGCCGTGATAATGGGTTCACTTGCGTAAAGCAGTGAGTGTGGGTGCATTAACTAGATTGTTTGCGCCGCAATCGAGATCGCTTGCAATGACGTCGGGATTGGAGGGCTCTTCTGGATCTCTGGCGCCTGTGGGATGGAGGATCGAATTCGAGATATACACACGGTACACGGGGGGGAATACAGCGTGGTCAAACAGAAACCATCGTGGCCACGCAGACGTTTCAAAGTCTAATGTTGAGTTGAGTCGACAGACATTGAGCAGCACAGAATTAACAACGCAGAGTGACATACGAGCGAGGGAGAGCAATTCCACCAGGAGGGTAGATAAGTACACAAAGAACAGCTTTCCAGAGTCAATATCGTGTTGCCGTTCCATGTGCCACATTCACTCCTAATGCTTGCGATGAACTGTTTCTCCGCCGGTTCCTCGTGCCACATCAGTTGAGCCGCTGTGGATCAATGTTAACGGGCCCCTCCAACCCCTCTAGCTCTGTCTATAGACCGTACCTACATAATAGGAAGTACTCTATTGCAAGGCATTTTTCGGACCCTCGTTTGATATTTCCTAAAATGATAGGGCATACAACTAATCGACAATGCAAATGCAACCGGCAATTTCTCCATCTTTTGTCGCTAGTATTTGGTGATGGTGATGGTGCTTGTGGTTGCAACGTTGTGGTGTGCCCAGGCATGCATGCTTGACATGGGGAGGCACACTCGCACTCGCTCAAAGTTGCCTGGTGGCTGTTACTATTCTTATCGCTGGATAGTAGTACTCGTGCGAGTCGTAGCAGCAACGCCAGACCATCGCTTGATCCAATGCTTAACCAAAACCAAATTCGGGTCTAAGTAAAGGACCCTACCTAACCTAACCTACATACAGACATATAACCTAAAATTTATTTACGGAGGGGCGGCCATGCTAGAGAAACTTTTTTTTCTACACTTGGGCATATAACTGCATTCTCGTGTGCAATTCTGTTCGAATCTGCCCTACGACCAGATGCAGATGTAAAAATTTAAAATAGGTAAAACCAATTGTTTATTTCGGGAGCGCTTTCCCCTAACGATTGCCATGATGAATGTGATAAACATCGCCATCACGGACGGAGTTAAGAGCTAGAGCAGTAGGGTAAAGGAGGGTTCATGAATTCTGCGCTCATATCGCGCGTAATGGAAATGTGTTTATTCAGCTCGTGCTATTAGCTGAATTCAACTAAAGCCCGTACTCCCAGACTGAAATCATGATGCATAGCGCCAGCAACCACCTTCTCTATCAGAGAGGAATTCATACATATATCATATATATCTGTGAGTCGGAAAGGCTACTGGGGGTATAAACTACCTACCAGGTAGTTACAGAGATAATCCGATCGCCTCCATGAATAATCAGGGTCCCATCGTCATCCAAGCGCGACCCGCGCTTTGTGAATTATAAGGCAGATGTGTAAGTCCTTTTTCAAGTTATGTAACGGCCGTGCACGGGCATTATAGTACCAACTGTCAATAATATAATAATAATAATGCAAGTGATAGAGTATGCACTCTAGTGTATGTAGGATACCCAAGCACTTACTGTATGTACTTTAGAGCAGGCCTGTCGAGCAGCAGCAGCGGATACTCTAGCGGGCGGCCCTACATGCGTGTGGCTGTAAAAGCCTCCTACGTTTACTATTTTCCTCCCCATCCACTGCTCTTAGGTCAAACAATCCCTACATAACATAACGTACATGGTAGTCGTTAACTCCGCCAGGCTCCAGAAATGGGATGCCACCCCCGCCTGGCCTTACGGCGACTAGTTCCAGTGGCCTGCAGTGAAATAAACACAGCAGCCTCAGCCAATGGAAGGCGCCTCCCCACCCCCCCAACCAAGGTCTAAAAATGAATTCAAAAAACAAGGGATGTAAGGTGCTTGGTCAGGAGCAAGAGCATGGGTTGGCCAGTCGATGCCAAATGTGGCGACGTGCATGGCTGTGTCACCACCCCGGTGCTTTAGCAAAATTGAGGAATTTCTATCCGCAAAGAATGTTCTGTGCTTGTTCTATCGGGAGAGTAAGGCTGGACTGCAGAAGGGGGAGAGCGAGAGGTGTGGATTGGATTGGACGGTGTGTGAGTGAACGGGGTGTGTGGAGGGGTGTGCTACATACTTACTAGACTAGGTAAGTTCTGGGTTGTGGTAAATCGAATCGTGAGTACTTAAGTTGTGGCCTTCTCACATTCTGGTCTGGCTATATCTCATTATTCCTCCCGTCCAAGCTTTACTACTACTACAACTAGCAGCATAGCATCTACTCATCCCCTCAGCATCATATATCACTCAGAGTCGCCCCCCCCCCCCCCCTCCACCCGAAAGATATATAAGTCAAAGGAATAAGGACGCCGACATTTAACTCGAATCTCACAACTTCTACAGATCTCACCATCACGCCTTTCTACAACACCATCTCAGAATCACATATTTCTCCGCCCACTATGAACCATCAAGCTCACCACTATACCTTCCCCGCTCCCATAATGTCCTCGATGCCACAAGCCGACACAAGTCAGTACCCCGCCGCCAGACAGACCTCAAGAGTATCATCCAGCTCAACGACCGAGTTCAGAGGAAGCACAAACCCGGATGAGGACTGGACAAAGATCTCAGATCTTGCTGAGCGCAGACGGATACAGAACCGCATTGCTCAGCGCAACTACCGCAAGAAGTTGAAGCGCCGCCTTGAAGACCTTGAGCGCAGAGCTGCTTCCCGCTCCATCTCGCCCAACGGTGAAGACACTGATGGCCGCTCAACCCGCGAGTCCTCAGCTGAGCAGGCGCTGGTGTCGTCTCCCCCACTTACAGGTCTTATGGACAACAGCGAGCACGACCACAGAGGCGTCTACCTCCCGCCTTTGAGCTCGTACACTACCTCCTCCTCATCCACATACCCAACTCAGTACAGGAGTGCCGCCAGCAGCAACAACTCAAATTCGTACTCATCCTCGTCGCCGGTACCTTACTACCCTTCTGCAGCTGGCATGTCGAGTGAATCATCACTGGACTACCACTCATCAAACAGCCAGTACATCTACTCTTCATACTCATCGCCTCCTGCGATGTCCTCGGTCGTGGATGCAACTTGCAACGCGGATCAGTCATATCTTCCGCTGCCGTCAACAAAAATCCCGTCTACCTACCTCAACGACTACATGACTCCCAAGTCAAGCTCAATGTGCTTTGACGAGACGACCATGAACCCATTCTCGCTCAGTTACGCGGGTCTTGCTGGTAAGCATCATATCTCCGGTTTTTGATTGCTCATGGATTTTAGCTAACAAATGTTTCAGACTCTCCAGATCCATCATTCTTCTCCACCCAGTACTACTACGATGACCATTCAAGTCCTGCGCACTCACATGCCTCAAATTCGCCGCCGCTCATGATCAAGCAGGAGCATTTGTAACCATATCATTAGCATCATCGCCATTTCTTTTGTCATGTTTTACTACTACTCAACTTTATCTATAGAATATTTCATTATCAAGGGGATGTCGGTGTTTTTCCATAATTTTTATTGTTTTATGGTGTTTTGTCTTTCTTTGATTACGCAGCGCTATACAGGACGGGGAGTACGAATTCTTTTTGTTTCATCTTTCTTTTTTTCTTTCCTTGTGGGTTGGTTGGGTTTGGGGCACGCACTAGTGGGAGGGATGGAGGCAGCATTAGAGAGATGGGATACTGTATACCAGCTCGAACGAAGGATGATCGACATGCATGAATAGCGGTAGACTACGACTTTACAGCGATGGGAGTTGTGTGCTTTATTTTTTATTTACTGGAGTATTTGGGATCTATTTTATCATTCTCTACCTCATCTCTTTTTTTTGTATCATGATGGTTAATTTCTTTGTTTTTTTACGCTTCTTTTATGGTTTCTTCGTCTTCTGTCTTTTTTTCGAACGCGCGGGGGAGGGATGCTGGAAGCTATCCATGTACTCAACTTAGCTAGAAGTTAGCTAGGCAGGCGGGCATGTACGGTAGAAGCAGATCAGATTAGTACCCACAATATTTTAGGTGTGGAGAAAATGCGAAAACCTTTTTACAAAGAAGGGAAATTTTAAAGCTATATTTGGAAAACAAAAACAAAAATTTCGTTGCCTTGGGCCTATTGTGGGGAGGGGGTGATGGATGTGGAATATGTGGATGTGCAAGTGTTGTGATATGTCCCCTCCCCAGTGTAACTGTGTGATACCTAGTCCTGTGGTACAGAGAGCTGGTTAGTTGAAGTCACAGCTGGTGGGAACGGCCGGCCCCGATACGATACGATACGATGGCACGGGGAGGCCTAGCTAGCTAGGTAGATTTTCCTTTCATCCCTTATTTATTTTTTATACAATTTTTTCGATGGGCTTTATCATTTCTTTTCTTTTTTGAACTAACTGGGTTTATTTCATTTTTTTCTTGTTTATTATTTGGTGAAAGTGGATATCCGGATGTCGTCGGATCACACATGGGCCCGGCTGGGATATCGATACCATCTCATATGCTCTTTATGCTCGCTTGTTATGATAATTGGGCATTTGATATGATATAGATACCCTCCCACCTCCCATATGGGCAACTGGCGGGTTTGATCTTTTGATCACAGATGCCATAACCCCAGATTTCATGGAACCGTATAGTTGTAGCGGAAACATTGCCCCATCTTGGAATTTCAATATATATATATACATACCCCAACCAGGCTAAATATCCAAAGATGTATGTAGATAGAGCCTCCTCGTCGACCTCCACGTTGATCCAATAGTAGAGTTAAGTAACGTTTTTCCGGATCACCCGCCATAGGCACAGATATGTGGAGAGAGATCTGGAATATCGAATAGAGTATGTATAAGTAATCGGGCGGAGAAACAATGATGCAAGCATGGGATCCCGGCCGCCGTATATTGTTGTTGTGTTCCCCCGCGTAGATATACGAAAAAGCAGCGTGTTGGGATTTGGAATATTAGTTATCGAACCTTGATTCATGGGGAGATCTGAGTGGGTGGTTGGTGGTGCCGGTGGTGGTTGAACATGAGCTCACGAAATTTGGATCACCAGAGGCTTTCAAAATTTCCTCCACATATACGAGACTGAAAGTAGCTAGCAGGTACATACGTTATACGGATTCAGACATGATGTATGTATATTTGGAATTGAATCTCGTGGAAGGAGGCTGCTCGGTTCCACAGAATTGCCTTGAGTTGTGCTTCGGAACCCAGCAGAGAGCATATGTATGGCCTGCCCTGCACTCTCCCCCTCCGTAGTTCTCCCTCTCCGCTTTAACAGATCTGCAGCAGAGCTCAGTGCGCATGGTGGAAGAAGTTATGTAGGTAGCCCTAGGCATCATGTTAATAGTTAGGTACACACACATGTATGTCATGTCGAGTAGCACCACAACCACGATCCTCCCCTTGAGCTCCATCCCATCCCAGCAGCACAAACGAACCACCTGGCCTTCTCCCTGGATCCCCCAGAGTAAGTAATGAAAAAAGAGATCACTCCATCATCACCTAAATTTCTCAGCCCTATCGGGGAGCCGCAACAAACCCAGTACATACTCGCGACCAGCAACAAGAACCCGAATATGCAGCTGCAAGTCTTTGGTGTATTTTTGACTTCTACTCCAATGGAAATTGCAGATTAGGACGTGCATTTTCGGGTTCTTGTTGCTGGTCGCGAGTACATATGTGATGTAAGTACTCAGAGCAGTAAAGTGATTGAGGCTTAGACATCCCCTCGATACCTTCCTATTTGCATATATCCATACATACGTAACCACCCAATTCGTCGCTGGCTGCAGAACGCAATGCAGGATGGTTCGTTTCGTTACTCAAATCAGAGTCGCGTGTTGGGGTTTTCACCAATCGTCGGGCACAATCCACCGTGCACCCAATCGTTGCGGCTGGGGAGAATGAGTGGTAATGACTCATAGGGGAGCTTGCAAATGGGGTGTGCATGTATGTAGGCCTTCGTATATACCGTATTCACTGGACCCTCCCTCCCATGTCTACATACTGACTGACAAACACACATCCGAGAATACCGGCCTTCGACTTCTAGCTAGCTCCAACTGGAATAGAGTACGCACGCACACACGACCGATACGACCGAGTTTGTGAAGGATCTATTTGCACTACATAACCAGTCTACCGAGATGATTACAAGTTACTCAAGAAGGGGAATTTTTTCCATCCGAGACCCAACAGCAATTTGTCAAATGTTGCTGTTGCCGAGGATCCGCCAGACAGGACAGGCCCAACGGGATGGATTTCAATCAACGGCACTCTGAGAGGATTAGGTTTGATGTTGCGTCCTTCCCGGCTTTTTGACATTTACGGTTTGTTTGTGCACATTCATCCTCCCCGCTCCCTCCCCCTCCTCCGTAAGTATGTATGTTACATATCTATGTAGCTGAAATCAATCGAAGTGTACAGAACCCACTTTCGACTGCCAGCCCGCACACATCATACACACACATTCCCCCATTGCAATTACCTATCTATACTGTTGCTGCCGAGGGATTAATTAAGGCTACAAGAACAAAGTTTGTTTCGTTAATGTGGTCGCCTAACATCAATCATAACATCAAGTACACGGGTCTGTTTGAGCTTCTGAGCCAAATGCGCACATTCAGCGTGTGGGAAAGAAAAGAAAGAAAAAAAAGAAGGGTGCAACATATCCGAGTTCCTGGCACATGCTCGGATCTACAGCTGATGTTTTATCTATGGCGCACGAAATGTGGGGATGGATGTGTGTGTCGCAGATACCGTGCGCGGTTGATTTGTCGTGGCCGGTATGGTGCAATATCAATTTCAAGTCACGGGAATTGCATCCAAGGCCTGTGCTTGTATCAATTATCGACTCCCACATATACCACCACAAACGGCTATCGCCATAAACTACCCATTCCCCGTGCACACCATATCTGTTGCACATGCCTCTGCGTTACCGATTACTCTCCTGGGTGTCCCGGCGAGTAATCATCCCGACCAAATCCCAGATAATTGGTTTATAGAGAAGGCGATTTTCGCTGGGAAATTTCGATTCCCCCAGACCTGGACATCGGATCCGATTTTTGATCTACGCGCGGCTTTAATAATTCACGATATTAACATGTATGCCTGTAGTTATGCATTATACATATATGTTAACATAGTAACGTGTGTACCTACGTAGCAAACCTTGGAATCCTGTTACAGAAATTATATGGATCAACAGGGCTGGTGCAGGTATCGGGCAAGCTCCGGTTTTGGTTCAACACATAACCCGAGTGACTTGTAGTGATTCAGGATGTTAGGTTCTCAATTGGAGATGTTCGTTAGTAAGCCCCATATAGACAGAGAACCTAATTTTTGAAACATCCCAAATGATATTGTGAAACCAATATGTTCATAGTATTGCCTTGTGTATTAGTTTCGGGAACTCCCAAGTTCTACACTCTTGTAGCACATGCTTAGTGGTGGATGTTTGGCAGAAAACGTACTGCTCTCTATTGCTTTTCATTCTTCAGCTAGTCAATAGACCAGTGGCAATACCCGTCGGTATCGTAAGTCAATTTGTCTTATCACAGTGGGACATTGGTGCCCGACCCCATATCAGACTTTGGAACCTGGATCATTCCAGGGTTCGATATCCTCCTCTTAGTTCGATCGAGTCTCAATTACCATAAATATTAAGGGTATTAGATATGCCGAATAGCATCCCACATATTCCTGTTTCTCCTCGCTAATTGAAACATACTGATCCAACCCCACAATCTTCTTCCTTGGCTGCAGGCCCCAGCCAGTGGCCTGATAAGGTGGGATTTAACACAAGTCGAGAGCGGCGCAGCACAGGAAGGTTAATCGAAGTCGTTACCAATGAGTTACGTGATCAGGTGGCAATTATGTATAAGGTTCCACCACTCCTTAGAAGTCCATGCATGAATACCCGGTAAACGATAGGTGCATATAAATAGCAAAACAGGGGTAGATTTCTGGTAGGTGTTTCGAGTGATAATGAATGACCGACATGACCGGCCCAAACTTGACTAGGGCTACCAAAAAGAGTTGTCTCTCAAGAATTTGCAATTTTTGTGTTAAAGTCTCTCTCTATCGTGGTATTTTTGCGGGTAAGTATGATTCTGATGAACCTCTCCGAGTGATATCGTATGATCGAATAAAATTGCCCATAGCGGTACGTTCTGGGATGGATTATTCGAATTTACACCATTTGTAAGTATTATTAATATTGTTGCATGTGTCAATCATGGCCATGGGAGATCGCAGGCTAGTTGCTACCAACGATCGACCACAATGTTTTATGGAAAGAGTGTGCATGCTCCTACCAACTTTAGTAATTAGTACGCTCCTAGTCGAGTAGATAACCCAATAGAACTCAAATTCATAGTTTGGGGGCGCAGTGCTAAGTTGACCGGTAAATTCTTTAAACCATATAATCCTTGTACGCATAGGAAATGCTATGCACACGGCACTATTGGGAAATCGTATGTAACGGCCGGTAATATGTAAACCACACGTGGTTAACTAATCTCGGTAGTACTGCAGTACGTTGTATCTGTAATTCAGGGGTTCTCTTAGACAATTGGCAGTATCTTTTAACAAATTTCTTAGATAGGGCACTCTTTGGTGGTGGTTGGTTCCCCTGTTTAGGCTCCGTGCAACATGTATCATTCTTAGATCTCGAATATGGATATGCGGATTGACCATATAGAACTTCAAAGCGTCAAGAGCTGTGCAAGGAATACAGTCGCAACTTGATATGCCGGATTGCCAAGATTCGAAGGATTTCGTACGGGATAGCAAAAAATCCGGGATAGCAAATTAGTTTTACAGTAAGAAAGTTAAAATCCCAGAGGACTTCGTACGGGACAGTAAGCGATCCGGCGTATTGAGATCTGACATATCGAGTTGCGACTGTACCTACTCAAAGGCTTAGAGGGGTAATGCATTGACCGTACAACTAGATATCATTTGGAAGTCAGTGCACAAGCTTAAGACGCATATCATTTGAAAAAGAATTCACCGAAAGTCATCCACATTAATTAGCTCGGTCGGAAGCTCCAAATGTGCCACACTTGCAAGCTGAGATCCCCAACATACTTTTCTTGAACATCTATAATATAATATTATGTTGGTCGAGACATAGTAGATGATCCTGCTGAGCTACTTTTGCAACATGAGCTAGCCAGGTACAGAAGGCCGGGGCGTCGGAGTTCCCAGTATTTGGAATACCCTTTTTGAACCGATGGGGGCTAATTGGTAGCATTTCTTATTCTTTAGCTGTGATAGTAGTTGATCACGCTGATGGCCGGCCCAGCTGGCTAGGATTGTATTAACGCCGGTGCCTTCGTAGCCGCCCACCGATTAACACCGTCGGCGCATAGTGGACCCATGAATCGATTAACCACCTTGTAAGTGCTAGAGTATAGGATGGAGTCACATAAATATATTGCTCTGTCTCGTTATGGTTTTATAATTCAGGGCACTTATACGTGTACTCGGCTGTCAATTTCAACTAGGTATAGTAACTGCCGGGTTGAAAATGGGATTAAGATGGTAGTCACATATTTATGTAATCTTGAAGAAGCAATAATTGTGCCCCCTTAATACTACTTAATCCTTATAAGTTTTATTCGCCGTAATTATATGAACTTCAGCCCTAACTAGGGGTGTGATTGGTGATCAATTGAGAGATATACATGTACCTAGTCATCATACCGGCGAGGAACACCCCCCTCATCGAGATACATATATGTATGCAAAATATTAGTACATACTCTACTACTTGGGTATTTGAGAGGCAATAAAAATGTATGTGTTGGTGGATTCTAGGGTTTTCATAAAGCAGGGATGCACGGAGAAGATCAATGACTTGCCGTCCATGGCAGTCAAGGAGAATGTTTGCCTTGTGACCACATATACATATGTTTCAAGGGACACCTGTGGATGAATAATTAAGTGATGGTGGTGGCACGACAGTACTGTTTCACCATGAGTACTGTTTAGTAAAGCTACATGTACTTCTGTTAATCACCCATATGATGCAAAGAGCATGTAAGTTTTCACTTTGGTTTATGCAAACATATTACACAATGAACGCAAGAGCAATGTTCCTCTGAAATAAACTTCTTGGTACATACACATATTATAGCTATATAACATTTTAAACATATTCGTAATATACATATTTAATTCAAATAAAGACAAAAGAAATAGAAGGTAGCAAAATGATCGATAAAGAAACAACCAAGAAATTTTGGAAGGAAATATTTCGAGCCTGGCACGGCATGGTGTCTATGTATGTTGTGTAGGGCTTTAGAAGGGAAAAAACTCTAATATACCGAGAATATTTGGGAACAAGATACCCTCGCGCTCAAATTTGAGTGATTGAAAGAAACCGATTCTCCTGATATGTCCTTGAAATATCGAAAATAGAATTTCCAATAGCATCTATATTGAAAAAGTCAGATATTGATTGACCCAAAAAGGATGTTTTCCGACAATACGATAGCACTTACCATCTCTCAAACCACTCATAAATTCCTCTGAATAATTCCAATCTGGATTATCAAGCCACTCGCCGCTCGGCCTCGGGAGTCGTGGCCAGAATTGAAGATTCGACACCGGCACAGATGCAGAATATTGCGCTAACCGTTTGGATATCCGGTCGCCCCAAACTAGATTAGAATCAAATCTATACCATGACTTTGTTTGGCTAGCCCAAGTAACAATAGCTACATCCAATGTTCCTGAGCTTTTTGCTACCGTTGAAACTGCATCTGAAAGTTCAAATTGCCATGTTTTCTTCGTATTTAAACAGAGGAGTTTAAGTTTTGGTGTGAAAGAAACCAATTCCCGTAATTCGTTCACGTAAGGTCTTGCCTTTTGTGTCGAAGGCGTGTACAAAAAGGGTTCTTCGAGCGACTCTAACATTATTGGTAGCCAGAGACCTTGAAGCTGGGGGTGTTGTTTCGCAATTGATATCGCAAATTCCCACGATACTGGAAGCCCAACAAACTGAAGAAACTCGAGTTTGGGCAATTGCTTTAAAGCATCAATAAACGGTCTCGCACAAGAATTGATGGCAGCACATTCAAGAACGTTTCCAGGAAACAGGGAATGGTTGAAAACAATCTTAACAGATCGGATTCCGGGGTGACGTTCGAGAAATGCACCAAGGAACCTCTTGCCATTGCGAAATGTTGATAGAGAGTTCTGGGACGAACTATTTAAACCCGTGTTTTTTCTGTCGAATCTGTTTGGGTTGTAGACCTCCCAAACTAAGGTCTCGAGTTTCGGAAAAGTCAAATTTTCATACTTTTCGGGGTAGTCGAGACCATTAGTCGAACGGAAAACCAAGTGTCTAAGGGTGTTCTGGGATTTCTCAAGAAGTGCGTGGACATAGCTGTTGCCATTATACTCTTGAACAGTGATATCCAAGGATGTTAATGGGCCGAAAACATTATCCTTCCTTATAACAGTTTCTGGTTCCCATTCATAGATCCCAGCACCTGGTGCTTGCAAATGTACCTCAGCCTTTGTATTCAGAGGCTTAAGGATCGCAGCTTCCCACCATGGCATATTCAAGCATAGCCTCTTGAGATTTGGGAGAGCGGCCACGTTTTTGTAAAGCTCAACGATAGTCTTAGGCCGAGATAGCCAGAAACCTTCAGGTTGTAGTCGTGTGTGTGCCTGTACTTCTTCTTGGTCGCAATTCTCGCTCGTGAGCCGAGATCCTTCCACGGTCAGATCCCAATTGAGACAGTCAAGCCTTTCCATCTTACTAAGAACCTTTCTCAGAAGGGCGGGTCTAAACATGTCAGAACTTAACCGAACCCCACCTACTGGTTGAATTTAAACTTACACTTCAGTAAAGTCGTCTCCAGTTGAGATAAATCCCCTCAAAGTCAATTTCCTAATCATTTGTGTAATTCGTGGATTCGCGTCTAGGAAACGCAGGGATTCGACTGATTTTGAAAGCGTGTTTTTGCTATTTATATTACATCCGAAGGTGATGGATTGCGTCTTGAAAAGAAGTCCCGAGGCAAACCTGCTGTAGATGCTGTTGACGAGCCGCCATTTGAACAATGTAGACTTTCCATTGGTGTTGCAATCAGCCTCGAGGATCAGGAAGAGGACATCGTCCGGAAGCAATTGATATGAAGCCATGGTCATATGATGTTTGAGGATTCAAAGAGCGAGATGAAAAGATTTTCAGTTACTGTGCCGTGATTTATGGAAGATAGCGGGGTCGTGTGTGGTAGTGGTGTTACAATGCTTCGATGTTGAGAGATTATAAGTAGAGCTGATCGTGGTTAGTGCTCAGGGGTAACTTGGTAACTTATGTAGCTTCGGGAGAGCTGCTTGCAACTGCAAACTTTAAAAGGACTACAGCTCATGAGAGAGATGTTGGTTTTATACACCAATTCCATCAAGCGCCACCAGCTTCAGCATGAAAAGTCACAAAAAAAAATGTCTTGTAAAAGATCGGTCTGGCACCACTGCGGGCCACCGCCTAACGCCCATCATCATAAAATCAGCAAGCCGTGCGGCCACCCAGCAGATGGGGGAAGACCGCAGCCTGCAAAGCGCACGCGTATGTGCATTTCATCCGGATAGGATCGCCACTCCATTGTTGAAGAAACCCGTCTACATGCGATATGTCCGCCGTGGCAGGCAAATCTTGAGAAATGCCCTCTTGGGCAAACTTGGCGGCTAGTGACCAAAGTAGTCTCTGCAACGTCAAATTGCTTGAAGGCGGCTAGGTTTGAGAGTTCACTGGAGACGAAAATGTCCTCTGCATGTACTTTGGTTAAGCTTTGGGACAGACCCCAATGCATTACGGTCGTTAACATCCTTATTCTGTCCATTTTTACAAATGCAGGCATGCCTATCTACCAGCGGGAGTTGAGAAACATACCCTCACTCCCGGAATTCGCTCGAATATGGGGTATTATGGGTTTCATAGATGTACCTCTGAGCCGCCGTGCCCCCTCAAAGGTCTAGACACGCGCGGAGCCGATAAAGGCATATGTACACGTTGCAACCAGGCTTGTCTCTACGTAGTTAGTTGGGGGGCAAAAAGTAACAATAATCCCTAACGTGGCAAAGGCAGTGTGCTCAATCCGGACACGAATATTTTATTCAGTCGCGAAATTTATTAGGAAGCCCACAAAGGCATCATCCTCTTGTGAATTTGAGAAACTGTGAGATTTGCAACATGTGCTCAGCCAATCAGGGGTGTTTCGGACTTTACACGTCTCTGTCATGGCCAACTGTAAGTCCGGTTCGATATTTGGATATTCCACTCCAAATTGATTCAAATGGTAACGCAGGTACTTATCTGTCATAAACTCCACTAGAGACTATGTACCTACAAAGCTAACTTGGTGATCGTGGTCAATCTCTGGAGTGACATAAACGATCAAATAAACATTAAAAAGGTCATCAGGAATTTTTGCACATAGCGGTCATGTTGTGTGGTAGATATGCTCACTGCGCATATCACCATGGGTTGGGGCGGATAGGCTCGCAGAATCTCCAACGTACCTGAAACAAGATCGCAAATTTTCACCTAAAGACATAAAGTTCCCAACAATAACGCGTCCATTCCAAGACAAGACTCTCCATGCGTACCTTACAGCCTTCTGATATTATTTTTTTTCGGCCGAGTTATGTCCGCATCATGAGACATCACTCTTCACTGTGGCATGCAGCATGGGATCAACCATACCCCCACACGCGTACGCACTTAAGGTTCGGCCGGCATTCGACAATAAATGCTCCCAAGAAGAAACTTTATGATCTACATGTATGTACGTATTTTAGACGATCAAATCAGGATTTCTAGAAATAGAGATCCTCGATTTCGGTACGTACGTTGAGATTCCCGACTCAGTAGAGGAGTGAACCAGAAGACATTACTGACATTAGCATAGCCATGATCATATGAATACCTGAACCTGAGAACTCTAAGGGCGCTAAAAGCTATGCAAAAAGAAAGAAGGAAAGCAGGCCTTGGCCAATAAGTTTACTCAATTCTTTAAATATGTATGTACATGCTAATATAAAACCAGAAACCTATCGCTACTCTACACCCTGTTGAAATTCACAACTCTGATTCGAATACTTTCTTATGCCTTCTTTGACTGCAGCCGTTGGATGATCGCTGGATGATATTGTTTTTTCCTTTCTCTTTTTAGGGAGTTACTCGCGCGCATCTATGTGCATCGTGGGGAGACGTCATCTACTTAACTTGTAAGTGGATTTCTACTAGTAGAAACACTGTGTGTAATCACATGCACATCAAAAGCAAAAAAATTTACTCAAGTGTGAACCTGAGGATTCAATCATTTCCATTAGTCAGGTCTATCGGAGAATTTGTCAGAAGGCGAGATTGCTCATCAAATATAAAATATAAAGGTCATTATTATAGTATGGCAATTATATCCTAATATATAATCAAATATATAGGAACTATATGTTTATACTAGGGATTATTTTATCCTTCAACATCATTAGGAAAATGCGAAACCCAAATATACTCGCCAAGAATTTTCACCTGACTCTGTGAAGAAAGGGATTTCGGTGTTTCAATTGGTCAAATGCCTTGATCTCTCAGTCACGTTAAAATCCTTGGCGAAGACGCACGAGTATATTATTACCTTAGAGTTCTCATAGGCTCAACTTACTTTGATTTTGGCAAGGAATTAACATGAACTCCTTGAATATAAAAACCTACAGGAATATCGGAGCAATTGTATACCAAAAGATCTACTTAATTGGTGGGAAAATTGGCAAATGATACAATACCGAACCCAGCACTGTGGCTACTCCCTCAATAATCATGCCTGCAAGTTTTTTGTAAGACCCTCTTATCAGTCTTTATTTTCAGCGAGAGGTGTTTTCTCTTGCTTCCACAAGCCCCCACGCCGGAATATGAAAAATATAACGCTTGGCAGAGCAGAAGTATACATATCATTTTCCACGTTACAACCAATTTCTTTTTTTACCAATCATGATACATGTCTTTATACTTCTGACCGAGCACCTCTACAGCCCCGTCAACCCTCTCTATCTCCAATACATCTATCTGTGGCTCATACTATTCAGATACCAAATCCGGCCCGGACTTAAGGCTTTTTGACGATCAATGACATCAACTATGAGGAGACATACGTAAGCAATAGTGCTTGTGATTTGATTGATAAGGACATACGTAACAATAGGGGACGAGCATATTGAACACAGCGGGGCTATGGTAGATCCAAGGAAGCTTAGATTCCCATAAAAAAAAAAGAGTACCTTGGCTAAACTGAACTTAAGTGGTATATCCGTCTCGGAGAACCATCCTTCAACTTTTCAATGGCATAAAACAGCTTACCGCTGTCAAAGGTTCTTACGCAAGCGACTAAATCTTTAGTTTTCAGTGGTTTGTGTTGTCAAGAGCAAGTGTAGCGTGACCAGCGATTTCGTGGAATGACACCATACAAATGCACGCAGTAAAGTAAGGCGATTTTGGAAGTGCAAATAATACAAGATTTGGGGTCTGTTCGGCGTCATGGGATTCTGAGTTTGCAGTAACAAGTGAATTTATCACAGACCTTGTCAAATCCAGCTGAAATTACCAAAAACACATGCAAGCATCGGAAAAACTGTGGAATGCATGACTAGCGTGATCAGGGAATTCCCGGGACCCTTGAATCTCAGGATGCAACATAATCCTAGAGTTGAGAATATGCCTCACGATATATGGCCGGTCCTGCTCTTCTAACGACGGTTCCAAAGTGATACATGGCCGCGCTAAGCAGCCTACGTAACTTCATGTAAGTGAACTCCCTCATGGCCCTTAGAGTGGCTCGTTGCCCCGCAACCACCGTGTAACTAGAATACCGCCAATTTTATAGTTAGCCATAACCTTGGGCTTGCTGTAATGCTATTCACTTTCGAAGCTGTGGCTCTCCTGGTTAGGTAGGAGTTTTACTGTTACTGACTGAAAGTCGTGTCTACTGCGGGGGCCATAAAGCAATGGTAACGGTGACAGCCATAGGCTATGATCATGAGCTTTAGTCTCAAATAGAACGAGTTCAACATCACACAATAAGTGTTATAGCTAGTTCCTCGAACTCCTAAATCATCATGAACATCTCTGGCTCGAAGCTACACACTTCAAACTTGTGTTGAAGATATTTTATCAACTCCTCAGAAAACCACCTCGTTTTCCTGTAACAGAGAACCTGTAGTGCTCGGCACCGTATTAACAGAACAAGCAGAGCGGTGAGGTGGGATTGGTAGTAAAAGACCGACATGATGATAAAAAGTGTTTTTAAGGGAGCGGGGTATACCGGTATCCATCACTTCTCATATCGCCAGTGGTATTGAGCCGGCGATATCTCTTAGGCTATTCCGCCGGTTTAGGCATATATATGTCTACTTTGGTGTACAGCATGCTCTGGCTCCGGGTACTCCCCATATATGAAGTATTATCAAGCTAGCGTAAACTAAGAAGGCAATAGTACCAAAGCAATAACTGTGAGCGTGGGTTGGGTTACTCTGTAAGAGCTGCGAGCGTTCAACCCGGCCCTAGGCCCTCTAGACGTAGGCAAAAGATGTACAAGTAGCTACTTCAGCTCCCAGGTGGAGACTCCTTAGTGAAACTTTTGGCCTTTTTTTTTTTGAACGGTGGGCATATTTATACAGCGAGCTGGTGCTAGTGTTTCTGTGTTCTGGGTTTCAACCCCTAATCATCAAATATAGCACTGGCATGATCATAATTACAGATACTCTCTCTAAAACTCATATTCTTGGTTCAGAATTCATTGTCCTTCTGGATTTTTCACTCTCTTTGGAATTCTCTGCGAAACAAGGACCCGAAACAACCGCAGAGTTCGTTACTACAGGTAGCAGTAATAGTCGTTCTCTACGTAGTAGGGTACTTCTTAACAATATAAAAAGGAGGCTCAGAGATGTGGCGATGTTGGTAACTGCTATACTTCAACCAGCGATATCGATCATGTATGGCTTTTTGAGGCTGCATAGTCATCATTAAAGAGAGCTTCAGATGAACTTGAAATAAGATGTACAGCTCTATTATGAATCTTAGACCTCTATATACTCGGGGTAAAACAACACAGAAAGAGAAGGGTCACGCTCTATGAATTTGACTTGACCACATATATATACCAACCATTGGTGCATCGTAGCACTGACCAGACCTTAAAATATTGCACACGTGTATCGTACCGGAGCTCGAGGTTGATCTTAGAATCTAAGACACCAAATCGGGGTCCCTTAACTAGTGGATTATGTACTGGTGAGAGGATTCGGTTTGTTCCCTGCTTTGTAAGAGTTGTGGTGAAGGGTAGGAAGGATTACGAGATCACCTTGGTTTATTTGCATCACAAAATATCACTCGCGAGGAACAAATAGGGGTCTTTTACACTGATGCCCTAATTGGCTTAGATGAACGTACAATCAAATATTACTGTGGGGACATGTTTGTATATGACTAAACTGAGGATATTATAACTATATATGTATGTGCGGTCACGATAGTAACACTGCTGTGATTAGTGATCATGAATGAATCACTACTATGTATATAACGATATGATATAGACTAACCCCCCCAAAAGTCTTGTGAATTATACTTTAACTTGGCGCTTACACGCGCCTACAGGCAACGAGTCAGGCTATATAGTCCTTCACCCCCTTTATCCCAAGTGTAGCGCGAAATCTAACATAGACCAAAATAGTGAAAAGAGTTCGCCTCGGGTTCTCGGCGGCCGGAGGATTTTCTTTTTTTTTTTTGTTTAATTCATTAATTGGCGGCCGGAGGAACTTCTCAGTGGCTAGAAATACCGTCTACCACAGAGAGCCACAAGAACTAACCACACAAGCCACACTGTCTGGAACCTGAGGAATGGATAAGGATAAATTCTGTTTCGAAATGACTACAACGGTACGTCCCACGCGGCATGCCTGCAGAATATTGCTTTTGGTAATATATAGAGTTACAGCGAATATCCCCTATAGGGGTACCTATGAGGATACCTAAAAATATAATCTCTTTATAAAGGTAGTATTTCTTGGTCCATTTTTCCCAGCTTTTAACACTAGCACCCTTAAGTTATACAAAGGTAATCTCTACAAAGGTACCAAATTCCGGCCCCGAGCGTACGCGTACCCTTATAGCAAGCTTTTGCTGCAGCAATAATCAGCTGAAGAGTTAACATATTAATCTCCTTCAAAGTCTTAATATATGGTGAAACCTTTTTAAAACTAACAAAAACCGACCAATATTTAGATTAATGAATTAAACAAAAAAAAAAAAAAAAGACCAATATTTAGAAATAGGGACCGCAATCTCTTCACGAGTGATATCCTATGATCCAACCGAAAATTGAGGGTCCCTCTGATCCCTATTTCCATATGATCATGTACCCAACCAAGATCCTGAATCATGAGTGAATATATGCCAGCTACATTCTCACAATCCTGTAAATGTCGGGGACAAGCTAAATTCAAGTCCTACGCCAACAGGGTATGCACTCACGCGCTCTGGCCATGCATGCAATTAATGAATTAAAGAAAAGAAAAAAAAAACGCGCTCTGGCCAAGGCTCATTCAGTAGTTCGACCAACTGACCAAGGCCCCTCAATAGGCCGCTGCAGCCAATTGATTTAAGAACTATTCATTTCTGGACAGTCTGCATACATGTACGCATATCCACTGACCAGGCTTTACATGTTCTACACAGCTAGTACATGCCCACGACTCACGACAATACAAATACAAATACAGCAACACCACATCAATGAGCTCGGAACCTAACATCAAAGCAATACTCTCAGCTTGCCCCATGCAAGCTCATCCATCATCATCATCATGTATATAGCTTGACTGGGGGCCATTGGGCTAAGCCGAGGAGGAATATTCCTCTCTAGACTATACTAGTTACAGATCTCAACTTCATACTACTCGAACCCAGCTAGCTGCAGCCCTAAACGAAGACCCAAGACCCAAGGCCCACCCCACCATTCTTAACCCAGTGCTGCTTCTAACCCCAATTCTAATCCCTAATACCTTCCTCCACCGCCCTCACAGCTCTTGGGGGCTATATAGTAAGGAGATTCAAAGACCAACTTCCCCAGCGTGGGCCGGGACACCTAGCTTGATTCCAAGCTGCACATACGTGAAGGGGCCGTGGGTCATCGACGAGCTTCCCCGTTCATTGCCTCTCGTAGGACATATAAGATACCGTGCAGCTGGCTGGCCGATAGACACCATATAGCACTCGCTCCCTGTAACCTCATATAGCACTTCCCGTCGACGCAAACCACCAACCCATATACCGTCTCAAGGGCCAAAACGAAACGACGAACAGTAAGTATCTATACACACCAGCTGGCCCAACCCCACCATACCCTGCCCTGCCCGCGGCCGCTCTTTCTGCAACCCACACACGTAAATACTACAACATAATGCTCCCGAACAGAAGCATTACTCATGCAAGGAAACAAGAACATGAGTATAAGTATAACTATGATAGAATTATGTTACTCCCCACCGCCCCACCGCCCCACCGCCCCACCGCCCCACCGCCCCACCCCGCACCCCGCACCCCAATCATTAACCACATCGAATCCCACGTGCATAACAGATTCCAAGCCAGAGAGACAGACAGATAGACGTACAGAGCCAGCTGCGTGCAACAACCCACACCCACATTCTCATACCATACCATACCATACCATATCCCTTAGTACATGACCATAAAAAGGAAGGACAGAACATAGACATACAAAATAACACAAAGAAAACCCTAGTTAATTTTTTCTAGAAAAAAACGCCGAAACAGGAAAACCAGTACAATGGTTTATATTAAAACAAGCAATAAAGATCAGAAGAAGTAAAAAAAGAAGAAGAGGAAGAAGCCGGCATCGTTTTTAGTCAACGCAAATAAGAAGAAAGAAGAATGAAGTGAAGTGAAGTGGATAAAAAAAAGATGAGTAAAAAAAAGAGAATTTATGTAAACAGTCCAGAAAAAAGAAGATGAGGAAGTTGTGGTTAATACGAAGTCGAGGTAAATGCTCCGGGAATAAAAATAAACAAATGAATCAAGAAAAATTAACATTTTGGGGCTTGAAAGACCTAACTTATCAAGACCATAAGAGGAAGAATATCATCAAAACTAAAAAAATATGTATTTGTGTCAGCAACTATCATTATCAAAAACCCATTAATGTGGAGGCGGGTGGGCGGGAGGGATCAAGCCAGCCCGAACCCCAGACCCAGACCCCAGACCCGCGGCACAGAAAAACAGAAGAAACCTACCTCCAAACATCTTAACCACCAACCACCGATTACTACTAACTCTCGCCCAGTATTTCAGCAGCTCCCGCTGCCCCCCCTCCACATTGGCCACCACATCCTCCGTCTCATGATCGATCCTCTGTATCATCTCACTCTGCTCCCCCACCATCTGCGCCAACTGACTAAATATCCGCCCAGCTCCGTGATTGTCTTCTCAATCGCCTCGATCGCCTCCGACCTCGCCGAGATGTACGAATTCGCCGCGGACCCCTCCTCCATGAGCGCCAGCTGCTGCGCATTCATCGCCGACGACGCCGCCGCGGCGGGCGTGGGGTCGAGGGAGAGCAGGTCTGGCTGCGTCGCCGGCCGCGGCGTGCTCGAGGGCGTGGCGTAGAGCGGTGAGTGGTAGGACGGCATGTTGTTCGCTGTGGCAGGATGATGATAAGCGGATGAAGACGAGAAGCCCATACTACTGGAAGGGAGGGGGGCAGAAGCAGGGGTTCGGGGGGTGTTCCTACGGTCTGCGGAGTTGGAGCGCACGTTCGAGACGAACTGGTCGGTGCGGTGGCGCGAGGCTTGGATGTTCTTGGTGCGCACTTCGAGAACCTCCTTGAAGCCGACCGAGACGTCGGCGAGCTTGCCCTGCAGCATGACGACGACGTTCTTGGAGTGCTCGCCTTCTTCGGACTTGCCGGTTGTGGCCTTGGAGCGGGTGAGGGCTTGCAGCGAGGAGATTTGGGCGTTGATGGACGAGAGGTCTTGCTTGATGACATAGGTGAGCTCGGCGATCTCTACGGGCTTATCGTCGAAGAGGGCTTTGCGTTTGGCCACTGTTTTTTTTGTGTCAGTCAAGGTCGTTCTTCAATTCTGTAATAGCCAGCTCGTTTATTTTCCGGCGTCGTCATCACCACCTCAAAAAACAGAAAAAACATTATGATTGAAACAACGGGGGGGAGTGGGGGGAAAGAAGAAGAAAACATACACATCGCCAACCTCTCCAACTTCCCCATAGTGTCCGTAATCGCCCTCCCAATATCCATGGCCCTCCTCGCAAACTCCCCTCTTCCTCCCTGCCGCCGTGGTTTCTCCTCTCCCTTGCCGTTGCTGAGTAACCGCGCATGCGCAGAGCTCGGATTGTTCCTGCTCAGCTTCTTGCTCGCCGACGTTGTCAGGGCGTGGAACTCTGTGGTGCGGTCCTGGATAGACATATTAAATATAAATAGGTGGGGTGGTTATATTCTTTCGTTTCGTTCGGTGTCTCTTTTTTTTTAATTTTTTGGTGTTTTAGTTTTGGGGGGTGAAAGAGAGAGAGAGGTTGTTGGTATTATTATGGGTTATGGGTGCTCGGTAAAAAAAAATGATGTATGAGGAAAACCTGATTCTGAAAGGTCCTTTCTTCCTTCTTCCTTCTTCAGGGGCATCCGAGCGAGACAGCAAAGGGTGAAAATGTACGTGTTGCGAAGCGGTCCCCAGCCTACGCGGGCCGGGATTGTGGAGACCGACCCTAACCCTGCCCTTTTTTTTTATTGTGTGCGGGGGGCTATATATAGAAAATTCATAGCTGAGAAGCCTGAGCTAGATGCAGGGCCGGGTCTGCCGTTAGCCAGGAGGGATAGAATTGGGCGCCTCTTTTTCTTCCCTTCTTCCCAACAATTGCACTCGGTGTCACAGTGGGGAGCAGCAACTTGCAGTGCGGCGGTGGTGGTGGGGGCAATGTACTCTAGCCGGAGGGTCCGGGGCAATTAATTGTCGCTGTGTAGCCGCGCAGTTGTGTTTCGATGATATATATTTTTTTGCGTCGCTTTTAAAATCCGATCGAGTAAGAGTAATCAAGCAACTCGGAGGAGGGCTTGTGAGATGGGGAGCACCTTATGAGATCATAGCAGGATATCATAGGTCTCGTGATCGGCCAATCGGGAAGGTGAGGCGTGATTGGCTAGCTGGAGGGGGAGGAGGCGTCCCTCTTTGACAGTTTCAATATGGGGTGTGGTGCATGCATTATGTAGGGAAAGGTACAATGTCAGGGAGAACAATATATCTGGAACGTTTGAAGGGGGGGTTTTAGAATGCGGGGAAGATAAAGAATCTCAAAGTAGGTAAAAAGTCTATATAAATTTCAAGATCACAAACTCTCACACTCACACGCTATGCTAGGTCTGCGAGTGATAAACTATGATTGGCTGCTGGCTGAGATGACGAACCGTGGTGCCCAGCTTTGGTTCAGCATACTGCCACCTCCATCCGTGATATATTGAACCACTCAGCCACGGTGGGCTTTTGGTCGGTTTAAATAAACTGATAGATGGGTTTGCAAAACTTTCTCCCACCAACACCGGCACTAATTAACGATCATTGACATCGGAGATATATTGACTACCTAATGATATTCATAATATTAAAGAGTCGCTACTCTGTAAAAGGCCATCATCGGCTAAATAGGGTTTGTACTTCATATTCTCGACCATAGGAGCTCCAGAAAAGCAAATTATCTATAATCATTACCACCTTTATATATAGTACTGCTAAAGACTGAGAGTCTATATATGCGTGCTAGTTAGACATACTCAACAAACACAACAGAACCAACCACCTCTACGACTGTTCTCTCTCTTTCTCCCCACCAACCCATTTCCAGCGGGCGCCCTCCTCTACCACCCAACCCCCGCCAATCCCCTAAAACACAACCACCAACCCCGGCCCCGGCCCCACCAACCCCACAACCTCCAGCAGCCCCAGAACCCCCAGAACCCCCAAACACAACCCCCACCTCCTCCCAACCATCTCTACCTCCTCCCGCCTCATCCCGGTCGCCACCAACGCGCCCCAATGCGCCGCCACCACCAAAAACAGATCCCACTCCATCCCCATCACCGCAAACAGCGCCCACCCCCCCCCCACCGCCGCCGCCGCCAGCGCCCACCCTCGGCTGACGTTGCGCTGTAAGGCGATAGGGACGCGGATGAGCGCGCGGAGTAGTAGGAGCATGATAGCGGCCGTGAGGAGGATGCAGGCGGTGTGCAGGATGGGGAGGAGGGTGGCCGGCGGGAGGAGGGTGGCCGGCGGGAGGAGGGTAGCGAGGTGCGGGAGGAGGAGGAGGGTGAGGAGGGTGAGGAGGGCGGCAGAGAGGGTGCTGAGGAGTGCCATCGGTTTTGTGTTGTGTTGGGTTTGGGTTTAGGGTTTTGGATGGAGGTTGGGGATGGAGGAGGTTGTGTTTAGTTTAGAGTTGGGGGGTTTTGGTGAGTTGTTTTTTCTTTCTTTGATGGTGGTAATGGTGGTGGTGGAAGAGAAGGTCGAGTGATGGTGAGTGAACGTGTGGTTATACGCACAAAAGATGGTGATAACGCTTTCAAACCAAACTAGAGCTAGCCCGCTGCATGAACCCGTGGGGTTCTGCGTTCAAGATTCTTGCTAGTTTCGTTTGCACAGATCGATCACCCAATGCATTATTTGGATTCTGTACATGCGGTCACTCTTCAAATTGCTAGCAAAATGCCACCCTCCTCCCCCCGGCCCAATTGGCATGAGAGTGGCCGAAACCACCAGAAGGTCCTCTAAAAAAAATTCACAGTCTTTCTCGACAACAAAAGACTTACGTGCCCTCCGAATATGGGCACTTCTTTGGCGATATATCGGGGGGGTTCGAATGACGGCCCCATGTTGAATGACCTCTACTAGGAGTGGTATACGAGCAGTTTTAGACTGAACCCCTTCCTACTAGACCATCGCGACCCCCCCCCCCCCCATAATTCCAAATTCCCTTTTTGCGCATTTGACAGCTGCAGCTGGGGGTAATGTATATGTGTGTGCACGCGGGCAGACCTGAATTTAATGGCCATGGGGACGTTCATCCTGCATGCGTCTGGCTGGATCTATATTACTAGAGAAGGGAGATGAATTCTAGAGATACCCACATAAGCAAACTAAGAGTCTCCCATACTTGCTTCGGTTTAAACGTAGGCAGGCTTCATCAGAGTGTGACCTGAATTTCCTAAGGGGTGAGGATCAGGCGTCATGGTGTATCACTCGGGTTTTTATCTCGCCAGAAACAATAACATATCATGGCGAAACAATCGTCGATGGAGCACACAATTGAATGGCTCATGCACTTTGTGATCAATGACTTATAACCTTCACGAGGCCCTTTATACAAGACCTCTCGCCCTAATACAAGCTCTTCCTATCTGTCCCTGCCCCGTTATCGATAAGCCAACAACCCTAACCCGCCCGCCGTACCGCACCGCCACACCGAGCTCCCCAACAGGCCACCGCCACAGGTACGCAGCCCACCATTTCCAGGCCGCGCAACGGGTAAGGTCAAGGTCAACTCCAACAACCCTCACGATACCCACTAGAACCTCTGCTCTGCTCTGCTCTCACCTCCATCTCCCCACCTCCCGACATATCTCCCCCTCACTCACTCACCCACTCACTCACTCACCCACACGCTCTCTCTCTCTCTCTCTCTCTCTCGCACCAATATGGCCGTCCCCACCGCAAGCAGCTGGGCCCAGCTCCGGCAGCAGGCCCGCTCCCTAGAGTCACAGGTACGTAGGAAGGAAGGAAGGAACCTCCCCGAGCAAGACCCGCCGCTAACAAACCCCCCCCCCCCCTCCCCCCGCGCAGACCGAGAGCCTCTTCCACACATACTCCGCCTTCGCCTCCTCCCCACCCGCAAAGCCCACCGAAGAAGAGCTCCAAACCGAGCGCAAGCTCCAGGACATCCTCTCCAAGGTATGCCCCTCCTACCTTACCTCCCCTGCACCCACACCCCACTAACCCTTCCCACCCACAGCGCGACACCACCGTCGCCTCCCTCTCGCGCCTCCTCGACTCCGAATCCGCCCTCACCTCCAGCGCCACCAAACTCCAGAACCTCTCGCTGCACCGCAGCACGCTCGCCGACCACCGCCGCGAACACGCCCGCCTGCGCAGCACCATCGCCGAGGCGCGCAGCCGCACAAACCTCCTCTCGACCGTGCGCGACGACATCTCGGCCTTCCGCTCCGCCAGCCGCATCGAGGAGGGCCGCTCCGAGGCCGACTACATGCTCGACGAGCGCGAGCGCATCGACCGCAGCCACAGCGTCGCCGACGGCGTGCTCAGCCAGGCGTATGCCGTCAATGAGGACTTTATGGGCCAGCGCCAGATGCTGCAGAATATCAACCGGCGCATTGCGAGCAGTGCGAGTAAGGTGCCGGGGATTAATACGATTGTCGCAAAGATTAATACGAGGAAGAAGAGGGATAGTGTTATTTTGGCGGCGCTGATTACGGTCTGCTTTTTGGGCGTGTTGTGGTTTCGGTAGTGTGGTGGTGGTGTTTGGATGGATGGGGCTGGCTGGCGGTGGGTGTTCTTACTTTTTTTTCTCTTTCGGTTTTTTTGTTTCTGTGGGGTGCGTGCAAGCTTTGCGTTGGATTGGAGTGGATTGTGTAGTCTTCCCGCCCCGTTAGTTAGGGACTTTGTGTGTGTTTGAATCTGCGTTGAGTTTCTGCCTTGCAGGTGTTTTTTTTTTCCTTTCTCTTCCTCTTATTCCTTCTGTCTGGGTGTCTTTTTTTCTCGCACTGGCGCTTGTTTACTCTTACCATTACTATTGTTTTTTTTTGCTACTGTGTACATGACCTTGGAGCCGTCCGTAGGAAATCGATATCCTAATCACTTGCAGATGTGTTGCATTCCACCAAAGATCATGGTCTATAAAGACCTAGATCTGATAAGGGACTTTAGTTCATTGCAGCTTTTATTATCATATTTTATCCCATGCAGAAATTGCACGCCGAGGGGTAATGGTGAAAGTTGCAAAGCCTCTAATACGATCATTGCTTTTGCTATGTTGCCGTATCGGGGGTGTCAATGGTCTTTCAGCGCCAGCCAGATAGGGTAGATCAAGTGGAAATGATAAGATGAGATGCCTCATCACCAAAACTCACTCGTCTGATTAAGTAGCTCAGAATCTCGGCGTCCGGCCGGATGTCAGGTATGGGACTTATGTGCCCTTACTAGGCCATACATGTATGTGTGCTCTGGATATCGCAGAATATGAGCGGAAACCTTATGTGATATTTACGTCTAAAAAGCCACTAATTATCTACAGCACACGTTCATTTTACTCCACCCATTTCCCCTTCAAATCTCATCCATCTCCTCCGCCACCCTCCTCCTCTCCCCCTCCACCCTCTCCCCCTCCACCCTCGCCACCCTCCTCTCCTCCCTCTCCCCCTCCAACCTCCTCCAGTCCTCCCTCAACTTCACCACCCCCCTCCGCAGCGCCGCCTTCTCCTCCTCCCCCGCCCGCCCCGACCCCGCCCACCGGATCCGACAGTCCCAGTCCACAAGATACACATACCCGACCTTCTCATTAACATACGCCATCCTCTCCCGCACCTCCTCCTCCAGCCCCCTCTGCACCAAAAAATACCTCCCCCATCCCCGCTCCTCCACGCCCGCGCGGATCCGCGGCACAAACACCCGCACCAGCCACGCCTTGAGCGGGTTCGTCTCGACGTTTATGTCAACCCTCTGCACACACCCCCCTTCCTCCTCCTTGTCCCAGGCGTCCTCTTCGAGGCTGGAGGTGAAAGTGCGTACCTGCGCCTCGGCCCACGCGCTGCTGAAGACGCTGACGACACTGACCTTCCCCTCCAGCGCGGCGGTGGTGCTCTGTAGCGGGTCGGTGGGGTGCTGCAGCGTGCGCCCGACGAGGTTGGGGAAGAAGAGGGCCTTGTCGGCGCGGAAGAGCAGGGGCGGGGCGATGAACGACTTGCCCTTGTGGGTTGCGGAGAGGCGCGAGAAGTCGCGGAAGTAGGGCTTGAAGATCTGTTTTGTCCTGTGCCCTGTCAGCTATTTGCGTTGGGGGAAGGCGGGAGGGGAGGAAGGGAAGAGGGAGGGGGGGCAGAGGGGAGGGGGGAGGAAGAGAACATCTTAGCCCGCCTCTCCAAATGCTTATCCCAATTCCGAAAGTCGTCGCGGCGCTCGGCCCACGTGCGCGTGTCGATGCCCGTGTTCTCGTCCGGGCGCGGCGGGTGGTCGAGCCCGATGGGGCGGGCGAGGCGCGGGGGCTCTTTCTCTTTCTCTTTGCCCGTGAGGGTCGAGTCGAGCTCTGTGAAGGGCTCTTCTTCATTGTCCGGCTGCGGCTTCTTGCTTGGCGGTGGAGGCGGCGGGGATGCTGCGAGGTGGCGGCGCTGCAGAAGGTGTGCGGGCGGCTGGATGGTGATGCGGAGGAGGAGGGGGAGAGGGAGAGGGAGAGGGCGAGGGCGAAGGCGAAGGGGGTGGTGGTAGGGCCGTAGGAGGAGGGTGCGTGGTAATGACATTTTGGGCGGGTTTGGTGGGGTGTGGAGGGGCTGGTGTGGAGGGGTTTGGCTGTGTAAATTGATCTCTCGCCCTGCAGCAGCGGTTTGGCGGGGCAGGGCGGTTGTTCTACGGAGGGAGGTTTGGGTACAAGTATGGAGGGATCACGGCAACGCTGCCCTGCCCTGCCCTGCCCTGTGATGGCATGTCACGAGGGAAGTAACAGGTGCACATGCAGACATCTCGTGTGCGTCA
The DNA here is from genome assembly GCF_003444635.1 of Morchella importuna. Lineage (NCBI taxonomy): Eukaryota > Fungi > Ascomycota > Pezizomycetes > Pezizales > Morchellaceae > Morchella > Morchella importuna. The sequence continues at coordinate 394,552 of NW_025763434.1, read as the reverse complement.
AGCAAGGCCTTGTGCTCTGCTCTGCTCTGCTCTGTCTGGTTTATTTGTATCTCTACCGCTCACTCGGATGTATCTAGGTGGGTACGTGTGTGAACAGAGTACATCATATATCTTCTACGTCCAACAGCTACCAGTACAGCAAGAAAGAATTCGCAGAGAGAGAGATGTAGGAGAAATGAATTATAACGGAGAAGAAAGCCTCGCTATATGATGAGAAGCGTTGTAGAGAAACCCAAGCTGACAGAGATCACCTTGCGGAGGGGGGCAGCACAATATGAAGTACATAGACTCGAGCAAGAACTGTAGTAATAAGAGTAAGAACAGTGAGGGAGGAAAAAGAAAAAGAAAGGGAACAATGAAGAAACCCCATGCATGAGAAGCCCAGAAAGGGAAGAGAAAGAAGAAGAAGAAGAAGAGTCTCCATCACAGAGAAAAGCAGTTATACACCGACTACACCAAACCAACAAGACAAAAAAAGACAGAGGAAAGAAGAAGCAGAAAGGATGAAAATGCGAGACAAAAAAAAACTCCATCTAGATACCCATCGTATAATCCAACTCAACCCCCGGCACAACCCCCGCAATCACCTTCACAAAGACCACCAAGTACTGGTCCACCCTGAGGCCGCCATCATCAGCGCTCTCCTGCACCTCGGCCTCGCCCGCCGCAGGCACCTCCTCCCACTCCTCGCGCTCGCGTCTCCGGGCCATGCTCTCAAATATGCGCTTCATGACCTCGGCGTGGCGGCATGGATGCACGCTCGCCATCTGCACGCTACCATCCATGGGCGGGAACTCCTCGATCGTCACGGTCTTCTCGCGGTAGTCGGGCGCGATGTCCTCGAACATGACGGTGGGGGGGTTGAGGGGCATGCGGGTGGTGCCGTCGTAGCCGGAGAGGTAGAAGCGTGGGACGCGGTAGTAGACGGAGTAGGTGATGTATAGGTTGTACGTGCGGAGAGGTCTGTAGGAGGGGGGTGGGGGGTTAGCTAAGCTATCATAGCTTGAAAGTGGGGGGTAAATATGTCTCAGATAGCTAGAGCTAGCTATCTAGAGCTCTTTCCCTCGGCTATACAGCTCCAAGGGAGCTCCTCCTTAACCGGGAGGGGGGGGGGGCATAAACAAATAGATGGGTACTCACGCCTTAACACCTCTGCCTCCTGTTCTCGCCTTTGGGGCCTCCCTGATGATCGCCTCATCATCATCCTCCTCCTCATCCGGGATATCGTCCTCGTCCTCGTCCTCCTCTTCCTCCTCCCCAGCCTCATCCACCGTTTTTACCTTCGCCGCCTCGGGCGCCTCGCCGTTCGGATCCGTGGTGGTCGCGAACGTGGGTGGTGGTGCGTTATCCTCCCACTCGTCCTCGCCCTCCTTTGCCTCGCCCGGATTCCACGACGAGAAGCTGTCGTCGACACGGCTGTGGCAGGGCGCGTTGCGCAGAACGAGGTACTGCTTGTCGTCGGGCAGGTGCGTGACACGTTTGGCTGCGTCCGCTGGGGCCCAGGACCAGGTGGGGAACTTGTAGACGAGGTAGTCGCCGGCGGCGACGAACTCTTCGGGGGTGACCTGGCCGGTCTTTGTGAATGTGGAGGCGTTGGAGGGGGTGGAGAGATACTCGCGGAGGGTGGAGAGGGTGGAGTAGAAGGGGTTCATGGTGTTTGGTGATGGCTTTGGAGCTGTTGGATTGCTAGCTAGCTTGTGGGTAATTGTAGCAGTTGATTTGTAGGTACTTGTGTGTGTGAGGGACCTCTGTGATAGCAGAGGGGGGGCGAGTGAGATAGAAGATGAGGTTTGGGAGGGCTGGGTGTAACTGCGTTGGTTGGAGGTGTACTGGGTGAATAGCAGCAGAGAGAGAGAGATGTAGATGGGGGGGGGGATTCGTCGATAGAGGAGTCACACGGGAGAGGAAGATGTAGGTACTACACAGAGCACTATGGCGGGGGAGGGGAACTGGATGTAACAAGGCTATACCCAGTGGTGCCGTGCATGTGCGTAACTCTCGGCACGGAACACCGACGCTGATTTTAATATAGATCATGTGACCCATTTTACTCTCACAAAATCCTAAGCCTTCACACCAAGAGGGTAGTCACATGATCTATGCCTACTAGGGGTCCATCCACCTCGCGAGGTTGAACATCGAGCTTCAATAAAGCCTCGTATCTCCCTAACGTTCCCTCTACTCTTCAATTCATGGGGTGCTGGTTGCCATGTGGGTTAGGGCTCCTCGCTCTGGCAAATCAGATTTCGGGCTCGCGCGCAATGGAGCTTTCCAGAAGATTACCCTGCCTGCCTCGTGATTCTCACACTTCAGCCTTTCTCGTTCTGTCACGAATCCTCATTCAACACCCGACCTTGCAATCTTTGAAGTCTGCCAACTTCTACTATTACAACAAACCAACCAATACAATCCCGTTCAATCATTGCAACCATGGCCGAAGCTGGAATCAACAGGAAGGAGGATGCCAAACTCGAGTTCAAGACCTCTACGGAGATCACTGTGTAAATTCCCCCTACCTACCCTACTGCTCTACTCTGCTCGCCACTGCGCGTGTCCTGCCTGCCTGCCTGCCTGTGCTAACAATTCAAACAGCGCGCCTACCTGTATGTGGCCCTGAACCTTGCTTTTCCAACCTCCCAACCCAATTCATGAATACTAATATTATATATCCGATCTCCAGTCGAGTCTATGCAACTGAAGGGTACGGATTCCCTTCTCGTGTGCTTTCCCCCATACTGACTGACATTGGTGCTGCACAGAGGCCCTTCTCCGTGGAATCTATGCATACGGTTATGAATCCCCCTCCGCTGTGCAATCGCGTGCCATCGTCCAGATCTGCAAAGGTCGTGACACGATCGCGCAGGCACAATCCGGTACCGGTAAAACCGCTACGTTCTCCATTTCGATCCTCCAGGTCATCGACACCGCCGTGCTCGAGGCACAAGGTTCGCACCCATTCTTGGCAGTAGCATAAACATCATTCCCCTACTGACTGACTGACTGATCGGAACTAGCACTCGTTCTTTCCCCCACCCGCGAACTCGCAACCCAGATCCAATCCGTCATCATGGCTCTGGGCGACTACATGAACGTGCAATGCCACGCCTGCATCGGCGGCACCAGCATCGGCCTAGACATCCAAGCGCTCGAGCGCGGCCCACACGTCGTCTCCGGCACCCCCGGCCGCGTCGCCGACATGATCCGCCGCAAAAGCCTCCGCACGCGCCACATCAAGATGCTCGTCCTCGACGAGGCCGACGAGCTCCTCAACATGGGCTTCCGCGAGCAGATCTACGACGTCTACCGCTACCTCCCGCCCAGCACGCAGGTCGTCGTCGTGTCGGCCACCCTGCCGTACGACGTGCTCGACATGACACGCAAATTCATGACGGACCCCGTGCACATCCTTGTCAAGCGTGACGAGCTGACGCTCGACGGCCTGAAGCAGTACTTCATTGCCGTCGACAAGGAGGACTGGAAGTTCGACACTCTGTGCGATCTGTACGACACCCTGACCATCACGCAGGCCGTCATCTTCTGCAACACCAGGAAGAAGGTCGACTGGCTGGCGGACAAGATGAGGGAGGCCAACTTCACGGTCTCGAGCATGCACGGCGAGATGCTGCAGAAGGAGCGCGATAGTATCATGGAGGATTTTAGGACCGGGAACAGCAGGGTGCTCATCTCGACAGATGTCTGGGCGAGAGGTATCGATGTCCAGCAGGTCTCGCTGGTCATCAATTACGACTTGCCGAATAACCGTGAGAACTACATTCACAGGATTGGTAGAAGTGGTAGATTTGGGCGCAAGGGGTATGTTGCTCCCCACCCACCCCCCGCCACCCCTCTCTACGGGTTAGGGTTGTTTGGGTAGTGGAATTGCTAACAGAATGGTAGTGTTGCTATCAACTTTGTTACCAGCGAGGACGTCAGGATCCTCCGTGATATCGAACTTTATTACAGTAGGCCTACCCCCCAGTTCCCCAATAACTTTAACCGCTAACACTGTGGCCAGGTACACAAATCGACGAGATGCCAATGAATGTCTCTGACCTCTTGTCATAGAGCACGATTGCGACAAATTGACATTTCTTTCGTTTTCTTTATATATAAAAAAAAAGCCCTATAGGAGGCTCTAGGGAAGAAAAGCAAAGGACAATGCATAAAAGGGCAAAAAGTGAGGAGGAAATGGGGCTGTATGGCTAAAGGTTTGTAAAACTGGCTCCCTTTGTTATTATTCTCCTCACTTCAACCCCCCTCCCCCCCCCCCCCAACTTCCCTGCGACGGCGCGTCGACATACATACATGTATATGTGGAAAAAAAAAATATGGTAGCTAATGTAAGACTGACTGGCTTAGATTGAAATGAAACATGATGCGAGAATTTGTTTTTTCTGTGTGATTTTTTTCTTTTATTGTATTTTCCTTTTTGGGGTTACAAAGATTGTTATTCTTTTTTTTCTTTCTTTTTTTTCCTCTTTTTTTTTTCTGTGGATGCGCATGCGCATGGCACTGAGCATGAAATCATTGACGGAGTACGTAGAGTGTGGGGGGGGGGGGGCTGCGTAGGGAGTGAGTGAGTGGAGCGGTATCTGGTAGTTAATCTGCAACTAAAATTGATAGTGGAGTTCGTCTTTTTCTTTCTCTTTCCCCCACCGGGGCCCGGGGGGGGGGGGGGGGGTGTTTTGTTCTAGTTGGGGGACTTGGAATGAGGGCTACATCTCTAGACGTGATCGCCGACTCTATGTTCGAGGAGGGGTAAAAGGAAAGTCTTGTGTTGTTTGTAGGAGTGTGGATGGAGAACTCCTTGGGGTTGTCGAGTATTAAAAGCGTGGTTTCAATTGTTGAAGTGGTTTTTTGAGATTGCGAGTTCAACTACACCTCCAGGGTATGTGCTCTACTGTATGTAGGTACATGTACCCTACCCTACTCGTCTATTCATAGCGTTTCCGAGGGTGACTAATATTGCATGACATAAAAAGGTGGATTTGGCGCTTTTTTGCGTGAAATTAGTAGTCGTAGCAGTCTGCCGCAAATATTTAGAAAAAGGAAAGAAGAAGAAAAAAGTCGGTTAAGATCTAAAATGCTGATTACACGACCACTCTTCTGACTGTCCTCCTTGTTTGTGGGGTAGGTCTGGCTGCGAGAGTACTTGGGGTATGGTGCGAGAGGCCTTGGGGGGCGACCTTGTCATCCCTGTTCACACCAGTTCAGTATTGTAGCCCTTACAGCCATAAAGTCGAGTTAAAGGTGAGGCTCCTCAATGTTTGCTTCCCGGATCCAGCCAATGAAGTGGTGTGTACAGGGTTGACGGGACGCCCTCTACTCCCTCTTGCACCATAGCTATCCCTTCGTCTGTCGACAAAATGCTGCCCCCCCAAGAAAAAGCAAATCTGGTGTGGCTTTACTAGCAGATCTCGTTATCTCCCTTATCAAATAACAGATCTCACATACAAAATTTGATTTCTCTATTATAGGGGGGGGGGGGGGGGGCAGCAATCGACAGCCGAAGGGATAATTATCTATAGTATTTACAAAAAAAAAAAAAATTCTTTGAAACAAATAGATATGTTACGTATACCCATAGGAACGAAATACTTTTATAGACTGAGTCCGAATCAATCTCATCCGGCGAAAAAACTCCGTCGATCAAAACCTAAATAAAGAGATAATAATCAAACACCGTCATTATATAAACGCCCCCCATATATCAAGAGAATGTTTTATCCCAGTATTTCATAAACGTATTTCTGTGGAACGTATTGTGTCAGTCAGTATAAAGGAAGGGTTCCAACGATAATATCAAGGGCGGATAACGGCATACCTAGGGGGAGCAGGAACAAATTGGCGTTCGTATTCATCGATATCGGCCTTGTCGGAGAAAAGATCAACCTCTTCCGGTGCTCGCCATTTGGTTTTGTGGATAAGCTTCCATGAGACGAATAGGACCGGGAAGAGAAAGATCATGAGGTATCTATTTTGTCCCTTGAAGTTAGCCTTTCCCCCTTTTCCCTTTCTTTTTCTCGGGGCAGTAGGAACAGGATGCATGAGAAGACTCACGAGAAAAGGAATGTAGGAACATCCCAGTTTCCGGGTACAAAGACGCTGTAGCCACCGACAAAGCACATGATGGACGTGGCCGTAAAGGCATACCATGCCGTAGCTGGTTGCCAAAAACCCTTGTGTGGTAGGGTGTCCCGGGGGATTCCTTGTGCGGCAAGAGCCTTCCTGAACTTGATGTAGGTGAAGGTGATCACCGAGAAGTTTATCAATTGTGAGGCTGTCACCTAAGAAGGATTTAGAAACATTAATTTTTACAGTGCGGAGGCGGAGCGGCCGGGAGACAAACCAGGTTGATGAACCACTGCAAAACCACTGCTGCATTGTTGGAGACTTGGAGGAATGAAAGAAGGGCTATTGCAAGGACTACGGCGATCGAGTACAAGGGAATACCGCCCTTGGTGCACTTTGCCAATATTTTCGGGGCTTTGCCTTCAAGAGCTAGATGGACATATATGCTGTTAGATGCTTGTCTCAGTAGAGATCTAAAGAGACTAACCAAGACCATATAAACTTCTGCTTGCACAGTAGACGTACGAATTACCAGCCGATAACGCCGATGTGAAAATCAAAGCATTCACAATATGAGGCAGATATGGGATCCCCATCCTATCCATAGCAACAACATAAGGAGATGCAGCGGCACCCGGCCGTCCCTCAGAGAATGCGGCCTTCATTGTTGGGTCATTGTAGGGAACGACAATTCCCACGCAAAGAGATCCCAAAACGAAAAATGTAGTGAGACGGTAAAAGACGGCATTGAATGCCCGTGGTAAGGCCTTTCGTGGGTTTTCTGCCTCTCCAGCTGCCATGCTGACATAGTCTGGTCCTGCAATAGTAAAACTAGCTTGAATAAGACACGCAATGAACCCGATAAACCTTCCGACATCGCCTGTTTTGGTGGATTCTGCAAATGGGCCCTGTGATATATAATATTAACTCTTGTACTAGCGAGTATGAGCGGTGGAGATGGATGGATGGTTACCGGGTCTTTCCAATATCTAAATCCATACCTATCACCTTGCGGGTTCCCCCCTAACATTGTGACAAAAGTAAAGCAAATTAAGCTAACGATCAAGATAACCTTTCCCAGAGCCATCCAAAATTCACTCTCCCCATACCATTTTACGGCAGTCAGATTCACAAGTCTAAAACAAAGCATTAGTTATGAACAAGGTGGGGATATAACACATAATGACTTACGCATAGCATGCGATAATTACAGCAATCACAATGGCTACATGAATCTTATCGGTCCAGTAATGTAAAATAACATTACAGGCAACGATTTCGAAAGGTACGAGAGCTGCTTCAAAGATAAAGAAGTTGTATCCAGCGGCAAATCCAAGAGCATCATCTACGTAACGACCTGCGAATCGGATGAATGGTGAAGATACGGGGAGGTAGGTCACCATCTCTGCCATACTATTGTTGATTGCCAAAATGACGGTACACCTAAGTTTTTGCACAAATATGAGTATCTCAACGCCTAGACTTCAACTTCCTCCTGCAACAGAGCTCTTGGTACTAAGTATTCCATAATTTCTCTCGAGCTCTCATCCATTAAGGTTAATTCAAGAGATTAAATATCATACCATAATGAGAAAGCAATAAATAAACTGGCAGGTCCTCCCTGCATCAACCCTCTTCCAATATTAACATAGAGTGCAGTCCCGATTGTGCCACCAATACCGATCAATTGAATGTGTCTGGGCTTCAGTTTCCGGTGAGTATGGTCGTAGCTTGGAGGCAACGAGCCCGCTTCGCCGTCATCTGCAGAAATCCTGGCTCCACTTAAAGAAACCGAGTCCACTGGTGGTTTCTCAGCATCCGAACGATTATAGACATTTGACGGGACGTCCTGCTTGACACCTGTGGAGGCCATCTTTCGAATTTATGCTAGACTGAAGGTCGCGGGGTCGAGTAGGTCAATCATCAACGTGGGAGCTGCTGTGTACTTATAAGTACTTCACCTACAGATGCCTCTGGACTATTTTTCCATCCATCTAGCTAAGTTTGCAGTGCATATTTTTTCCTGGGATAGCTATCCATGCATGATAATGTAGTTGCCCAAATTTCTGGGCCCAAGGAAAGCCTGCAACGCGAGTGTTTCGGGACTAATCAGCAGGTGATGCCTTGTCTACCCCGCCAGAAGGCAAAAGTGAGAAACATGTAAGACGATGGAATTGAATCTGGGCGTCGTCACTCCCATAAAAAAGTGCATTATGCTCTAGTATGCGCGCTGCGCGTGTCCCAAAGGAATCCCTTCAACTCTACAAAAATACCTCAATAACTACATAGTACTCTACTGCAATCGGGCTTGTGGCCGTCTAATTTTCACATGTCTTTCCTTCTCACCCTCACCGCAGTCTGCTCCCCGAAACCCTTCTATGAACACTCCTACGGACGTAAGGAAATAACGGCCGCGCAAAGACAAGGTACCGACAAACCCTGCAATTAGTTTGAAAATTCCAATTGATCATCCTTTACCAACCCCAGATGGGATACGCCACTGGTTTAGCGATATCTTATCAGTTAGACACCCGCACTTTATTTGAGCAGGCTTCAGAAGTTGATTGATTAATTCACTAGGTAAGGCCCTCAAAAGCTAGAGCAATACGAAGGCTAAGATGGCTCAGGTAAGCGCATAGCACGGAAGAATCTTGGTGCCACATCCGTCGCAACAAGTGATCAAACTTGAAAAAGTTGATAGGCGGGCCGAAAGTGAATAAATAAGAGTAAGAACGATACATTGGTATGGGGAAATCTTAACCGAGTGACAATATATGATCATGAGTCTCTCTATAGATTTACCATATGCTCGGATGTGTTAGCGAAGGTAGGGTTCAGTGTTAATACATGTATTTACATGTAGGTACTCTCATAGGTACTCACATGTACCTGCATGTAAGGTCCACTCTTCAAGCACTTCGCGTTAGCGATGCCCTGCAAGTGAGTGTCTGCTTGCAGTCGAACATGTGCAAACCATGTGCCGGCACCACGGCGAGTGATACTATATGATCATTCCAGCGCATTTCATCCTATTGTGAATTTCTGACTGAGACTCGATATTCTGGGGTGCTTAACGTGGGGCCAAGCTTGTGAAAACAACCTAATCGAGGAGTGCGGGACGCCCCAGACGACCTGTGTCTGGGCGAGAATATGAACCATGTACTATCACATGTTTAATGCGCAAGTTTTGGTTACATGTACTAGTAGACCCAACACGAAATAATTTGGGAAAAGTCAGAAAGTACATGTGCTCTGCACCGTACACGTTTGAAATAAAAGGACCCGATATGAGTGTCAAGAGCTGCATGTACCGTAAACCGATGAGTACTTGGTGCGTGGCTAATGCCAGCTGAGAGCAAGTTGCACCGGGGAATATAGACTACGTCTCCAGAATGAGCAAGCTATAATCTTAAAGTTCCCAACAATGAGGTCAGTCCTGGCGCCAGATATCAGTTGAACTGAGTTGACAAGCGCACCCAACAGTTTGTTAAGACATGTGTTTCTACGCTTCCGGAGTCGTGGTGCTAACTCCAGTCTGATCTTACTAAAACCTGTGGTTAAGCACTTGAACCTTTAAGAATCAGCTACATACTATAACCAAAAATGTCCTCGAAAGAAAAAAACTCAGTCACGGACTCAGTCGCCAATTATTCTTGTTCTAAGGTTGAGTTCAGCAAAGGTTCTACTATCTCCTCAAATACAGCCATTCAAGGGTCTACCCTCTATTTTAACAAGTCGGATTACGGCATTGTGAAAGATCTACGACATTGTCATGGATTACCGGTGATTTCTATCAAGTTTAACAAAGGTAAGGACATAAACAACGTTTAAAATTCAAGAATCAAGTTGACAAGTAGCTGTTTTTTTCTTCAGCGAATGTCATCCCGAATGCAAAAATACAAACCCACCATGAGAAGACCAGTGACTTAGAGGATTGTGAACACACAAATTACTGTGATACCAACGATGAAAAGCGGCCTATACATCACAATCAATGCCGTCCCGAGAACTATGAATGTCGGAAAGCCCGTGAAACGCGACAGGTCAACTCAAATCTTATTAAATCTGGTAGTCGTGGGATTAACGACGACCGACGGGGTTGCGTTGAAGCATTTGGAAAACATGAGGATCAAGGGATTGATCGGGAATTTAGGGGCTCTGTGGATCAAAAAACCGACAGGAACTCCGGTGACCACAAGGGTATGAAGGGCCAGATGCCTACATATACAAATCACGGCTTTAATGAGGATGAGTTAGATTATGGATACGATGAGGAATGTCTGAAGAGTGGCCATTATGTCGAGGACCCATTTGTTGATTGTGAACATGGCCCTGGTGAGGACTGTTGGAACTGTGAACACCAGGGTCCTGAATATTTTGAGTGTTATGGTGATTACGGAGGTGAAGATGATGAAAACCCGTTCGTCGATTGTGAACATGGCCCCGGTGAGGAATGTTGGAATTGTGAAAACCAGGATCTTGAATATTTTGAGTGTTATGGAGGTAATAGTGGGGGGAGTAAGTGATAGGAATGATGATAATTCATCTCCCCGGGCCCTACCATTACAGTTGGGAGAAAGAAATCGGTATTTGACATTGCCAAGTGGTCTGTTATTACGCAGTTAATTATATCAATCTGCCTTCATGATTGAGGGTATCCTTAAAAAAACATACACAGATTTTTGGTACGCTGATGTAAACACAGAGGAGAAATATACCTCATATGGACCCTCCACTAATGTATCGTTTGTGGTGTATTTGCTGAAAAGGTCCAAATGAATTGTCGTTTGTAGGACAATATTGTGTCCAAGGCTTCGGCGGACAACGTGAACCCGTGTAGCAGTACGTCAGTGCACAAGCCTACATGTATGTATCTAGCGCTACCGCTTATTAGATGTATTCATACAATAAACGAACTAGCAACAAAAACAAAACCTCATATTCAGTTAACACTTATTCCATATAAACAGCCTACATTGCATCCTCAAATTCATGCTCTTAAAAACATATCGCCGAGCCCACAAACACGCCTTCAAAGAGCAGCTACCCCGACCGAGAATTCCACGTATAAAATCGTTAAAGGTAGTGGGTAAAAATATATTTGATATATATCCTTGAAAAGAGGGGGGGGGGGGGGTAGATGCAAGAGGAATATATATCTACTGTCATAATAGTTTGCCATAAGCTAGAGTTGACAACGTACATAATTTAGGAAATTCAATACTGAAAGCCATGAAGCAATCTGATCATAATCATAAAGCTGAAAAGGTTTGATTACATGTTCGATCTATTATGTAGCTTCAATAGAGTGGTTTTTTTTTAGGCGTATCTAGAGTGCCTTCCGCCGAACTGAAACCAAAGAGTGATGTTTTCTCACAGGTGGTAGTTTTGATAAGGAGTAAGAAGCATTAATTCAATTCGGGTTGAGCTTTTGCTCAAATCCGATAACCAAATGACCTAAGCACGGAGACGAGGGCCATCATGGGAAATCACTCGTCACATCTTATCTCAACGATTGAGGAAGCCCAAGAAGGAACGCATAGCTAAAGGCGTCAAAAACCTTTTTAAAGTCTCAACAAGAAGACAAAAAACATCCTATTTCAGTCTCTTAAGTCTCCAAGGTTAGCGTTACTAGGTTTTGAATTCCCTTCAATGAGCGATAGCGAATCAGGTCCATCTCTTTTTACCGTACCGTAGACTCACTGTAAATAGTCAAAAGTGGATTATTAGGCCATTGAGCGTGGAAAGTAGGTTTTTGAAAGATGTCCCCCAAGGGTGGTTGTTAATGCGATAAGATAAGGGCAATAGCCCCCGCAGCATCGCCAAGGCCACAAGACTGCTGCCCACAAATTCTGGAATACCAAATTCCACTCCACCATAGCAACACGCAGGATACGCCGACATTCGCAAATTCACGACTCGACAGATCCCGACGCCAAAATACCACCGACCCCACGAACCCGAAAAATCTAATCAAGATGGTACGTCGAACCTCTCTCCCTTTTCCCGATGGTCATTTCGATGGATCAATTCTGCAAATTCGGAGGGTGGAGTTTGGTGGACGGACAAAAAGTACTAATGGAACTTTATTTTTCCCTTGCAATTTAGCCCGGTGTCAAGACAGGAACCCTCTGGAAGAAGTCCAAGACCGACTTGCAGAAGCAGCTCGATGAGCTGAAGCTGGAGCTTTCCAACCTCCGTGTCCAGAAAATTACCAGTGGTGCTTCTTCCAAGCTCACCAAGATGTACATACCCCCCTTCAACGAGCGGCTCTGATATTCGACTAGGAAAGGAGAACATGGGGGGACATAAACAACTAATATATGGGTTACAGCCACGATGTCCGCAAGTCTGTCGCCCGTGTCCTGACTGTCATCAACGCCACTCAGCGCCAGCAGCTCCGCATCTTCTACAAGGGCAAGAAATACCTGCCTCTCGACCTCCGCACCAAGAAGACCCGGGCTATCAGGAGGCGGTTGACCAAGCACGAGTCTAGACTCAAGACTGTCAAGGAGAGCAAGAAGGCTCTGCACTTCCCTAAGAGGAAGTACGCTATCAAGGTGGGTCAACTCTGAGAACTTTTTTGGAAGAGGGGAATTTGGAGGGGGAATAAATGGGATCATATTTGGAGAATAAGGGGAATATGCGGGTGGAGGATGAACACGGTTTTGGGGGTGGAGATTTCGATTTTGGTGAATGGAATGAAGTGCTAACGGCTTAATTTTCGGATACAGGCGTAAGCGGTGATCCTTTTTCTTTTCTTCTGGGATATCAAAACGGGGTAAAAATAAATAAAATCTTGTGCTCGGTTTGTGGGGCGGGTGTACCTTACTGGAATTGCTTGCATGGGTAATTTTTTTTTTCCGTCCAAAGAACCGAAATATACATGAAGCTTTTCTCCGGGTGTGAAATAATATCTTCCTCCTTTTGGTCGCAATTTTTTTTTTTTTTCGGTGTTAGGACAAGGGATGCAGATACAATCTGGGTTGGGATGGTTCTCTATAGCGTGTAAAATTGTCCACATTTATCTGATTTCCCGATATCCATTGCACCTTTGAACAAGTGCGTAACAGCTTACAATTCAAAACTTATCATTAAGACTGCAGATATTATTGTCCCTCAGTGCGTATTGCCAATACTCGAAATATTGTTTAAAATCGACAATCACATCGAGTGATAGTACATGAGGATACCCAAGAGGGGGTTGTGGTCCCCGAATCATCAAGTTTATTTCTATAGAGTATCTATGGGCGGACAGGGGTATGTGTTCAGGTTACATACACATGGTTTTGCGCGATCCAATATGCAAAGATCGCTGGAAGTGACTTTTATCCTCAAATAATCCACCTTATTTACCTGCGATCGAGAGCTTTGCGATTTTCGCTAGTTCTTTCGCTTCCGCCTCTTCCTCTCTAGTACATCGTGTACAGCTGCATCTACCACCTAGGGGGCCCCAAGCATGTTCCTGTCGCTCGCGATAGTCCAGACTAATATCGCAGTAATGACTAAAACACTCTTCTCCCTTTTTCACAGCCACGACCTGTGTGTTGAGCTCTGCCTCTCTCCCAAGTGCGCGGGAAAAACCAGTGAAATTCACTTCACCACCGCACTCCCAACTGATATTAGGCTCGCATGAGTGGTTGAACATTGAGTAAAGCATGTGGACCTATACACAGGAACGTGTCAGCACCTCCAATTCCTAAGGGAAGAAAAAATGTGTCGAGTGACGAACCGCCGCAATCTCGGTCCTCCCCGTCCTTTTGTGCACTCTCGCACTCGCAACACCGATAAACTTTGCCCATAAGGTCTGAATCACCCATAGATCAAAGAAGTCAACTGCATTTGGCTGGAATATATCCACATCCATCTCCATTAGCATTTGAATTGGACGAGTGACCTGGTTCGTGAAGTTGAATGGGAGAGCTTGCTGCTCGAGGGCAGTTGGTTTGTAGTCTGGAAAGGTTCCCACACGGTTAACACCGTAAAGATATTTAACCTCAGGTAGCTCGAGAGGATGTGTATCCAATGTTATCGCAGTTGCATAAGTTTTTAGCAACAGAAGCGAGTGTGCAGAGCTTGTGGAAATACTAGCATTGATGGATCGGTAAACCCAGCCGAAATCTCTACCGCAAAGGGCAGGGTGATATCTTTGAATTTAAGGTTAGTATTTCAAAGAGCTTGGAAACTTTAGGAATAAGCTTTATTCACTTCTCCATTGCGTTCTCTTTGCATTTTTCAGAACACCACATGATTCCACTTTCTTCATCGCCCTCCCAGCAGTCTTCACATGTTTCATATGTGTCTCCAAGGTCTGCCGCGCAAAACTCACACAACCTCGAATACTCAGGATCCGAAAGCACAGTCAAAGGCGACATTTCCCTAAAGAATGTTTCCCCAATATAGATATCGTCTTTCGCATAGACACCGAGCTGCTTCTCCGAGCCTGAAACTTTGTCCGATAGCTCTAATTTGTTCAGGGGATCCTGTCTCTTTTGCAAAATAGGTAGGTCCACAACCCTGATTTCCACCTTATCGGAGCACTTGGCCATTGTTTTATTTAACGATTCCACTGTCTCCGGGGCGTACCTGTCGGGCTCGTGGTGGTTCCAAGGGTAGACTTCCCTCCTGCAGCCACCGTGCCTAAAAAGTATGTCAGGATTGAGTTTGAATCTGGGATCTTCTGTCTTCTTTTGCTCCATCAGTTGATGAATTTCATCTGTTTCGACTTGGAAATTGATTGGTGCGGGCAAAGCTGCGGCATCTGGATATCGTTCGAGTCCCATTTTACAATATGCCAGAGCATCCATAAAACATCTTGCCTCTTTCAATGCCCGAGCCAGAGTGAACAAGGCTGTAGCCTCCATTCCGTCCACGGAGGTCTTCAGAAGCTTCTTGATTTGGTCTTCGGGAAGAACCCGCTCGGATAAAAGGCGAATATGAGAATATGTTGTAACGAATGCCTGCTCGCCTATGCCCCACTCACTATCTTCCTCGTCGTCATATTCGCCATTCTCTTTCCGTGATATTATCGATCTATCTTGCACCGTTTCTCGAATAGCATCGCCGAGTAGTAGAGCTCGATACGCATCACCGGCAGCAAGATCGGGATAACCAAGCTTTAGATGTACCTGCGAACGATCCACATAGGCGAGGATATTATAAGGAGTGTGCGAGAGGACCTCGGTGTAGATTTCTCGAGCGACGAGAAGGTCATTCCGAGAGAGAGCTGCTGCAGCCTTGTGGATAAGTGACTGTGAAGCAAGCAAATCAGGGTCGTCGAGGATTGAAGATCCGGAATTTGTATCCATTTTGGATCGAAGAGATAAACCGCGAGGTTATATTTTTAAGATGTTGAATTTCTTCGTTGTATTTTATTGAGGTTCTTTTTATAGAGGGGTTTCCTAGACTTTTTTTTTTCTTAGCACGTGCGCCCCACGAACCAGTGATTTTTAGGCACTTGCCATGTCATCGTCAAATCTGTAAAATATTGCCAAGGGTAAATGAAGATACGTTTGTACGAAATATTTGCTTATCGTCGCTGCTGTTTATCTTGCACTATGTACTTAAGTGGACATAATGATCTCGAGTTTCTAATACTGGAGGTCATCTCGTATCGATGAAATCAAAAACAGCAGGAAACATTCCTTTAGACAAATTGCAAACAAACGTAAAACATAGTGATAAATTCTAGTGCATATTTCTTTGCATTAAAGAAAACAAAAACAAAAGTGTGAATAAAAACCGCGACACGCCTTAATCAAACAACACGATGTGTATGATTTAGCAAAATCATCATCGTATACCAGGTACTGCTTTTTTATCCGCTTCATTCTCCGTATCGTGAGAATATGAGTGGTGTCTTAACTTCCGATTTGGGGTGATACATGTACCTCCTATCCTATCAGCCTATGGGAGCTGGATACCCATTCCCTGTCAAGTCTCGAGACCAGCATTATCCCATCGCTAAAAATTCTGTAGGTATCTGGGTAAATATGACACACCTACTCGCATATCAAGTATGTATTTGCGCAACCAGCAAAACACACACAGAATCCAGAGAGCTTTCCCATCTCCCCTGAAATTATGTGTCTTCTATCTAGACACCTGAAAGACTCTACAAGCCACTTTTAGGCCATATCTACAAAGAACAAGCACTGAAGGTGAAATGTGTCTAAAAGGGTCCTTTTATGGCACCTTTACCAGTATCTCAATTGGGCCAAGAATTTGAAGCATGGACCTCCTTTATCAAAATTATACTATACTTGGTCATTGATATTTTGGTTTAGGTGTGGGACTTTTTATGAGTTGTTGAAAACCTCGATTTTTGGTGTGTTTTGCTGGTTGGGCAAATACATAATTAACGTGCGAGTACATGTATGTAGGGTATTTTAGGATAGCCATGCTAAAGCCCGCTTCCAAGAAAATCGAGATTATCCCTTCGTCTATTAAAGCTGCCACACTATAATAGAGGGACCAAATTTGTATGGGAGATCTGTTATTTGATAAGGGGAGATAACAAGATCTGTTAGGAAAGCCACACAGATTTGCTTTTTCTCGGGGTGGCAGCTTAACTGACAGTCGAGGGGATAATTGAATCGTTGAAGTCATTATATCTCACTCGTTTGTATGTTAGGCGTAACGTGACCATACCGATAAGGACAGGTGTAATGTAGTAGTATATATGGTTTTGTCCCTTTGAACCAAGATATCGAGGAAAGTCCCTTGCTGCCAGTGATCTACAGCGAGGGGGGAAATTATTGTAGAAACAGGGGTCTAAAAACAGGGCTTCTATGGCTGGGCAAGCCAATAGGACTCTTCTCATACTTCTACAATAATTTTACCTCACGCTGTACATGTAGGTGTCACTCTACGTGCTCATATCATGCGCGTTGTGAGTACTACCTAACATAATGTCAAGTGCCAGTAACACCTTTACCATTGTGGCTTTGAAGCTCTATATCATTACTATAGATGTTGACCGCCGAAAAATAGATAGAAACAATATGAATATGTTGAATGATACTTAGCCACCAAACCAGATATAGTGTATATACATCAACCCGAATTAAAAGCAAGAAAAAACATAGATCAAAAGAAAAGTCATATCTCTAACACTAACTAAGTACCTCGTTATATCAACACTATTGATTTTTTACTGAAGTTTTGCATTTTATCCCTCAGCTCACCCTCGCCTTCTCTTTACCAGCCCTCATGATGAATAAATCTGCGCGTACGCTTCTAGTTGATCATCATACGCTAAACCATCGCAACAAAGCCACAAAAGAAAACAAGTACAGGGGAAAGAGAAAGAGGAGGGTCAAATAAGAAGAATAGAATGATGCACTACATCTGATGCCTCCCCTCTGTCTTCTGGGCGTAATCCAAATGCCACGCAAACTATTGCAATCGCCCTTAATATCTTTAGTTTCTTCCTCGTTCATCTCGCACCACCTCTACCCTTTGGTTTGCACCCCCCTTCATTCCTACCCGGAGTCGATCATACAGCATTGATATCGTCTTCGCCTACGCTTCCCTCATCACCATCGCTTTCTTCCGGCCCTTCGCCATCACTGCTATATCCTGCATCTACCGTAGCCTCTGTATGCCGGGTGGTTTCATCGAGGTCGCTCATTTGTTCGGGTTTGGCTCGCAACCATCCCATCCTGGGGCCGCTTCTCGCACGTTCCGAAACCCGGAAGCCGTATATTCGCATCTCATACTGTTTGCCCTTCCCAAGACCTGGCGCGAGGTTCGATGCCAATACTCCGTTAATTAATGGGGCATTGGCACTGCTTGTGCCTTTTCTGCCGCCTACAGAGTTGAGGGACGAGCCTGATATTATTTCCTTGCGACCGTTGCCAGATACATCAAGTTCCGGGAAGGTCATTAGAAAAAGCGATGCAAATGTTGTGCCGAAATATGCCCCATCAACAGTTTGGAAACGCGAATTAGGTGGTACATAGATGTCACAGCAGGATGGACAGAAAAGCTTTACTGTTTCCACACCGGGAGTGTCGGAATATCCACAAGGAAGGACACGCGCATTATTGCAGAATACCCGCTGACAGAAGCCGAAATGGTTTGAAAGGTATTTTTCGTACATGACCTGGATACCTTGTCGCGAGGTGATGAATCTTTGATGAATGAGGCCGTAGAGAAGTTCTGCAGAGTTCTCGATCATGGAGACATCCGAGGCGACTCGCATATGACCGGCGCGACGACGGTAGGTGGGCGGAGCGCCAGGCTGTTCAGACAGTGACTCAGATGCGGATGCAGCGGAGTCAGAGTCGTCTTCAGGCTCTACATCAAGAATCATTTCAAGAGCTTCCTTATACCTGTAAGAGCAGGGGCTTAGCTTAATTCATGGTGTGGATACAGGCAATGGATGAAAACAACTAGTCGGGTAAACGATGTAGTGGGTAGATCTGGTAAAGACGAGTCTTCGGGAGGATGCATATAGAGAGTAACTCACATAGGGACCATAGCACCGAGTCCTGTCAGATTGAAATCATCTTCAATGAACTCTTCGCTGACTTCAGCAAAATATTCGTGTCCAACCATGTTGCAAAAGCCGCTGATCCAAGACTCTTCATCCTCCATATCGTCTTCTTCTTCCTCCTCTTCTTCTTCCTCTTCGGAGTGCTCTTCCTCCTCTTCGGAGGCCGACTGATCCGAGGAGTGTTGTGAGTGAGAATGTATGGGAGAGGCCGGCGGTGGTGGAGCGTTAGAAGAAGTCGGGGGGTTCTGGGAGGAGAGAGGAGGGGAACGGGGTTGGGCTACAGCCAGATTAAGATAAGCACACACGGGCGATACATGTCAGCCTTGATATGGCGAAAGCCTAGCGGGAAAGTTCATAACCACACGCGAAAAAAAAGGGGGGGGGGGGGGTAGAGAGATGTGGGGGACGGTGAGGGGGGGATAGGATACATGTATATGTATGGATAGATGGGGCAAGGAGGGGCAGCTAGGTAGCAGGGTAGCAACCAGGATAACGCACCGTATCTTCCCGCCAATTCGTCCTCCTTCAGTCTTCCACTACCGGGGGTAGCAGAAGTAGCAGCAATGCCGGCCCGACTACTTTCTCCTTTTACTCCCGGCAGCGCGGTTCGATCTCTCTTGACAATCCCAATTCCTCGATGAACGAGGGGTCCGCGAGCGGCAGTTGCTCCACTACGTCTATAAACTGTGCTTTTTAGTAGTTCAAGATCGTACTCTGGTTCGTCGGCCTTGCACTCGCCGACTTCGAGCGGCGGCTCTACAACTTCACTAGGCTGTTCTGATAGTGGCAGTATCTTTGCGGAGGGCTCGGTGACGGCTGTGGCAGTATTAACGATGTCGACAGCAGTAGCAGCAACACTAGTGAAGGCTGCTGATATCTGGGGTGGTAGTGAATGTGGTTGTGGAGGCAAGGTGATGGAGATGGGAGCCTTCTTGAGAGGCACTTGGTTGTTTTCGTCGTTGTTGTCGACGAGCGCTGCCTTGCAGTCTATTTTCTGGCGGGTATCCAGCGTCTGTTGCGTGTCAGTCGCCCTGGCGCGTGGCGGCAAGGGGAAGTCGAAGCGCGGGTTTTCTACGTCGTCGTTTTTCTTCTGTGGCTGAGTCGTCGTTGTCGGGTATGTGGGCGAGTCGGGCAGCGGTTGAAGATTGCGGGCGTCGGGGTAGTTCACGTCGGGCAACCGCTGCTCCTGCTGATGTTGCTCAGTGTTGCTTTCAATAGTCGGCGGCGGGGTTGG
Source organism: Morchella importuna (assembly GCF_003444635.1). Classification (NCBI taxonomy): domain Eukaryota; kingdom Fungi; phylum Ascomycota; class Pezizomycetes; order Pezizales; family Morchellaceae; genus Morchella; species Morchella importuna. The sequence continues at coordinate 374,747 of NW_025763434.1, read as the reverse complement.
TGGCATAGGTTTGTGGGTGTGAGAATCGTTCCTACTTGGTAACAACTGTGGCTTTGCTCTCAGGCTGCTGTCCGGCTAGTGAAGTGGCCTGCAAGGGGTTGTGTCAAGGGTGTGGTTCAGCGTGCGTGTATGTTTTTCTGCAACTGGATCAGCTTTAAATTATTAGAGACTTGTAAGGAGGATAAAGGGGAAGAATACTATGTAGCATTCTACAGTAGCTGATCGACATATCAACATACATCTAACTATATGAATCAACCTTTTTGATTCTTGTCACTGGTACATTCCTGACTGTTGGGGTCACTTAGATGGACAATGTGGCGCTAGATCCTCCTATCAGGTTCCTTTGTCGCGTTGTGCCTTTCTGCTTTCTGCGCACTTGTGTGGCGCATGAACGAAACCTCAACCTCATCTGCACGTACCACCCTTATCGATGTTGCGGTCGGCGATCGTAAGTCATGAAGATATGGACAGATATTCTTACAGGTACATACTTTCATTGGGCTGACTGCCTTCCGATCTCAGTTATAACCAAAAAATTTATACCTCGCGGACACTGTCACCGTCACGCAGTGTTGGGCCGTTCCGATTCTTTGTTTCACTCAGGACAGAAATAGGTACCTAGCCAAAAACCAAGGGCACATTACCGTGATATATACCTCCACACAAAATCAATACCAAATCCGAAAATGCCATCTAAAGGCTCCAGTCAAAAGCCAAGGTCCCAGAAATCTGTAAAACAACAGAAACAGGACCAACGCCGAGCCGTTTCCCGCCCAAAAGTGCCCTCAAACTGGCCCTCTGAGATATTATATATCTATCGCCCAAAACTATCAAAATCCTTACCTGCACCATCGATCTCACAATTAGGCCTCTCCCCCACATTACCTACTTCAATATCACGACCCAGTCCACTCGTCAAAATCAAGAAGATCGATGCTCCTACGCACCCGGCCAATGGCCAATTTGGTCTCTTTGCTGCTTCGAATCTGCCCGCAAAGTCATTCATCCTCGACTACCTAGGCTATGTCCATGATTCAACGGACACGAATGAAAAGTCTGATTATGATCTCTGTCTTGACCGGGAGTTAGGTGTTGGTGTAGACGCCCAAAATGCGGGAAATGAGGCAAGAATGGTCAATGACTATCGAGGTGTGCCAGGTTTTGAAAGGCCAAATGTGGTATTTGAGACCAGGCGAGTTGGTGACAGTGAGAACGGGGAGCTGAGGATGGCATTGTGGGTCGGTAGTAAGGATATCAAGAAGGGCGTCGAGCTGTGCGTAAGCTATGGGAAGGGGTTTTGGCAAGGGAGAATGAAAGAGGAGGAAAGCGACGAAAACAAAATTGACAAGGAATAGAGCTCTAGCATTGGGATCTTATCATCCACATTCTCTGGTCAACTGGCTATATTGTATCCATCGCTATCACAGGTATGTCCAGCTAAGGCTGTCAAGATTAAATATCCAATGGGTTTTACTAATAGGTATGAATCAGACCCTCTACTCAATTAGCATACACACATAAGCATAGATATTTATATAACTATACGATGCATATATGTCTATTGCTAATACGATAGATTTTTATGTAGTATGACTCAAAAAAATACCAAAGAAAGCCCCGGCCATCACTTGAACTGGCCTAGTACGTTTGTAGTAATTACTTACAAGAAGGCAAAGGCTCAGCCAATCAGGGTCCCAATCTGTTTCGCGAACCATGCGAAAGACTAGTACTATCTGATAGAGAACCGAATTAAAAAGTTCTGGTAAATACACATACCTTTTTATTAATACTATACCTTCAAATTATACGCTAAATATCTGATTTAAATATTTTACGTCTAAATCAAACTAGGCATGGGATTCAACCATACCAAGCCCTACAGCCAATATATAACGGCCAATTAATTATTCATTATGCAGATATATCCCGATGCGTATTGGCACGTTTATGACCCAAATTATAAAATTTATGTTAGTTCAGTCTAGGTCTTCTTTGGTGAAACCTATCATATCAGCTTATCTACTACCTGGTGGGTGATCAGCTAGCTGGAGGGGAAGTTTTTGTGTGGAGACTTTCCCCACTGTTAATTACATAACATTAGTGTGGCTTTGAACTGCAGGTACTCTACCCTGATTACCCGGCTTTGACAGATATCCTCAAATTCCTCCCTTACCAAATCTGTTCCCCTGAAGTTTGTAATATCAACACTCGCTCAAACACCTAAACCTTCGCATTCACTCGAACTGGTAGAACCAAGCTCTCCATAGAGTAGAATACTATCCTAAAACTTTTACACCTTCCACGACTCACTCACAACTCTCAATACTCATACCAACGATAATGGCTAGCTTCTTCTCAGATATATGGCTTTCCGTATTTGAGCCCGGTACCAATAAGTCTCTTGTCATCGCAACCCATATATCCTTTGCACTACTTCAAGTGGTATTACTTGCCCTTCTTGTGGCCACGGAAAGCGGACACTTCGTATTTTTAAGCCTCATCTGCGGGGCCTATGGGCGGCCATTACGTGGTTTATCAAGGAGGTTGAGGCGATAAAAAAAAGCGGAGGCACTGGAGAAGGAGAAGGAAGGGGAGGGGCAGAAGATAAATGGCAGTGAGGAGGTCAAGAAGGTTAAATAGAGATTGTTTGAGATATGGGAGGTGATTGTAATAGTTAATATTACAATCGCTATGGCCATGGGCACAGCTTCCCCATCATCATAAACACGAAAATTAATTGAGAGCTTTTTAGCACAAAATACTCGAACTATCAATTTCACCGGGGCTTAATTCTCGGCATGCTATCTGTTCAGCGTTAAGATTTATAGCATAGATTTAGATTACCGAATTATAGATACCATCAATCTCACTTTCGGTCCTTATAAATGGGACGGGTCAAGTCCTGTAAAAGCCGGAGTTCACACGGAGTCCATTTCTTAAAGCATAACCGACGGCAGGTTCTAATATACATGCATATGCGTATACATCCTATATGCAAACTCGATTGGTGAACTCCACTTTGTCATGATAGAACATGGCTTACTCTTTACAGTATATACATAATATACATTTATTCCTCTTCAGGATATAACCAGTAGTGGAAGGTCATGGAAAATATCTCTCTCAAGACTACATGTAGATTGGAAGGGTTTTCTTCTGATACACTTTCAGATTTCACAAAACGTTACCTAGAGATTTAATCCCACAATACCCTGTTAAAAACAAAAGAAAAAGAAAAAAGCCAGCATAAACAAACCAAAACTCCCAACTACCTCTAAATAGCCTATAAAGATTATGAGTTTAATCATCACCCGTCAGGTCTACAACGTCCACATCCTCCCACAGCGTCTTTCCTTCACGGATGCTCCAATCATCTTCGATGAACTCCCAATGACCATCCAGACTTTCTCTCAATGCAATCCTTTTAGTAGTCTTGCCATTAGCCACAACGGGCCCTTTTTCCAATTTCGTGGACGCAGTAGCGCCTTCGCTGCATGTTATTTTGCTTGCCACGCTTCGTCTGGCTTCTTGCGTTGTCTTCTTACGAGCAACGGGAGCGGCGGTGATGTCCAACTCGTCGTCTAATATTTCCACTTGAATATCTTGCGTTATTTCTATGGAAACATCAGTACCTGTGATGATATCCGAGTTCCTATTTACAATATCCGCTCCAGTTTGCGTTGTTATTTCTTTAGAAGGAGGATAAAAACTAGCATGCTCATCTTGAGCTTCCACTGGGGGGGCATCCACTGTCTCTATGGGAGAGGTGACGATATCTGCCGTATCAGAAGCGGAAAAAACCCTCCTCAAAGGTGAGGTAGGGCGATGACAACGTGCAACAGGAATCGGAAATGGAACGGGGGAAGTGAGGATATATTTCTTCTTCTTCTCTTTGAGAATCTCTGGTGACTGTTGCTCGAGATCTTTCGTTTTCACTTTCCTTCCTTTCCGCTTTGTAGTGATATTTGGGCTTAAATGGGCGGACGGCGAAAAGTCGAGAGTACTGTCTATGGTTTTCTCGCCGACATCATATTCATCATCTCCAACTAAGTCCACTACCTGGAGACGTCCAAACTCAGCCGTTGGTGTATGTGGCGGAGATAATTCTATGTTAGAAAATCTATCTGGTGAAGGCGTCCTTATTTCGGGCATTTCATATTCTTGAGTTTGTGTGCTTGATCGCGGTGGGGCCTCTGTGATACCAGATGATCTATATCTCTTGGTGGGTGTATTGGGCGGTGAATTATTGGTACATAAATCGTCAATGTCAGGAGCAGGAGCTGGTGATGATTCAATCGTTATTGTCTCGTATGTTAGGCGGGTTCGAGGTGCCAATGATGATGGTGGTGAATAAGAACGTGACGGGCAAGGCAAGTCATACAAAGGCTCCGGCAATGAGTCCTCAAGTATATGTATAGAAGAGTGATGATCTAGAGGTGGTTGCGCATCCTCAATGGCGGAAGGCGTACTGCAAGCTCTTCGGAGATTTGAGTAATCTCCATCAGATCCCTCAGAACTCTCCTCTCGCTGGCATTTTGTAGGCTTCTTTTGGGGCTTTGAAGTTTTAGAGCTGGAACCCTCAGCCGTTTTCCTCGGCCCCAGCCCTTCAACAACACATTTCCGAGTGATTGAACGACTACGCCTGCGTTCAGCAAAGGGTTCCTCTGGTCCAGACGCATCACAAGACCTTTGTGATTCAGTGAATGTAAGGGCATCCAAATCCTCGCAGATTCTAATTTCCGGTTTTTTTCCTCTGGGCTTTTCCATGTCGTTGGGTTTTGAAACACTCATATATTTCAGAATAGACCCTGATGCAGTCCCCTCCTTAGGTTTAGCTTTGGTCTTTGTCGGAGCTTTCTTAGGTGCTTTTGGACCAGAAATCTTAGGAGTTTCCCATTCTTCAATCCGCTCACTGAGACTTTGCCGAACAAATAACTCCTGAATCCATACTCTCTCTGTGGCGAAAATATCGTAATCTTTTCGCTTTCTCACGCCGTCCTCATCTGGATCTTCGTCTTCCTCCTGCTCTGATACTTCATCTTCCTCCTCTGCATCCATGTCGATTTTAATGACTTCCCCTGGTATGAAAGAGACTCGTAATTCCTTCAGCCCACCAGTTGAGGAATGCTCCCGCCCCCATGAAAGCCTTTTACAATAGTGTTGAGCTCGGCTCCGCCCTCCCCATCAGCAAGTCTCCTTGACAGTATTGCTGGCGCAAGCGTCCTGACAAACGCAGCAGCGCCGCCTTTTCCTTTCCACTCAAATGCATATCTGACTGACTCCCGCAGTCGAAACAAATCCACATTCCCGTCCCATACGATTTTTCTTCTTAACTTTTCCACAGCTTCCTCGCTTGAAACCGCAGGATTCGTGTAATAACCTAACACCATCCTATCCGGAAAATCTTCCGGAATTTTGATCACTTTATTCTTCCTCCGGAACAATCCACTTTTATTCGTCTCGAGTTCGAATGATAGCCGCTCTCTCCATTCTCTGAAGCCATCTTCGTCATCTTCTTCGAGGTTGCAAAGCTCCTCCCCGAACCCTGCCTTCGCGGCCTCCACTGCGGTCCTGATTCCACATTTTGGTACGCCTTCAGGTATATAATCCCCACCGCTCATCAGTGCGACCAGTATCATTCCTTTCGGCGTGAGACCGCTCTCCAACTGGACAGTTTCACTATTATACACCGTGATATGTGTGGGCGTCGACTTACCCGCCTTTCCCTCGCTTGACCAGTTTCGGAAGGTAATTCCACAACCAAACATCAAAGTGTCCACATCTTCGCTCATAACGGCATCAACAACGCCATGTCGTTGTAGGAGCGCACATTCTGCTTCTGCTTCTCCTGGAGCGTCATGATATGGGAATCCAAATAGCTTTAAGTATGATTTGGTATTTTTCTGCAAGGACGGTATCACTTGTGTATTTGTCTTGTGGTTCCGTTTGAAAACGGGGCGTTTGCGACCATCGAACACAAAAAGGGGAGTTATGTTTAGTTGGTATAGGCGGAGGAGGCGGTAGTAAAGCGTTCTAAGAGCTGGGTTTGTTCCGCCTTATTGGTTGCTCTTATGTCAGTTTTTGCGCTTTTTCGGGGAGATGCATTGCATGCCAAAAACAAATGTACCTTTTCCAGACTGAACTTGAAAGGACCAGATTGACGCATCAACCGCAAGTCGTAAACGTCTACCCGTAGCTTCGAAGTGGTCTGAAGCGACTTTTGCTAATGAAATGCGTTCTCCAGGCCCGAGCTCGCTATAAAGTCTGTTGTTTTGGGGGATCAGTATGCGACCTTTCTTTCGGAGGATGCATAAGAACTGCTATGGCATACCCTGTAATACCCATTGATTCCTGGTTCCAAAAATATCGACCAAAATTTACTCCTGTTTGAATCGTGTGGACACTCGAGACGTTGTTCCTTACACAATTGTTGTATGTGGAAGACGCATTTGTTTGCTATGGCAACGAGGGAGTTACAGGAGGCAACCACAATCTTATCAGATTTGATCAAGTATATTTATAAAGATCATAAGCCAGCACTCGCGATAAACATACATGAGTTAAATTTCTCCATACATTTTCTTTAATAGAACTTAGACACACGGCTGGAGAAATGAATTTTAATGTGGGGTAGGCTACATGTAGTTACTGTATGTATGTACATACATGTAAGTATTACGTATGGTCCTAGGGCACATATAAAAACAACAACATGCTCTAGGTGCGTTCATACATCTCCAGGAAAGTTCCCGAAAAGTGCATGTACTACTCTACACACATGTACATGTAGTCAGCAACCCATCTACTTGTGATTTACATGTGTAGTTTCTTGATTTGCCCAAGCTATGCCCATCAGCCTAGTGGACAATACATGCAAGTACTAGGGTATGTGTACTCTAGTGAGGGTGTATCTAAGCACACGCCCTCAAAGAAGGTTTTTAAGGGGGTAATGCGATCCTAACTGCAGGAGTACAATAGGAAACATTAATATTGGTATTTGTAGACATCCGAGTCCCTTGTGCCTAAGTTAGATAAGTGGGCTTAGGCCATAGCTTCTGCAGTCTATGCTCATTACTGTGTGTGAACTCGAGTACCTACATGTACCTGCTACACACATTTATGTAGTTATCCAGTCTCACCAAATTTAGGCATGTCAAGCCAATCTCACCAGATAAGTGGCCTTAGATATTGGACTATTCCGTTCAGTATAATTACGTGGAGAATTTCAATATTCTCTCGTTAGGTCGGGATCGGAACACCGTATATAGAGAGAACATAATTTACTGTAGTGGGCACGGGGGAAGAGAAGCAGAAGCAAAAGAAGAAGCAAAGATCTTCCCGCGGCAACGGCCACCTTCTTGAAACATTGCCAAATCTAACGGAGTATTCCGAAATTTACAATGTTGAGGCTGACCGGTGAACAATACAAGTAGCATGGGAAAGCTCTGCAGATGCCTCATGATGTTATGCCGCGTTAACATTGAAATTCCACGTCAATTTATTACTCAATATACCAGGCAACATATTAGAACCAACACAGTGAGAAGGTTTTCGGGGGAGATTTCGGTGGTATTTACCGTGGGGGAGGGTGGTGTGGCTGAATCAGCTGCTTTATGGTGCTCGGTCACGCCACAGCAAATTTCATAATCCTCCCCCTAACCCACCCCTTTCTCTGTTGATGCTGGCTGCGATAAATACTTTATCTCCACCCATAACCCTCTTCTAAGCTTTCCCTTTTCCTCTATCTATCTGTCATCACCACCCCCGAACTTTCCCCCAACCATGTCCTACTCAAGTCTTCCCGTTATCTCGATCGCCGAGCTTGAGAAACACAAATCCTCAAAGTCATGCTACGTTACAATTGGAAACAGGGTCTACGACATTACCCCATTCTTAAGCGACCATCCAGGTGGTGAAGACTTGATTATTGAGTAGGTCTACCTCAACAAGGCTTCGCCAACAGAACTCCTTTGAATCTGTCCACCCCAGCTGACAATTGCGATTGTAGTTATGCGGGCAAAGATATCGCGGCGATCCTGGCGGACGAGATTTCCCACACTCATTCAGAAGCCGCCTACGAAATATTGGATGATTACCTTATTGGCCTCCTCCCAACAGAGACAAACAGAATGCCTCCATCTCCCCCTGGCACTCCTCTCAGAGGCGCAACACCAAGGGCTGGATCACCAAGTCCCTTAACTGGCATGTCCAGCGAAGAGGAACTCTCAATACCAACCGACATTTCTGCTGATTACAAAAAGCATAAATTCCTCGACTTAAATCGGCCGCTGCTGATGCAAGTATGGTCTGGTGGGTTTTCCAAGGAATTTTACCTCCAGCAGGTGCATAGACCACGTCATTACAAAGGTGGAGAGTCAGCGCCTATCTTCGGGAATGTGTTAGAACCACTCAGCAAAACTCCATGGTGGGTTGTACCAATGGTTTGGTTACCTTGTATCTGTTATGGAGTTTTTGAAGCGCACAAGGGATTGCCAAATTATGGTGTCCAGGCTGCGTTTTTTTCGGTTGGGCTTGCGCTTTGGACATTGATCGAATATGTGCTACATCGATGCCTGTTTCACTTGGATGAGTATGTTTTATCCTATAATCTTTGCGATTCCCACTTTACCAAGGACTCTACTAACAATTAATTTTCCATGCAGAAAAATGCCAGATAACCGTGTATGCATTACGATGCATTTCCTGCTTCATGGAGTTCATCACTTTCTTCCGATGGACAAACTTCGTCTTGTTATGCCTCCAACATTGTTTGTTGTACTCGCGACACCATTTTGGCATTTAGCGCACTTTGTGTTCTTCTGGGACTGGAACGTGGCCGTCAGTGTTTTCTGTGGTGGTATCTTCGGATATGTTTGTTACGATCTGACCCATTACTTTTTGCACCATAAATCGTAAGTAAACGTCTACATACGGAAATACCATTATTACAGCTATAGCTAACATACTCTCCTAGCCTCCCGTCATACTACAAGGAACTGAAGAAGTACCATCTCCAACATCACTTTGCCGACTACCAGAAGGGATTTGGCGTCACTTCGAAGATTTGGGACAAAGTCTTCGGAACGGAGTTGATGTATGGTGGCCCCGCTCCTTTGAAGGAGGAGTAAAAAAGTGCGTTCCAAAACTCAGTAGAGAATGCAATGGATTCGGGCGTACCTGCACCCGGGTGACATGTCAAGCACAGGGTGGGAGTAATGGACATCATGCGACGGCAATTGCGGCGTCTGCTTTTTTGTGGTTTTGTACTAATGACGAACACGGCTTTTTGTAATTGTTTCCGCACTCGTTTTTCTTCTCTGTCTATATGATTTTCGGTTTAATGCCTAGAGTATAACATTAGAAATTGCCGACCTCCCATAATAATGGATCGAGGCAATTATTATACACTTTAATTTTCTTGTGGGATGCGAAGATTAGGGTCTTAACGGTAACTAGTCAAAAATATTACGTTTTATATGTATCTAGAATCGGAAGGAATAGAGGACTATTACCCAAGATATCCACTCTGATTAAATTCATCCCTTTCCCTACGAATATTTGCAGTTGAGTATGGAAAGTTTATAAATCAACAGGAACGGAATCGGAACGTTAAGGACCCCTCCGTGGACCCATGGAAGTGGAGTGGAATTAGTTGTCAACATCCGCTTGCAGACGCCGCGTCATGTGTTTTCTCTTACTCGGCCGGAAGAAACGGAAACACAACATTCCGAAGCTAGAAGTGGGGTGTGCGAGCTTCCTATCGGACCCAAAGAAACCCGAAATTCTGTTTAAAGCATGTGATTTGTTTGGAGAACCGAACCACATGTATTACTGACTGGTAAGACTGGAGCCAGGTTACTACGGTTAGATACATGTCCTGTTGAAAGAAACTTGGCATTTCGTATTTTCATGTATTGATTTTTGTGGTGATAACACGCAACACGCATCACTGGGTATCACTCACGCTGGAATACCTTGATCATCCGGAGGTGGGAGTCACGGTCTAAAAGCCACGCCACCCCAATTATATAGGTGTGGCTATCAAAAAGAGTGGGCATATCCACAAGGCGCCAATGCTGGTTACTAGGATTTGTAATTGTGGGTGTGCGTAAGGATACGAGAACTGCATCTTCCTGGTTCTAGGCGTCGTCATACAAAGTAGGTATCTCTGTGAATGACACGTGTCGTAAGTCAAAGATGCTTTCTCCGGTGGGATTAAGGAAGACTTTAAAGAGTACTCCGGGTGTGGAGACGTATATGAAAGTGATTAGAAACTTCAAGTATGACACTGTCGTCAAAAGTGGTATTAGACATTGAGGATGTCTGGTTTTGAGATATAGAGATTAGCCGGTTACACATACTTGCAGGTACCCCAACAGACTATACGTATACTTGTACATACTACATGTAGGTACAATTACATGTAACCACTACATAAAACCATTGAGTGCGCTGTATTAAGAGCTTCCTTCCATATCGGACGGACAGGTCCCCGCAGAGATAGAGCACTCGAACATGGCAGCCTGTTGTATTAGGTCTTCTGAATTCATCAACAGCCGGAAATACCAAAACGTCCGATAAAGTTAATTTCAGGCCCGAGTTAAAACGTGCATATATAAACATTCTTCGTCCCAGGTATGGTCTTCATTAAGCCTCATCAGTCATGAATCGGGGAACACCTTATAATTATCACAATTTAGATTTTTCACTTGCTAGCTACATGTACTTGTACTAGGTGTAAATTTGTATTTCTTCTGAGAACACCAGATGAGACCTCGCGCACCGCTATCTGCGTTAACATGTGATTCTAGACAGAATCCACACATGTATTCATTTTTTCTCCACAAAGTAAATTGATGATATTAATAGAGTTGACAGCAAATTATTGCTACTGAGAAAAGTTACCTCTGGTTTCTATTCCTGAATTATCATTTTCAAAAGCTTAAAGCGAGTGATAGCGGGTGACTACATGTCATGTAGCTCTCCCGCTAGTCTAGCATTTTGAATCATGGTGGTCCGTGCGCGCCAATTAACTAACACCAACAACCCCACCAAAGAGCCTCATCCATCCCCCCCCCACTTCCGCTCTCCAACACCCCATAAAGCCACGATGGATCGACGCATGGTACTTATCCCTCCCGCTCTACCTCGTGTCTTCTCGCTCCAAGCTGACGACCGCGCTCCGCCAGCTTTCCCGAGAAGATGAGGCCCAGACGGACACAGTCGTGACCCGGGAGGACCAAAACAACATCAACAAATTCTCCACTCTCCATCAGAAACAAGGAATATTAAAGGAGGAGCTTGAGAAGAAGAATGTGAATTTCTTCCCCGCCCTGCGCTATTCGGTTCTATCCTGGTATCTAATGGGTGTGGTTGTGTATAGCAAGAGAAGGAATACATCGACGACGTGACTAGTGAGCTTGAACTTGCCGACGAAGATGATATGATACCGTACGTTGGCTATCTACCCTTATAATTTCCAGTTTTACCCTGTGATTCTGATGTGAACCAAATAGCTACAAAATCGGCGATTCATTCTTACACCTCCCACTCGAGGAAGTTCAGCAGCTACTCGAGAAGTCGGCACAGGATATCGCTAAGGAGATCGAGGCTCTAGAGGAAAAAATTGAGAGGAACGATGAAATCATGGGGGAATTAAAGGTGAAGCTATATGCGAAATTCGGAAAGGCCATCAATCTAGAAGTCTAGGACCATACAGAGCGGAATATACGATTGAACTAGGGCTCGTCACAGACCGTGAACACACACATCGTGTTCCCATTCATACGCTAGCTAGGGAGTCACCTTTAGGACTGTGAATATCTTTTTTCAGATATTTCAACTTGAGCACGTGAGTGTGGTAATTAGGAAGAACGGTTCCGTAAGGGAAACTAGTCGAATATATATCAAATGATTTGATGGGCCATGTCCCTGTTTGTATGATGGCCAGCCGTCATGCATTTCTCTACTGCCGGCTTTTCTTTCTGCAGGCTCTAATGCCATGAACCCAGATTGCCTATATATTTTCGATTATCGAGCCGGATACTTTGTACTTTGCTCCTGCCTATATATGTGTGTGGTGAATGCTTTCGATTGTGAAATATTTCTCCAGCTCATCCAGATCATATATATTTTTTACTAAATACATGTAATTACAGTAAAGAAGCACATCTTGATAGATGTAATTACATGTAGGATGACCAGGCAATTAATCTACGTAATACAACCCTCATCGAACTTGTATATTGCAACTACATGCATCGGCTTCTAACAAGTCTTCGAATTATAATTTTTACTATAAAAGGAGCTAGACGGTCATCCTATTACGAGGAAAGGGGTTTTTGGTTTACTGGGTCTATACCCGAATTTAGTATTAAAGAGACTCGGAGCTACGCGACAAACAAAAAGGAATAGTTGATCATAGTGATCAGTTTTGGGGCAGGGGCAACTATAAATGAAGGAACGTAAATTATAATCTATAAATTTACAATCGTATCTTTTCGAAAGTTACGGATCCATCATTGATACCAGTATATCTAGACCGTTAGTCACTCTTCGCGGTGGTAAAACCAGGCCAGCCCCTAGACGTTAATTGTATATAATCCAACAATGGAAACACACTCTTTAATTTACAGATGGGTTAGTGCGGTTTTTCCAGTTTTGACTGGCCAATATTGAACCAAGGTGGCCTGAGATTAGGGCCAGGAGATGATGTTTCTCTACGAGCAATAGGAACTAGAGCTACTGCATACGGAATTCGACTCGGCGCCGGAGGTATGTATGGTCATTCAATTCTTGATGCATGAGTTGCCAAGATCAAGAACCTAACCTCAGTTGCACGGACCACTCTCCAACGGTCAACCCCGCGCTACATCTAACCAATTCCGAGCCTCAACTTTGCTATTCGCAAACGCCAAACCTATATCACTCCATAGACCCAGGAAACCCAGGAAACCCAGAAACCTCTTTCCGAATAATACCACGAGCTTAAACTCACAATGGGTGTCAGCGAAAAGATTAAAGAAATTGAGGAGGAGATGCGGCGGACTCAGTAATTAAGACACACCATTGCACACTTCGATAATCGTAAAACTGCGAAAAGGTAGGCTAACGACCCGCGCTTTCTCGTTTGCAGAAAAAACAAAGCCACCGAATACCATCTCGGTCTCCTCAAGGGAAAGCTTGCGCGTCTACGTGCGCAACTTCTCGAACCCGCTCCCGGAGCTGGCGCGGGAGCGGGAACGGGTTTCGACGTTTCTAAGAGCGGGGGTCTGTTCAACTTATTCTTTATGTGCAGATAGAGTTGTAACTTACCATATACGAGGGTTTAGATGCACGTATTGCGCTCGTTGGATTTCCTTCCGTCGGAAAGTCAACCCTGCTGTCGAAGATCACGAAGACGAAATCTGAAGTTGCGGCATACTCTTTTACGACTCTTACGGCTATTCCGGGAGTTTTGGAATATGGGGGTGCAGAGATTCAGATTCTGGATTTACCGGGTATCATCGAGGGGGCCTCCGAAGGCAAGGGTAGAGGGCGACAAGTTATCTCGGCGGCGAAGACGAGCGACTTGATCATGATGGTCTTGGATGCGACGAAGAAGGCAGAGCAAAGGGCCCTCTTAGAGGCCGAACTAGAGGCGGTGGGTATTAGGCTTAACAGGCAAAGACCAAATATCTACCTGAAACAAAAGAAAGCCGGAGGCATGAAGATTAATTTTATGAGCACGCCAAAGAATTTGGATGAGAAGGTGAGAGTGGAATCTTATGCGCTAGAAGAGAAGTCTTGCTGATGAACGGACAGATGATTTACAATATCCTAAGGGATTACAAAATGCTCAATTGCGAGGTCTTAGTTAGAGATGAAGATGGTGCGTACATCCACCCACTACTAGCTGATATTTCAAAAAAAAAAAAAATACTAACGTATAAAAGCCACTGTTGACGATTTTATTGATGTGATCATGGAGGCCAATCGAAAATACATTAAATGGTAATACCACTAAAACTCCCCAAAATACCGATACTAATTTCCTTAGCCTTTATGTATACAACAAGATCGACTGTATCAGCATGGAATTCCTCGACCAACTCGCTCACGAAGACCATACCGTCGTCATGTCCTGCGAGCTTGATCTCGGTATCAGCGACGTTGTTGAACGCGCCTGGAAGGAGCTGAACCTGATGCGGATATACACCAAACGCAAAGGTGTAGAACCTGATTTTTCTGAGGCCCTCATTGTGAGGCAGGATTCTACTGTCGAGGATGTCTGCGACCAGGTGCATAGGACATTGAAGGAGAGCTTCAAGTACGCTCTTGTTTGGGGCGCAAGCGCAAGACATGTCCCACAGAGAGTAGGTCTGGGGCATGTCGTCGCTGACGAGGATGTCATCACTATTGTTACAAAGTAGGGGGCAATTCTAAATAGTAATAAAATAAAAGGGAAGATGTTCAGTAGGATATTTATGCGCCAAGTTCTGGATTTAATATCAACTTACAATTCCATCGATCTACATGTTTCTCGGTGAACAAACAATCCAGTTTCACCCCGCATGACCTCAATCTTGATAGGCCGCCGCTTATTCATGAACTGTGGATAGGGTTAGGGGATGGCATTGCCCTATAACTCATAACTAACTCTAGGCTTATGATCATTATTGATAGCTCTTGTTGTATTTGATTTTATGCAGCGCATCCTTAATTTTGCAGGAGTGAAATCAATTAAAGATGATTTCTAGGAGATTAGGAGGCGGTCGTTATGATCTACGTAAAGTAAGTTTCCAATGAGTTCGAAGTGCCCTACTGATTCAATAGAGTGCCTATCAGTCAGACCTCTGTTCTCGTTGTAATGTACTTGTATGTACCCAGTTTCTCCATACACAATAAGCTCGAGAGCTTCAGGTTGCACTGGGATTCAGTTTCGGGATGGCATTGGAATGGAAAAATGATGAGATTTAGAATCTAATCTTGAAGGGTCACTTACTGTCTGGACTATGGATGTTGATCGGGTATAATCATGCAGCTGTAAGTTTATTACTATTGTGTCCCTGGGCCTAACCGCGTAGGTATCGTAGATCGGCAAATGGCCCCTGCTTTGCTCAGGACACCTAACAACCAACGGTCTCTCGTGTAAGCACCTAGACAGACAACCGAATACCAGCTAAGGACATTAAGACTCCACGATATTTCTTCTTTGCACTCCGGTTCGCAACTCCGGTTGCGATATTTAGGGCCCATCATGATCATGATTTCACCCTTTATATTGCTCACCATAGCTTCTTTCGCCTCAGCGTGGAAGGATCTATCAGATAACACTTTAAACTTCCTGCCAAACCCCTCAGACGCAGATTTTGATATTAACACGGGAAAGCTTCTCTCTCCGATCTTAATCCCCCGCGTCCCCGGTACTGAGGGATCACTCAAAGTCCTAAATCATTTCCATAACTTTTTCACCTCAGAGCTTCCATCATGGACTCTTGCCACTCAGAACTCCTCCTCCGTAACGCCTACCTCAAATGGAAAAGAGGTTCCCTTTGTCAATTTTATGGCAACACGTGATCCCCCATGGGCACAGCCGGGGGATGTTGGTCGGCTAGTTCTTGTCGCTCATTACGACTCGAAATTGACGCCGAAGGACTTTATTGGCGCGACAGACTCAGCTGTCCCGTGCGCATTGCTTCTACACATAGCACAAAGCATTGATGCAGCTCTCACTAGGAAGTGGGCAGATCTTGAAGCGAAGGGGGAAACAGGGGACGATCTCGACGACGACGACGACATTGCTAGGAAGGGAATTATGTTATTATTTCTAGATGGAGAGGAAGCCTTTCATAACTGGTCAGACGATGATTCGCTTTATGGAGCTAGGTGTGTTTTGGCCTCATAGCAAAATCGGTAACATGTACTAATATATCTGGCAAATAGGAGTTTAGCAGAGACCTGGGAAGCTTCGCACCATCCTGCGTTGTCAAGCCGCCATAACGAGATTGCTAACGTTGACCTCTTCCTCCTCCTCGATCTTCTCGGCTCTCAGAACCCTAGAGTCCCATCTTACTTCAAAACCACTCATTGGGCATACAATCTCATGTCCGATCTTGAAACTCGCATGCGCGAATCCAACCTTTTTCTCTCACACGAAGCTTCTCCTGGAAAATGGTTCTATGACCTGCCTATGAAAGCTGCGAGTGCCGACTGGCACTCCATATTGGACGATCACATCCCGTTCCAAGCGCGTGGTGTGGAGATCTTCCACGTTATCCCAATTCCATTTCCGAATGTGTGGCACACCATGAATGATGATGGCAAACATCTGGATATGCAGACGGTTAAGGACTGGGCATATCTTACTACTGCGTTCACTGCGGCGTGGCTAGAGCTCGAAGGTCATGTGGAGGCTCCGCTGGATACAGCGGGGAAAATTATCGATGATATCGGAATTAATAAGAGGGAATACAAGAGTGAGCTCTAGCAATTATAGAACCGGGGTCGGTTCTAGTGGCGCGGGAGTGGACTGAAGCGATATAGCTGGAGGAAGGTATATCTTGACCATTGTCATGTTATATCTCTTTTGGCGCATTTTTTATGTATTTCTATACTTCTTGCTTGATCCAATCATCGGGTCCTTGAGTGGATATTTTTCAAAAAGAATTATATTGCGCCTAACTACTTTATTTAGATTGAGAGTCCTGAAGATAAGATTTTATACATTATTCCCCAAAAATTCCACTATAGCCAACGAAATTTCCTTCAGATGTGTCTCCAGGGCAAAATGCCCTGTTTCAAAGAACTTGATCTCTACCTTCTTCACGTCCTTTTTAAAGGCTTCCGCGCCTGCTGGCACAAAAATCACATCATTCTTTCCCCACAAAGCAAGTACAGGCGGCTGTTTCTCATTAAGATACTCTTGGAATCTAGGGTATAACGCAACGTTATTCTCATAGTCCTTGAATAGCCCTAATTGAATATCCTTATTCCCTGACCGCTCCATCAAAGCCTGATCAAGATAATAACCCTCTGGCTCGATAGCACTCAATCTAGCAGGATCGGTAACGCCAAACTCATACTGCCATTTGGTTGCATCAAAAGTTAGCAATGCCTTGCTGAGCTCTTCCCTCTTTTGTGGCGTATCTTCGACCCAGAACTCCTTGATCTGGTTCCAAAATTCTCCAAGGCCTTCTGTATATGCGTTTCCGTTTTGGGTGATTATCGCGGTGATACTCTCGGGCCGTTTAAGTGCGATGCGGAGGCCGGTTGGGGCGCCGTAGTCGAAGATGTAGACCGAAAACTTTGTGAGCTTCAGTGCATCTATGAAGGCTATAATTGAAGTTGCGATATTGGCAAACGTGTATTGGTAGTTTCTTGAGGCGGGAACTTGGGTGAAACCAAAACCGGGGAGGTCTGGGGCTATCACATAATATTTATGGGAGAGTAGAGGGATGAGATGACGGAATTGGTGAGAGGAGGTCGGGAAGCCATGAAGAAGGAGGATCACGGGCGATGTAGGAGAGCCGGCCGTGCGGTAGAAAATGGAGAGTCCGTCTGCGACAATTGTGTTTATTCCGACACTGGACATGATGGGACTAGTGGTGAGTGATACCAGGTAGGGTGTTTGGCTTAATGATCCTCTTGTATGTGTAATGAACTTTATTTATGATCAGTTTGGAAAGGTCCTTGGTGAGTATGAGATTTTAGGTACGTTCGAATAGAAGATGCTGTTTATATAATTTAAGAATATTGGAGAGTTAACCCCAATGGTTTAAGTTATTACAAATCGGAATATTTGTTATAAAAACAGATTGACTGTATATGCCGCAATCGTCGTTACGTAATTACGTAGAGATAAATATTCATATACATGTATCTCTCTGGGTGTTGCATGCAATCAATGAATTAAAAAAAAAACTCTCTGGGTGGGCCCGCGGCCGGTCATTTCCACATACAAGGCATTCCTCTGTTTGTCAGAATTTAGCGTGCCATGCAAGTGCTTCTGGCTGCTATGGTTTAAACGCACATTAAACTGAATTTTGTCCAATCCGGAGAGAAAGGCGGTATAAACCGATGTTGAATTCCAAATCTCTTGCTGATATATCCACCTAAATACATGTGGTAGGTAGCACACAAAACAGTATTAGCTACATATAATCGACCACGCATTGTCAGCAAGACATGATCCTTGTACCGAAAGCATCCGACATCTGACATTTGATTAAACTTGCATTACAACTACTTCATAGATTGGTGTGATATATCCAGTCATCAGTATAACACTCCAGCATATAGTCTCTTCCCACATTCTCAAAGTTCTGCTGTGTCACTGCGGCCGAATAAGTTATGACCCTGCCGAATTGTAGTCCGTAGTAATATTAGTGTAACCATGGCTAGATTACACACAAATGTAGGTAATTTATCATTGAGATCAAGCACTGTAAGAAAATACAGCTACATCTAACTATAGCTGATTTTCAAAAATATTATCCATGGCGTGTCTCCTTCATTTACTGCGAAACATTCGCCTACTTACATAGTGCATAATAACGAGTGATATGTCATGAAGGTGTGGATTATATGTAGTACTTTAACGGTACTTCTTATTGCTTCTTAATATTTTAAGACTTAAGCTTGAAAGCTTTTGATTTTTCTAGTGGAGTTTTGATGGGAAACTAAAAGAATCAGTACAGTCAGTGATCTTTAATCATCATATATCACTCGTTTATCTGGGTATGTTGAGACTCCAGTTAAGGCACTACATGTAGCCAGTTTTAGCATGTTGTGCTTGTATTTATTATCACCAAGCCACAAGTATGTCGACCTTCAGTTATTTGCAGTAGTATTGTCGTCTGTGACTGGCAAAATAGTTTCCCGCTGGCAACTCCGTCGTTGTGTCACATTGGCGTAACTTGGGTCTCTAATATTAGCTAGCTGAGTCTCATCGATATCCGTGGCCTATTGGATCTGCACACAGTGCTCGCGATACGTAGTACGTAAACTTTACAGCTTGCTCTCCTATAATTACTGCGCCTCATAATTTTGTATTTGTCAACAGCCAGCCATGGAGCGACAGTGGCGTGGTGACCTAAATATTAGGTTTTCCCCCCTTGTACTGTTTTATATATACCGTGATATTACACCTAAGCTACATGTATATAAGTCAAATTACAAAAAACTTCGCTTAGCGATGTATGCTTGTAGAACGTCCTATCCCCTACTGCCATCCAAACGAAAGTGGCGATAAGTTTGGAATTCTGGCTGTCATGGACTCAGCTGCATTGGAAGCGTTGACTTGGTTTTGTTTTGTAATCTTTTTTTGACCATATCTCCCCTGCATAAGCCACACGCCACGGATTTTATAGAATTAAATAACATACACCTAGCTAGGGCCAACGCTCGCTATTGTGGTTCTGAAGCTTGATAAATATATGTAAAGCAACTTGAATAGGGTTATATGGGTTGGCATTTACAGACATTTGCGCAATGCAAATGACTAGTGGCACTGTAATGTTTTCAAGACTTCCGTTGGTTTGTGTTCTGCTACGTCAGCATGAATACTTTAACTTCAAGTAACTGTTTTATTTTAATTCAATTGCGTAGATGGATCGTTTTTTTCTCTCTTTTTTTTTCTCTCTTTCTTTTTTTTTTTAATTATTGCGTAGATAGATCTAGCTAGAATGTATACAGGTTAGATAGGAAACTAAGAATCTCCCTATAATTACTAGGGCACCTGGCTCGAGAAACAATATTTCCCAAAGAGTTGGTTTCCATTCAAATATTGCACCCAGGTATCGCTTCGCTAAATATCAGAACCTCAACTTTAAAAATCCGTCACCAACAGTTCTACACCTACACACTACATTAACAATCCTTCAACCTCCAACGGTCACCCAGAATCTCACATCCAAATAATCTATTCAGTATCGAACCATGGACATCACCCATATACCTCCTCCCCAGCCGCAAGACGAATTCATAAGTTCAACTCACCTCATCATAAACTACATCAATGTTATTCAGAACACGATGAAGCGAACGTCGTCACAAGAAATTGCTTCTAAAGCGGCCCCCATAAGAAAAGATATCATTTCATCCTTGCCCAACGAAATTGTTTGTCAGATCGCAGAAAATCTCTATATGAATGGTCTCAGATCACTTAGAGATGCCAACCCCCGAGAGTTCGGTGCCCCTCTCAACAAGCTGATTCGTGACAAACACCTCTTACGTGACACTAGCTACATGATATCTGCCATGTTTGAAGCTGCTGCAAAACGAGATGTTGAGATGATTCGCTGGCTTTTCGAAAACGAGAAGGCGATAGGACAAATACTCCTTCTCAACCAACCTCATTCGTCATATGACGAGGAGGAGATGTTCAGAATACAAGTAAATGAAAAAACTTATTGGTACTTTTGTCTTACCGGCGAGAAGCTCGATGACGAAACCGTGGACCTCATCCTAACTGCCGGGCCGAACCTTATGATGGCCATCAAAACGGAAGAGGCTCTGGGATCCTACCTCCCTTCGGGAATGGTGCACACATACGACCAATATGACCAGAACCTACACGCAGTAGCACACTCGGCACTCTCCAGCGCACTCCAAGCCACTGATGAACGTCGAGTAGAGAGATTCATCAGGCTGGGAACTAGTACAAAGCTTGCGACCTCAAGAACTGTTGATGAATTTATATTCGCTTCTTTTGAAACGGACTCGTGTTCCATTGACTGGAATCTTGGGAGTCGGTGGGCGGTAATTCGAGCAGAGGCTAATGCTTTATTCTTACACACTCCGCTCGAGGAAATTGACCCAGATCATCTATGGGCCGGGGGGAACAACCTTCTTCATATGGCTATTTTTTCTTCTAATTCTGTTAGAATGACAAAGTTTGCGCTATCAAAGGGACTGTGTGTTGAAGATGATAACCTGGCCGGCGAATGGCCACTCCAGCTGGCATTCGACAATGAACATGTACCAGCCAAAGTAATACGGGTATTGATTGAACACGGGGCCGGCACATCTGTGATACCGTCGTACCTTACCTCCGGGTATGAGCCAGGTTTGGGCTCTCAAACTAAATCTAGACGTGAAAAGGTTGCTGTCTTCTTGGATAGTGCGAATATCGACTGGGTTGCCGGAGATATTGATGGGAATATCTTTGGGGAGACGCTACTTCACGTTGCGGTCGTTTGGCTTATGCCAATCAAGTATTTCAAAAGTCTGTTGAGAAGAGGGATGGATGTGAATGTTCGAGACAGTTCGGGCCGCACGCCAGTAGAGGTAGCCTGGGATATGTTGGGTTCCAATGAAGAGGACTGTACTTGGCGTGTGCTTGGCAGTGAGATGGATTTCAATGCCATACGGGACGTCTTGATTAAGATCATCGAATTTTTAATCAAGCGTGGTGGTACTGCGAGTGTCGAGGCCGGGGACTCTGTGATGGTGGTGGAGGATTTCGCAACTTCTGGGGAGTCCGATGGTTTTGAGAGACTAGGGGAGCTAGGGGATGTGGAGTATGTGACTATGGGGCAACTGGATCATCTGGAGCATGTGGCCATGGAGCATCTCGAGGATGTGGACAATCCACTCGACATAACACCTTGCGACACCGATTACTTACACTCACTTGCAAGTGTGGGATGGGACTAGCTATACTTGTATTTAAAATGCGACATTCCGATTTAAAGATTCTTGTAAGAGCGATGTACTTAAATATTTAGTATTTAAGATTAGTACCCTTGTTTTTTTTAATACATGACTCAATGCTACTTTAAATACATGCTTGATTTTTCATATAAATTTTTTGATACCCGATAATCATATAATGAGCTCTTATGTCGGGGTATTCAAGGTCCAAAAATACGTGTACTAACCCTTGTGACGCAGTAGTTAGCGTGTCTTTCTTATACAAAATAGTTTAATCTGTATGCTATGCGAAAGCCATCAGTTCGGGCCTGACCTAGGGTACTCCTTTTTGCCGGGGCTAGCTAATTCATGACCACCCCGGAGCTAGCTGCATGAAGTCCTTAAACCAACATCAGACTTTTTTTTTTCTTTTCTGGTTTAATTCATTAATTACATGCAGCCTTAAAGCTATGGAAATAACCAACATCAGTCTGTCTAAACTGTGTTCAAACTATGTGCTCACAGCTCCTCACTCGATAAATGAAATTTTCAACCCGAACAAAGGTTACAATCACATGCATTCTATATCAAGATACAAATTCTGGGGTTATTATATCTATATAAAAGGTTCAGCCCGATGTTCATTCTAATCAAATCAAATTTGTACTAGTATGGCGTACTTACCTCCTCGAGCTCGCAATCGAGTCACATTGTAAGTATTGCATATAAGTACTATATTATACTACCCATTCGATTACAGTCGCAAAATACTACTTCTCCAAAAATTAATAAACTTAGAAACCAGTCTAGAGTATTTAATAACGGAAAATATGAATTAAACAAAAAAAAAAAAAAAGAATAATAACGGGAAATCTCCTTCGCAAACCGAGTGATGACATGTGATGGATGGTTTTATATCATTTCGCGTGGTTACACAACCAACATAGCCGGCCAGCCAACAAGCCCCTAGAGATAGTCTTACTTAGCAAGAACAAACCCTGTGGTAATCTCGGTTAAAGATCAAATATCGATAATTTTGGTTTCTCGAGATGGGATCAGTTGGCACGAAAAGCTGAAATTCCGAAATCAAAACCGCACCCTATGAGTTGTGTGTTTTTCGCAAAATACAGTCAATGGTGGTGACTTCTTGTAGACAAAAGGCGCTTCACTGGTGGCATTTCTTTCTTTTTTTCTCTTAGTCGAGTGATCGGCTATGAATACATTCATCATATATTATCACTCGATAGTAACCAGCTATCCAGTCATAATTTTCTCTTTTCTTTTTTTTTTTTTTGTTTAATTCATGATCTGTCCAGTCATGTATCTATTCGAAATCTATTTATAAATTAATCGAGTGTTTCTAATATACAATCATTCAGGTCCATAAAACTTGTATATATTTTGCTTGATAATATTGATTTCAAAGGGCTGGCTGTGGTTGGTGTGTGTGCACCGGGCACGCTGAGCAAAGTCTGCAGCGCATTGCACTTATGTACGGAGTTAACGGCCAAACAGAAGACTTACAAGTAGACATGACAGTTATATTCGGTATTGCAAGATTGAGCTAGAGATATACCTAAAGCACCTAACCAAGCTCTTGGGTTTCTTGAGATGTCCCTCTTTGCGGTTTGATGACCGTACATGGTCCTCGTGATGCTGAATTTAGTACTTGGTAGATATGGTTGCCTCGCGTGTTTTTTCCGTGATGGGAAAGACAAGTGCCTGCGTATTGTTTCGGAGGAGATAAATTCCTCATAAGTAAATGCCACCAATACACAAAATAAAGTAAAAATCGGTGTGCTATATATGATTGTCACAAAAACATAAGACGCTATGGCCTTAGTGCATATACTAAACCCTACCCACCGATTGTAACGTTGATCCCTTGGCGTTTTACTTGAAAACGCGCGAACACCATGAGATATCACTCGGTTTTAATGGGTATTTTCCCGGCGGCTAATTACATGCGCCTAAATCGCGCATTCAGTTGTGGTTGGAGGCTCAAGACCCAAGACCTAAACCACGTAATAAAATATAGGTCAAAGAGCTTGAATTACCTGACGGGTGTGCCGTTGGTGTCATTACCATTGGACTGCTTTACAAGCGTACGTTGCGCATCGGTGCGCACCAAGCCTCGTTTCAGCCATCATATATGATGTGTTATAGCTCATATCAGTACTCATGACCACATGTGTTCTCCAATCGGGAAATCTTTTTATTTGACTCATCCGAGTTGTTTTTTTCTCGAATTTTGTTTTTTTCGAGGGAATGTGATATCTTGTTCTCGTTCATGAACTATCACTCAGACTGCCGCACAAAACCCGATCTCTGATTCGTCGCCTCTACTCAACGGCTAAACGCCTATCACAACAACCATGTATATTTCGTAAGCCACCATTATGGCTCATGGTATTAACTCACACCTTCAAACATTGAGACTATCACGATATCGCACTTCCCCTCTGTCCCAGCTGCGGGAAACTCGGCTGCATTTCACGATAGCGAAGAACGTTTGCTCAAGCCAATAGTACAAGACATCTAAGCACATTGAGACATCTGGGGACATCTGTTCTTCCCGAGGATCCGATGAACAAAGAGATGGACGGACAAGGCCCATGAGATGGCACAGCCCCATAAGGCTTATGTTTGTTTCTGCTAGACGTAAGGCGCCCCACTGAGGCAGGTACATATGGCACTGGTTCCTGATAGGTCAATGGGCGAGCGAGTTACAATGGATGGCTAAAAATATGAACTGTACGTGTGTTGTTCTTGTATCTTATCAAAAACGAGTGATATCTGGTGATGTGAGACTCATCTTTTTCCTTTTGATTAGTATTCCCTCAAATACGAGTGCGCAGAGCAAGATAGTAAGGAACTTAAAATATGGCTCAAATAAATCCGGCATGTGATCTTCATATGTAGGGTTTGTCGGGGTTTTTGCACTTCCAGCAACCAACCGCGAGATCAAGTGCACATCTGTCTTTCTGCCAGATACCGTTTTGCTGTCATGATCAACGACGTCAAGCTGCCACGATATTCCTGTACTCTTCCTTTTCCCGAAAACCGTTCTGCAAATTCTATCAAAAAGAAATCCTCAACGGCCAAGTATGTATCTATCTAAAGACGACGTCGTTAAATTAAGATGTGGCGGGCCAAGAGGCTGTGGTAATAATCTCCGCCACATCCGATCGACGCTAGGCGTTTTAAGCGATTGTTGTTACGACTCTTGCCTGCCAGAAACCTATTTCGGGACAAAAGGTAATAATTTCACCGTACTAAGCTCGCCACATCTTATTCAAACGTCGGCGGCAAACCCGGTAAGTTACTAATTTTTGTTTGAAGGGGTTGCTTAGGGTAAACATCCCTCCCGAGCCCTAGACCTCGATGGCGGGGGATCGGCGGTCTCCTTCTCCTCTCTAGCAAAAAACCAAATACCCGGCCTTAGCATGCCTTTTCCTGATAACAACCTCCACCAACCTGGAGCCGGAAACCACCATTTTACCCGCCTAGTCATCATGATCCCATTGTCTCTCTACTATGGGAAAATACATTTCTCTCATGTCTCCCATCTTGCGATCTCACGATTAAGGCCTCACGATACACTTCCTCTCTGGGCCACTGAGTGATAGTGATAAGCGGTGATGGTGGGGGGCGGGGTGGTCCTGGCCCTGGCCCTGGCCGTGGTCGTGATGGTGGGGCCCTGATCCACATCTAGGGAAGAATTACTGAACCCGTTGGTACAGGCTACGATCCGTACCTGAATGTTATTGCAGACATCGACATCTTGATCAAAGCCAGCGGTAGGGTGAGATTTTGTTTGCATGTTCATAGGGCCGGGGGCCGTTTCCCAGGTTTTCAGCTATGATCAATTGCTCACCGGACCGACCGACTATGTGTTGTTCGGTCGATGTGACACTGTTTTTCGCAAAGGACACAATTGCAATTGCAAACAATCTTCGATTTCGGCTACTCGAATACCGTTTGTAGCCGGATCTTAATTTGCACTTAACCAAAACACCCTCGCCTTTTTAATTTTCTCATAGGGAGAAGGCAAGGCAAGGCAAAGGCAAAGGCAAGGCATAGGCTACATATCTTGATTTGGGCCTGGCAGCCTGCGATTTCAGATCGATGGACGGGTATATGCCAGTGAATTCGATCTCATGCTGTTGCGGGACATCTCAACGTCGTCGCAAGTAAAGCACAACGAACAACGCACGTCTTAGTTACTCATCTGGATAGTGAAGAGCTATTGGACCTGAGGGGGTGTGCGAGAAGGGCCCGAGGTTATGTGATTGTGCCTGTTTTTTTTCGCATCTGAGATATTTATATAGTCATTTTTGTTTCATCGTTTCATCCGCTTTAATGATCATTGCGGGTAAGGCATCGCGCGCGCACGGGAAAAAAACAAAAATGTCCATCAGGAAACTTAAAGAGACAAAGAGGGTGTTGTTGGAAAATAGCGAGATGGTAAAAGTACCTTGTTTGGGGATATCTTTGGCATATCTTTGGGGTAATGTTCGTTTTACCAGTTTTCCAAGGCCACAATGCATATCTGGCCTCATCTCAGTAATAATGTCTGGAGATCAGAGGAGTCAATGCAATGGGCGTCGGCCATCATCTATCGGACGGCAAAAACATACCCAAACATGACGCTCCGGAAGAAAAGTGTTCGTTAAATTCTCTGATATATGCACGGTACGGCTAAGTTACACCACACCACACCACACTATCTCTCTGTCCATGCCCTGTACCCAAAGAATTTGTTCCGATCCACGTTCTCGGGCTGAGTTTGCGGGGCCCACCACCACATTATTATCAGCATACCTAAACCTAGCTGATGATGCGCCGTAGGCATGTACTCCATCAGATCTGAAGATTTGCTACATGACACATACCGGAGAAAGGGCACACGCCTCCAAAACCCCTACCCTAGCCAAGTAATGATGGGTGTGTGGTACGTGAGAGAGACGTAAGGCCTATCTATGTGTGTATCTGTTAAAAATATCTCCGTAAACCAAGATCTGCCCACCCATGATCCCCCCCCCCCCCACTTTGTTTACCCGCTGCGACCAAACAAACCGGGGAGAGGTCCTGTGTGCGAGAAAAGTTTCGAGATCGGTCTGAACTGAAAGATCGTTAAAATATCGAAGGGTCCCACCCTTCCCTTAGCAAGCCATGCAGGTCATTCAAGTGACAAGAGTCATGAGCTGAGATATGAAGCTACTGCTGTATCATGTAGATGTAGGTATTCTCCCCACATTACCGCTTGAGCTCTCCTGCGCTGCGTACCGGACATCATACATACATAGCTGCTGTCTCTCCTCCACGATGGATCGTACTCTGCACTCTCCCCCCTCCCCCAAGTTCCAACTGTTAGCTGCACAGCCGGACTGGTTCCCGTTATCGACGATAGAGTGTGTCTGTATAGATAATATCAGAGCGGCCAGAGATGTGTTTAGCGTTAGCTCGCAGGCAAACCCCTGACCCTATTCTACTTTCCGGGTATGTAGTTTAAAAAAATAAGTCACTTGGGCAGCTCCAGGCACGGACCAACGTCTGACACTTGCTTGCAGTGATCGTGAGGATATAAGAAACATCAGGAAAAAGTCCATTTGCGATCGCGATAGTCCTGCGCGTATCTCATATGGCGCACACACCGCTACCCCCAGAGGCACCGTACATATGTACGGTAGGCATAGCATTGCCTGAGATGACCGGGTGTTATAGGTTCGTATCTGATGTACGCCGGTAGCGGGGTCGTTGGAGCACCCGACCCCACAATTACTCCGCAGTTAGCAGGACGCAGAACGATGTATGCGAAGCCGGTAGTAGTACTAGTAGTGACAATCATGGTGGTAGTGGTGGTGTGGTGATTGACGGTGGTGATGGCAATGTTGAAAGGTGGAGAGAGGTGGAGGTTGCGTTGCGATCCTACGATTCAATCTTGAACGTCACTCCGAGGCAAGTAGTAACAGATCAAAAAGAAAGAAATTAACGATCTAAAAAACAAAATTTGTATTTAGTAACCGTGCTGTAGATTGACACTCTAGACTTCCAAGCCTTATCTGCCACCCTCAGGCCAGAACGTCCAAACAAGACACAATTCCCCCTTGCCCTCGTAACACAACGTTTGTGAAGGAGAAAAATTTCGTATTTTTTTAATTTTGTTTCGAGTGTGCGAGATGTGTGGTCGAGATCTGGAACCAATCACCGCATCCACATCTCGACTGCTTCCCGTCATTCGTGCTGTTTAGCGATTACCGATATATCCCACACCACACACAGTGTCACACACCACACACCTTCCACGTCTCCAATCAATTCCCCGAGAATCTCCTGCTGCATGTTTCACTTTTATGCTGATTGGTCGCCCAAGTCGCTCTTCTCCAATGGACGGACAGACGGGGGTTTGTTGCTTAGTGGAATGAAAAAAAATCGGTTGACCCCCCGCCCAAAAAAAACTAAACTACTGTGCTGCGCTGCATGGAAACTTTTTTCGCTCGCAGATGCACATGAACGAGCGATTGGGTACTGAAATTGTAGATGTTTGTTTGCTTTGAAAGTACGAGAAGGTCCTTCGGGAAACAATCAGCCTTGCTGCTGCGGCGCTGGGTAAATGTCATTTCCGACGTATCTCATGTTTGTTTCGGATTGCGTTGGTTGGTTTCGTTGTTTAGTTGGTTTGTTTAGTTGGTGGGTTGGGGTTGCATCCGTTGGTTGGCCAGGGACGAACGACAGCCAGACAGCACAGGAACGAGACAGAGGAGAGCCTAGGTCATATCATGTCACGTCATCCATTATTACTTCTTTTCTTGGTGGAAATCTATTTTTTCTTTATTTATTTTTTCCTTTTCTTTATTTTTTCCTATTACTTGTTGTTTTAGGCGTGCTAACACATATATAACTCAAAACTTTTGTGAAAGGCATGAACGTCAGCAGCAGAATACTCATCTCGATCTCATACACCACTAGATTTAAACAAAATCCGATTGCTGCTCATCGTAGGCGCGGATATCGCCCTACCTATCATGCAAGTCAAGCCAAACCAGTTGAATTCACCCACTAGAGCAAGTAGGTAGAGACCGTAGAGTAATGTACCATGGCCCTCGTAGAAACGGGTCCAATCCAATGCGTGCATCAGATTTGGAACTCGGTGGTGGTCCTTTCTTTTCTTTCCCCTTCGACGAATCTATCCTTTTTTCTTCTTCCTCCCCCGCCACCGGTACTCCCCCCAGTAACTTTGAAGCGGGCGTCATCCGTTTCGAGAAGCGCAGCATATGTAGTCTAGTGTTTTTTGCAATTGAACGCGGCAAATTTCAACGAAGATCTGATTGAAGGGCACGTCTCTTTCCTCTAGCTCTCTCTGTTCGCTGATGACGATGACGATGATGAAATTTACCCCGGAGTATCAGTCCAGCTGGAATGTATGTAGGCGCAAGTAGATATATCCAGCCAGAAAAAAAAAGGACCACTGGAAAAAAGAAATAATAAAATAAAAAATAAAGGGTTAATTGGGAGAAAAAAACAAAAAACGGGCCCACACCCGTTAACGTTCTCCTGAGTATCTATCTCCTATCTAGACTAATCTAGAAACGCCCAGCCTATCACAGTGTGGGGGTGATGAGAGTGCCAGTGGAGGACGCCGAAGGTTTCTACACACGACGGGGAACAGAGAAGGGAGTACAAATTTCTGACATGCACACTGCAACTCTGAGACTTGACCCGAATTGAAATTAAGTACCGAGTCAGTTCAGTTCAGTCCGGTCCGGCTCATCCCTTTGGATGTAGGACTGTAGAGTAGAGTACTCGTACAGTATGTAGCACTTTAGATATGTAGGCCATCACTAAGTGGGGAACCAATTTGGGTGGGTGTGTGTGGTGAGCGGGAAAAAAGAAAAGCATCGCGAATTAATTGATGAATCTCTGCTGATCTGGGGCAAAAAGGTTAGGTACGGACCGAAGGGTAGCTTGCTTGCTTCATGTCCACGATGGTTTTACCAAGGTGTGAATCTACGGTAGACGTTGCTTCTAGTACTGCTAGCTTTGTTGATCTAGGGATTGATCTTGAATCTTGATGGCTTGCGCCATTGTGCGGGCAGTGGGTGCGATTCCAATAGTTTGAGGTTGGTTCCCTGGGTGGTGAACGGTTGGGCATGAAATCTACAGAGGTGAAATTCTGGGGTTGTACCTACTTACGTGGTGGTGGGTTGGGTTTTGGTTGTGAATCTGTGATGGTGTGTGGTGGGTGGTGGGTGCACTCTGTAGATACGGTACGGTGCGAGAACTGTTGAGCGTGTAGAAAGTTCGATGAACAGACGTCAACCTGCCGGGGTACCTACCTACGTAGGGTAGGGTAGGGTAGGGGGGTACACTAGGGGAGACGCGAGAACTGGAGGGGGGTGTCGTGTGGGTAAGGGTCTGTCTGGTCTGGTCTGGGGGGGGGATGATGTATGGGCAGGGGGAGGCATAGTTACAGGCATACAGCTAGAGTAGGAAGGAAGAAGGAATTGCCATGCGGAAGTGATGGGGTCAGTGGGTTGGAGTGGGTTGGATTGAGTTAGATCGAAAAAGCCCATTGCATTCCAGGATGCACATGATGGATGCTCAATCCATGAAAAGAGACACAATTCCATGTTGCGCTGTTCGAAATAGCAGCGAAAGTAGAAAATGAGTGGGCAAGTGGGCGAATGGAGGATTTGACAGACGGGGTGCAGCCGAGGGAAGACAAGCCTAGACAAGACACACACACAAGGCTGGCTCTGCCCTGGGGAACTCAATAGTACGGTAGGGGAGTGTAGGCCGACTAAGGAGAAGAAGGTTGAAGGCTAGGCGTAACGAGGTACCGCTCGTACCAATTGCACTATTCTATTCTCTCTCTACTACTACTACTACTATATTGCTATTGATTACTACTGCTACCCAAGAAAAAAGAAAAAAAGCGAGTGCTCACCTCTTGTCGCTCGTACCTGCTCTCTAAGCTAAAGAGTGACAAGTTCCTCTGGAGTACATACAGACCAGAAGCGCTAAGCAAGAACACAAAAGTCACAGTTTAATTTTTCGATCGGGTGAAGATTGGTCGAGTGATCCCGTTGAATCGGAGATTCGTTGAGCCCTGGTGCGCGCTTGTGTGTCGCTGCAGGGCATCGCTGGCCCTCTATTCGGGTGTACATGTGTTGGAGGATGCAGCAGCAAGCAAAAGCAGGCTCGTAATGTACTCTACCAACGTGATCTCTCTGGTCTAACTAAGCTGGGGCTCTGCTAAATTTATTTTTTTCGTTTTCGTTGTTTTTTTTCCCTCTTTGTCGCGCTCCGCTGACTATGTAGGTCTAAGGTACCACTCACTCTGCTCTGCTCTATGTACAGGTCGCGAGTTGTTCTCTAGCTACCTACTCTAGCTTCTCCCCATGGGTGTGTGTTTACTGTTTCCTTTTGGGCGTTTAGTTTGCTTCTGGCTTCTGCATGTATGTTTTCAGTGTAGCTATTTCGACTGTGTTCCCCTTTTTTGGTTCTACCTCCAAATATAGGCCTCACAGCGCCTTCTGCTCTCCGGTTTCAGGAAACTCTGGAACAGTAAGGGGAAAAAATAATCCCATCTGGCGGCCGCCGCCGCAGCAGCAATTCTTGCAGCCAGCAGCCAGCAGCAACAGCATCTCCTCCTGCTTCTGCTTCTGCTGCCGCTGGCCCAGGCAAATCAGGGAAGAGACAGCCTAGAAGGCAAACTGAGCAATGGTGATAGAGCGGCAGCAGAGAGAAAGCAGCAGGAAAGATGGCTGATCGTTGGACAAATCGATCGACTGATGACAGGCGGTCCATAGTAATTCCGGTGGCCCCGCCAACCAGGCACGACCATATGTTTAGACGCATTAGCGGCGACTGACTCTGGGTCCTGTCTATTATGGATACCACACTCCCCCTTACCCCAGCATACGGCTCTTTCTCACTCGCTCACATCTTTAGAAACCCCTGCCTGGTAAACTTGTAAGCGCAAGCCCTCCACCCCCCATCATGCAATTGCGTGTCAACACATCATGGGCTCAATCATCTTGACCTACGAGCTTCGATCTGAGCTGTTTGACCTTGACTAGAGTACCTACCTCTTCCTTTTTCCTTCCTTCTCTTCCTTCTGATATAAACACCCATGTCATGCATTCGGAATATGCATAACTGCTTAAAGAAAACTGTGCATATACGCCGAGGGTGAGAGAAAAGAAAGATCAGAACGGAAAGCAAAAAAAAAAGCCTCTAAGAAAAAACGGAGAAACAGTAAGAGGGAAAAAAAAATTATACACGATATCCAAGAATTCAACACTCGATCTCTACCTACCACACCCTTCAATAATGAAAAGTCTTGTAACTGAGCATCCAGATGGTATAAAGATTCATAACTACCAGCTCGTTTCCACTCTCTTCTCAATATCATCATCAGCATCATTACTCTTTAAGGCACTCATCCGAGCCATTCTTTTAGTAGTAGTCTTTGTTCTTAGTCTTATGTCTTGGAAGGCACTACTGCAACCCTTGATCACTGCCTCGACCACGCCGAGTTCCTACCTGTCTGCACCACTAGCGTACTTTGTCTCATTTCTGATCTGCTGTATTATCTTATTCCCGTTGGTATGTTATTGTTGGGGTTGCTATTATGTGGCCATATTTCAAACCATTATAGGAGTGTGTGACGGCCAGTGCGCTAACTCGTATATATATATTCCCACAGGCTCCTCAGTTTTCAGTTTTAGCATCAATCATGGGTTCCTTTAGCGTTTTCTCCCGGATGGCCATGGGCCTGAAGAAGGTAGGCTCTTTCAAAAAGTCAAAAGTCGTTCAGCAGCAGGATGCACAAGTTTCACAGGTTTTACTCCCCAGCCCCAATACCAACAACCACCCTTCAGGAAAACTAACTGCTGTCCCCTTTTTGTTTTGAAGACGAAAGGAAAGGTTGTTGATGTAGTGCAAAAGAGATTCTCTTCAGAACCCTCATCGTCCGCAGCCGCGCCATCGAAGGATGTCGTCGCTGCCGTCGAGCCAGCTGCACCAGTTGTAGCTGCTGTAGCTGAGGCCCCAGTGGTCGAAGCACCCAAGGCTGTCGAACAGGTCCCTACCCAGGTGGTCGAACCAGTTGTTGCAGCTCCCGTTGTTGTTGCAGAGCCCCAGGTCGAAGAGGCCGTGGTTGCTGTGGAGACTATCGTGGCCGCCCCCGTCCCTGAGCTTATCGTTGCCCCCACAGCAGAGATTGTTGAGGAGGTTTCAGTCGTTGAGCCCGTGGTCGAGACTGTCGTCGTGCCCGAAGTTGTTGAGGAGGCCATTGCCGCCCCCGTCCTTGTTTCAGTTCCCGTCGTCGAGGCTGCCGTTCCTGAGGAAGTCGTTGCTGCCATCGTTGCCCCTGTAGTCGAAGAAGAGGTCTCAATCCCAGAGAAGGAAGTCCTCGAAGTCGTCTCAGTTCCTGAAATCAAGTCCACCGAAGAAGAGGTTGTCGAACAGGTCTCAATCCCAGAGAAGGAAGTCCTCGCCGTCACCGAACAAGAATGTATCTCAATGTCCACCCAGCTTGCTATGATCCCCACCTTCGCCATGTTTGCCATGCCAGAGCCAGAGGTTTTCGAGGCTGCCCCCGTTGTCGAATCGTCCAAGGTCATTGAGGAAGTTGCTGCCCCCGTCACCGAAACCGTCACTGTCACCGAACCCGAGGTTGTTGTCGCTGCTCCCGTCATCGAGAAAGAGATTATCGAAGAGGTTGCCGTTGCCGCCGAGCCTGTTGTCGAGACCGTCACTGTTGCCGAGCCCGAGATCGTCGAAGAGGTCGCCGCCGAGGTTGAGGAAATCGCTGTCCCCGTTGAAGTTGCCGCCCCAGTCGAGGAGGTCATTGAAGTCGCTGCTCCCGTCGAGGAAATCATCGAAGTCGCTGCTCCCATCGAAGAGGTTGTCGAAGTCGCCGCCCCAGTCGAGGAAGTCATTGAAGTCGCCGCCCCCGTCGAAGAGGTTATCGAAGTCGCTGCCCCAGTCGAGGAAGTCATTGAAGTCGCCGCCCCCGTCGAAGAGGTTATCGAAGTCGCTGCCCCAGTCGAGGAAGTCATTGAAGTCGCCGCCCCCGTCGAAGAGGTTATCGAAGTCGCTGCCCCAGTTGAGGAAATTGTTGCCCCCATCGAGGAGGTTGTCGAGGCCGTCTCTGTTCCCGAACCCATTGTTGCTGCCGTTGCCGAGATCGCTGTTTCCGAGCCAGAGGAAGTCGTAGAGGCCTCCATCCCTGAGCCTGCTGAGATCGAAATGGTTGTCGAAGAGGTCGCTGTCGCCGAACCCGAGGTTGTCGAGATCGAGCTCCCAGTTGAGGAAGAGATCATTGTCGCCGCCGCCCCCGTCGAGGAGGAGATCGTTGCCGCTGTCGAGGAGGTTGCTGAAGTCGAATCCGTTGCCGTTGTCGAGAAGGTAAGCATCATAGTGCAGCTAATAATTCCTACTATTGCAACCCAAAACGGAAATACTAATAATTGCCTTCTCCAGATCGAAATTGTCCACACCCCATTCAATGCCGCCATGCTCCCCCGCTTCATGACCCAGACATACCCCGTCGAGGAAGTTGCCGCCGTCGCCGAGCCAATTGCTATCAAGTCCTGCACTGCCCCCGCCGAGTTCGCCGAGCCAATGCCCATCAAGCAGCTCTGCTCTTGCCCCTCTGTCGAATCTTTGAACTCATCGTACTGTGACTCCAACGCCGCCTCCAACTCTGTAGATGATGCCTCCGACAACGAGTCAAACACTGAGGAGATCACTGAGGAGATCATGTCGCCTACCACCGAATCCGAGACCGAGACCATCACCTTCGAGGCCCCCGAGAGACCCGTTTCCTGCCCACCCATGGGAATCAGCCAGAAGTACAGCCTCCGCGAGATCCGTGACCCCCGCCTCCAGAAGAACATCCGCGCCTGGGCCCAGCAGTCCGAGGCTATGGGAATGACCGAGGAGACCTCCGCCAGTAACAGCTCCGATTCTGAGAGCCACTCTGAGGAGGGCGACTACGACTACGAGCGCAGCCCACCTCTCAGCCCAATCAGCAGTGCCGGCGGTAACGACGGCGAGTGGGGCGGTGAGCTCAAGGTCGAGAGCTTGGACAAGATGGAGACCGTTGTCGAGGTTGAGACCGTCGAGGAGATTGAGGCCGCCGTTGAGGAGGTTGAGGCTGTCGAGGAGATTGAGGCCGTTGAGGAGAAGGCCACCATCGAGCTTGTTATCCCAGAGGTCGTCAAGACTGAGGTTCCCGAGCTTGTCATGGAGGTTGCCGAGAAGACCGAGCTGTTTGTTCCCGCCGCACCCGTCGAGATCGAAGTCCGAGAGGTCGAGATCGCCGTTCCCGAGCTCCCAGCTGTCATCGTCGCCGAGAAGGCTGAGGAAATCGTCGCCATTGAGGAGATCGTCGCCGCCCCGGTTGTCCAGAAGGTCGAGGAGGTCGTCGCAATCCAGGAGATCGTTGAGCCTACACCTGTCGAGAAGTCAATTGTTGTCGTCGAGGAGGTCCCAGTACCTGCCGAGGAGGCACCAGTAGAAGTCCAGGAGGCCGAGCCCACACTGGAGGTTGTTGAGGCCGTCAAGCCAAAGAACACCCAGGTACAGAAGAAGAAGAAGAAGCTCTCCAAGAAGGAGCGTCTGAGCAAGGGCGGAAAGAAGAAGGGCGGAAAGAAATAGATTCTATCCACTCTCCTCTTGCCGTTTTGTCTATTATTTTTGCGATTCAGTTGTTTACGTTCGTATGTTCCGTTTGCCACAGCCCTTTCGGTAACACCTATTTACATTCTCATTTGTTTCTGATTTTTTGCGCGGCCTTTTAACATTCATGTCCTTACTTTATTTTCACGCCCCATTTCTAACGTTATATGTTTTATCACCTTTTTTTACATTGTTTTTTATAAGATTGATGGGTTTGGTGCACAAGGGTCTATGATACTTCTTTTGAGAAGATGTTTAGTAGTTGATGGGTTTTTTCTCTCTCTTTTTCTGAATTGTGTTGTGAGGGTTCGGTGGGAGGGGTATGGGTTATTTTTTTCACTTTTCATTTTTGCGTGTTCAATTTTTTCTCTCATTTTATTCGGTAAAAAGAAAAAAGGAGTCCTTATTTTTCTGCTGTTATGCAATTCACGAATATAGTTATATTCCAATCAAAAAAAAATTACTGTTACAGTTATCTTTTTGTTTGCGCCCTTTTTTTTTTTGATCGTGTTTTTGTCTTGCGATTTGAGGCTCGAGTTTGTGAATAGTCTTTTAATTGAACTCAACTGAATTGTCTAAATGAACAAAATTGAACTTGAACTTGCAAATACTTAGC
Source organism: Morchella importuna (assembly GCF_003444635.1). Lineage (NCBI taxonomy): Eukaryota > Fungi > Ascomycota > Pezizomycetes > Pezizales > Morchellaceae > Morchella > Morchella importuna. The sequence continues at coordinate 338,821 of NW_025763434.1, read as the reverse complement.
AGAATGAACGAGTTGAAACGATGAAAGCTGACAGTCGGCGGAGAAGGGGGGGGGGAAGGAAGAACGAAAGAACAATGGACTCCATGGCGCAACACCACGGCCACACGTATGTTAGTTACGGCGGTACCTGTGTCTATCGGCACGAACCCCGCCGAAGTCGGGTTTCAAAAGCGCGCAGTTTATGAGTGGCCAGCTAGACATGTCCGATGCCGCTCAATTATCAACCGTCAGCTGCCGCGGGGGGGGGGGGGGGGGGCAGCCTAGCCCTCGCTCGCTCGCTTGCCAGTACTCCAGGAAGCATCTCCTCGTACATACATAGAGTAATCATCCCTCGTTATGGTATGGTCTGGTATGACGGTATGGATGATGGGTATGGAACGGTGGGCTAGAGTTAGCGGCCGTGACAGACTTAATTGACATCGTCTACTCTACACAGACAGAAGAAACAACCTCAATTCCTTCATCACCGCCCCCTGTAGTGCAATTGTGCAATTGTGGACTTGACCTGACTCTTGCTCGTATAACTAGAGTAACCGCCTGCGTGCTTAGCTTGTGGACCGATTGTTACCCTTGCAGCCCATTGGTGTGTCGTGTATCATGTACCTGCCGGTACACCAGAACAGCACTAGTCTGCCTGCCTAGCTACAGAAGAGTAGCCACATGACATCTCGGAGGTTTTTCTTTTCCTTTGAGGTCTCGAGTTGGGAGAAGGAACGCCGATTTTTATTTTTTTTTCTTCTCGATTGATCGGGATTTTTCCTTTTTGTTTTTGATTCGCCTCCCTCTCTTGGTGGAGAGTGCAGTATATATTCTGGTTGGTTCCCACTTGGATGCGTGCATTCGTGCATTCGTGGGGTGCATCATACATCACAGCAGCGTCCGTCCCCGCAGCGCAGAGAAGTGACGGAGCGAAGGAGAGGCAGGATTCACAGACAGACAGACGTGACGGAGCGAGCGAGGGCGAGACAGACAGAGACTGAGAGACAAAAGGGCCCGCTGCACCGCATCGCACTCGATCGCTTCGACGCCCCACACTGCTTGTATGTACCCGGCATTACCACTTGGGCTCGGGGTACATCACTCATGGGGGGCCGACGGTAGCCTCCGAGGTTCCGAGGGTGGGCGGTAGGCGGTGGGCGGAGAATGAATAATGGGGAATCATATGACTTGACTGCTTATGTATGTTAAGTTCAGAGAGGTTCTGGGTTACTGACCAGGTAGAGTGGGTAGAGACTTACATGCTGTTCTTGCCTACATATGTCGACCTGGGGAGTGAGTGAGCTCAGACCGTCTCTCCCAACCTCTTACTTCTTCTTTCTTCTTCCACACCCCATCCCGATCCTTCCCCCCACAATTCCAAACTGGCTGTAGAAGGAGCTCACGGACTTTGGGATTGGACTCTCCCCTCAGCCTGATCCCCTGAAACCTATGCTTGCTGTGGTTAAATCTTCAACATCACCGACCCTGCCTAAGGAAACTGGTGAACCTAGCGAATAGCTACTCTGGCCCGCACAACCGAATTTCAGTGTCAGTGCTTCCCATAGCTAGCTGATGCAGATACGCAAATCGACGGTATACGCAGGCACACTGGTCTAGATACAGCAATTAGAATTGGAATTGGAGTTAGGGTTAGAATTAGAATTAGAATTAGAAATGTGTACCGCCCATGGGCCATCAAAGGGAAAAAAACACTCGAAAAAAGAGGAGGCCATAGAACAAAAGAAAGAAAGGGGAGATCACGTAAAGTACTCTTCATTCGGCGATCACGGAATTGGGGTGGGATGGAAACCCGCGATCTCTGTGCTTAAATTCTTCCACGGACAGCTCCTCCGGATGTTGTGTTGTCTCACCCCATTCTTCTTAGTGCCCGTTGCCGGCCGTCGGGCGACAACCGCGCGCCGCGCCCGCATAATTAGGGCTAGTTTGCCGAAATGAAAAGCGAACGTCAGTAAACAATCATGGGATGTCACTCGTTTAATTAAGGAAATTTTGGGGTGACATTGAGATTGAAGAGGTGGTGTATATGTATTCCCAAAAGCGGGTGTTGGGCTAATGTTGTCTTGGGGTCGAAACTTAGAAATAGTGGGGAAAGTATAATAAAACCGGGAAAACTTGTGAGACCGAGTTTCTCGGTATTGGGGTCTTGAGTGCAATATGTTTATCAGCTCGAATGTTTTCAATGAATTGAGTCATGGGAGAGAATAAAGAAAGCTGAGCAGGTACGTGTAAGCTGGTAGATTTACCAGGGATCATGAATTAAACTTCACCCGAGCCTAATCGTTATTCCGAGTGAGTTTTGGTGCAGATAATTGCATGAACGAAAAGTCGAATTTGTCAAACACTGTAATTTGAGCTAAGAACCATGAACCATGGTCAGCTTGATGATTCCTCGTCAACGGATACAGTTTATAATACCCCGCACAGGTATAGAGACGAAGCTATGTTTTCCCTTCTTCCGATCATCACGAAAATATGTGAATCATATATCATGACGCAACCAGCTGTTTAGTGATATATCGATATCTGGCCCAAAGATAATTAGTGCTCATTGTAAAATCTCAAGTAATTTTTGATGTAAGTGCAAACCAAGATAAAACAAGCATTATTCTACCTTTAGCGAATTCAGCGAGTTTTCAATGCCGAAAAGCATAACTGGTGGGAGCAGATTTCAAAACCTGTGTAGGTTTGAATAGGGTCTAATGATCTCCACTGCAACCATGCCGATATCTACCATTAACATGAAACCTAAGCTTCTAGCTGCTGCACAGCCCCCTGCCGGTCTTCACTCCGCTAGTATCATAGCTTGATTAGTTTTTAGTTTTGAGATATCAAGTTCTAAACTCACCCATAAAAGTCTAATAGCCGCTTTTCGGAATCCTTTTTCTCGAATCTCGGGCTTGGTTCTCGTTTCTTAACGCTCACCCAGGATATGATCGCAACGACTTGACGCCCCCCGGGAATAACGAACATCCAGATCGAAATCTCGGGAAACACGATAACTGCGCTTTCCCTTGAGAACGGCAACTACCCTGGACCGGCGAGACTGATTTGTGCGGGGAAAGCATTGTTACAGAGTACAAGTATAGTCTGAGTTATGAAGTTATTATTTTCTTCAAAGAGAGAAAAATCTTGGCTTTGATAAGCTTGGGTCCTTTGTGCTCCTCTTGATTCGTTACGGTATCCGTATTGCATATTGGTGACATGAAATGCTGTATTAAACTTAGAAGCTAGGACGGAAAAATTTCCCCAAAGTTAAACTGTGAGTTCAGCTGGTCATACTCTGTGCTTCCTGTGGGTTCCTCATGTAACTGGCCTTTTATTTTTTTTTCCCTTTATTTTTTTCTCTTTCTCTCTACGATCCCGTTTGCCTCCGAGATTCGCAATATCCAAAACGCTGCCCAGCTGCAGGCCAGCATTATATATCCTCGGTTACTAACATGAAAACCAGCCATTGGCATTAAACCGTAGATCATGACGATTAATCAATGCATACGTCAACAAAAAGAAAATAAAACAATAATTCATGGTCGGGAAGAGTCTCTCGATTTCGGCGCTCAAGAGTCCAACTGCCTGTATCGTGCATAAGCCTAGGAATCCTAGGATTATTCAAGTTAGGGAAAAAACTCCGTAGATTGTGTACGCGTAGATGCACATACATACGTACATATACGGCGTCCCCTTGATCCTTCTCTCGCGCGTAACGCTGGGGTATCCCTATTCGGCAAATTAGTGTTCGCTCGCTCGGGAAATAAGAAACAACCGATCACGAACAAGCAAGGTGTAAAATATATGGGGTAGTTGCCCAGCTTTTGTGGGTACAAGGAGGAATACAAGTAAGGCTGCGTAAACTGCATGTACACTAGTTATGTGTGAGGGTACCCGGGTTGAGTTTATATTAAAAATCGGCAATGCGCGCCATATCTCTGGAGATAAACCTTATCTATCACAGCGATACATAGGTATCTACACACTTGTAGATATTTCATCCCACAATAATTAAAGGTATGCAGGTATCTCCTTCTAAATGCAAGACTGTGCATGCCCCTCGTGTAGAATTCCGAGTGGCTTCGAAGTCTAGACTATTGAAATTGAATTAGGAGAAAAGACTCGTCAGAGCACGTACCCAGAGCCATTTAACAGCGATCTGAAACCTGGAAAGTCATGTCTCGAGGATGAGGCATGCAAGAGACAGGCGTGGGGGGGGGAGGGGGGGGGGACCACGCGTCATAGGGTATTTGCGCCAGGCTGATTCAAGAGAAGACCTCCGTGCCGAAGTGAAGACTCCTTCAGCTTCAACAATAGGAAACATTTGAGTATTTCTCAATAATCACGAGAATCATGCCGATCACGTGCAAGGATTCGCTTTGTCGTCCACACAAACCCATGCCTGCAGATCGTCTCGGAGATCCGGCAAGTAACCCAGTGCCCAGAGTTTCAAGGGAACTATCTCCAATAGATCTCCATAGGTTGGAAACTTGGCGCTATTTAGTACGAGGTTTCTAGGCTCTTCTTAACTTAAGCTTACCGCAATCACCAATTTGTCCGCTCAATATCCGGTCTATTCAGGGTAGTAAGCTTTGTGCGTCTCTCTTAAGTCTTGGCTGAGATTATAACAAAAGATACACATACATTACTTAGTAGGCCTCTGCTATGCATCTCCATCTGTGGCTTTTGAACGAACCAACGGGAAAATATTTTTCCGACATCGCGCAACGCCAAGTCCTGCAAACCTACTATAAATGGTAGCAAAGATAAACGACGATCAGCCTTATAAGCATTATCAACCCAACAATTGAATTATAGGGAGCAGCCTTTCCCGGAAAGATAATATAGCTATCTTAAAAGTTTAAATAGGCAAAACAGTGTCTCTCCCATGATATTCGTTGTAAATAGTGGAACTTGCCTTAGACTGGAGTACCCCATAAAATCTCATTTGCATCTGTTGAGAAGCACTTCACGTTGTCAAATCTGCAGAAGCAACGCTTAATAATTCAAACGTAGATATCATAAATTACCCATTCGAATTGAAAAGCAATTACTTGGCACGAACATTCGGCTCAATGAGACAAATATGGGTTATCAAGTGGGAGTACAACACCCGCCAAGCTCTTCTTGGCCCTAACCCAACCCTTTCCGTCCGGCGGCCCGTTGTTTTCCAACGGGTGTGGCGTCGGATAAGTCCCTATCTCAGTATGGTCGAAGTGATCCGGATCCCTTTACAGGTTATCCTGTCTACTCCACGTCACGCACTAGAGTAACATAACTCCCATTGAGAATGATAAATCCTTTGATAACCGTCACTGAAACCTAAAGTGGGTTTCCAGGGATCGGATGAATTTCATAGCTGTATTTGCGATTAGCCACATACATATATACACATGTTTAGGGAAGCTACGCTTGCACTTGCACTTATCTGTAGCCCAGCCAGTCACGGCGTGTGGGATGGGATGTGCACCATTCCTGAAGATGTTTACAAGTCTGACACGTGCCCCATTATCAACCACGTAGTTGCAAAAGGCTGTCTGGGAAGTCTGTGGGGTCGAGGTGCAATGTCGTCGTTGATCTGATTCTACTCAAATAGTATTGCTTTTGTGGTGTAACTACCACCTGTAGGCAGGCATGGCAGGAGGTAGATAGGCAAGTTGGTATACCTGATCCGCCGTGACAAACAAACGTTAATATCGTTCGTGTAATATCTTAGTAGAACGTCTACGGATGGATCTAGTTGCGAATAGTTAACATAGTTAACTGGGGTATATACATACCTGTGCATACCTAGAGTAGCAATCAAGGGGATGAGCAAGAGGACACACGCATGCCCTCCACACACCCCAGATCATCAAGTTCCGCTATATCAAACTTCGCCAATTGCAAGTTTACTCGGTGCGAGAGATTAGGTCCTCGCAGCTGTACAGGGTGTAGGGATATGCAGCTCTGTTACATAGGATTTGGTTTGTCGGGACTACAGGGGGGTACGTCGCGTAAGTCCTAGCGTCGTCTGGGATACGCCAGATTCGGCCCATCCCAGCCATCTGGCCCAGGGTACAGCGAATAGCAGATTGTTCCGGTACCAATGTTTACAGATAATGAGCTCGATGCGTTCGCGTGGCTGCTAAACCCGTAGGTCATGTAAGCTTGGACTCCGCCACTTCCATTGCTTTTCATCTCCTTTTACTCCCTAAGGAAATTCAAAATCAAAGCCTCAACATACTCAGCACTTACTATGCGCCTGCTTTCTAGAATTTCTATAACGACACTGTATGGCTGTATGTGTGCCCATACAAAATAAAAATAATACGCCCGTATTTCTCGCCCCCAACAGGCAAACAAAATTGCCGGCATGTATGATCGTCGTAGGGATATACCACATATTCAATAGGGTCTTGGTATAACTCTTTCGCATGATCATGATAGGTTGAGAACGGAAAGATATTATCGTTGTTCCAGTTCCCGACTCCCAACTCGCCAGGAGCCGCAAATTTTCCTCCCCAGTGACTGAGACAGGAGGACCGTGATATCACTTACAGCAATATTCTGCCGCTACATGCTTGGTCAATCCCTACCAAGAGAAATTGATAGAAACATTTCCTTGCCAGCATAAGCCAGTAACTCTTTGACTCTTTTCCACGTGAGACATGCCTAAAAAGCAGGAAACTCTCCACCCCCCCCCCCCCCCCCTTGCGGTACATATATCATAACCTCGCCGCCGCCCCAAAAGTGAACAAATATTCTCTGCCATCATCATCGGATATTGATTATCATTAACCTCAGTATCTTCCTTTAACTTCAGCAGATACATCCGGCAGGCCATACTGGGACCCATAGCAGTATTAATTTCCCTCACGTTCGGCATCTAACATACGGTAAGCTTTTGGAGTTGTAAATGATTGATATAATTTACATATTGCGACTACCATTTTGTATAGATCACTAACAACAGTCTTGTAAATTTTAGTATGGCCGATACACCATTATCCAAAGAAGCACAACTCAGAGAGCATGTTTGGGGCATCATCAATGTGCTCCAAGCCCTCTTCTGGGGCCTTGTGGCTTCTCCAAAACGCAACAAACGTATTCTTAAGATTTCCTTGTCTTTGACTATGGCCGTGGCTTTTACGTTACCTCCCATATTCTCAGATTTCCACGGGGCAAATCCATTTTTACTCGGGACAGTTGTGAGTACATACCAAGTGCTATCTCTTTTTTTTATCAAACATGCTAACTGGTGATTTTCAATATCCAGGCCATTTACATGTTTCCCGTCAAGACTATTGGAGGGCAGCTTGTAGCTACAGCCATCGGACTGATAGGCGTCCTAATAGCCCTTGGGTACTCAAACTTAGTTCTCTTTCTTGCCGCACTAATCCAGGACGACGATGATGAGAACATCGTTTTCGGCCGCCGAGTGTTTTTATGGCTATCTTTCGTTTTAATTTCATCATTTTGCGGATACATCCGCTCCAAGTTCCCTCGTCTCTATCTTGGTACAGTTCTAGGCATGGTTGTCAACATGTTTGCTATTATTAGAGGCGTCAACACCTTTGGACAAACTTTCCGGAATTTCTTCTACGTCATGGTATTCGGAGCCTGTGTGTCTATGGTCGTCGGTTTCGTTTTTTGGCCTGAAGATCATTCCTCTATCCTTCGAGATGATATGATCGATGGGGTAAAGGCAGCACAGAGTATGATGGAATCGGTCCGGTGGGCTTTGAGGCAAGACTCGGGCCAAGAGATCGATATCACTTCACTCAAGAACGCACATTCAAAGATCCATGCTTCTCTACGAGAGGCTGGTTATGAAATCTCTGTTTCGAGGATTCCATCGTCGGAATTCGTTCCTTTTGATGTGGCCCTGGCCAAGCTGGTATCTGCAGCACGGATATTCAACTCTGCCATGCGAAGGAGAAACCGACTTTATCCAAACCTCAGACGTCGCTTTGAAGATCTCTTTCCACCTGCAACCATACATTCAACACGCACTTCTTCCGTGACAGTGGTCACAAGAGGAGAAAACATGTCTGCTGCAAAAGAAACAGTTGACGATACTTTTGTTAGCACATCAGAAATCTTCGACTCGATGGCTCAAAGGATTGAAGAGATGTTTCGCGGACGTGAAGTCACCTCCGTGATTGATCATGAAAAGTACTGGGCTAAGGTTAATGAGATCCCGGAGAAATGGGACGCCGAATCTAGCCAACGCTCGGTATCAAGCACAAGAGAGCTCGAAGAAGCAGCATATCGAGATCAAGTTAATACCATTCTGTTGGAAATGTTTGACATAGTAACGGATATCGCTGTGATTGTTGAAGGTATGAAGAAACAGAGACTAACCCTCTGGCTTCCTCGTAAAATCTATCGAGGTAAGATTTACAAACATTTCTCCTACCTTAGCTTCTTCTATCAAGACCACTAACCTTAAGCAGAAACAGAAGATTCTGCCACCGAGGAAGGGGGAGAGGCTAGTCAGGATACCATAGACCCGGATGAGGACGAGGACTTGATGCTTCGTGAAGCAACAACTCGATTGGATCGCTTTGGCATCTTTCTTTCTGATCTTTTGTGCTCGTTAAGGAACTCTCGCCATATAAAATACGGAATCAAGTTCGCTGTCGTCATGGGTCTTCTATCTCTCCCCGCTTTCATTCAAAGATGGTACATTTGGTACGAGGACTTGAGGGTTCAATGGGCCCTTATTTCTGCCATGGTGGCCATGGAAACCACACGAGGAATGACCTTCAGGACAGCTGGCATGAAACTCCTTGGTGCTTTGATGGGTGGGTTTTCGGCTTGGGCCGTCATGTCGATTGGACTTGGACATTATTACAGCTCGATCTGTCTCACCCCAATCATTGGTTTGATAGTTGGATGTCTCGTTACAAACCCTAAATACATGAAAGCAGGAACAGTATTTGCACTGGCGTACAACATTATACTCGGTGTCGCAACTGTCTTTCCGTCTCACGGAAATGTCTCTGCTGCATTTGCAAGGAGAATTTTGACACTTCCTGTAGGTGTCGTCGTTGCCATGGCCGTGCATCTTATGCTGTTCCCCTTCAAGTCTAGAAGTCACCTGGTGAAGGGCATTTCACATTCTCTTGACTGGCTACACCATCTCTTATTTGCCATCGAGGCTAGCTCGCAATATCCAAGTCTCCAAGAAAAGTTCGACGATATGGCGAAGAAAGCTTCCAGCAGAGTCAATTTTGCCAAGTTGCTATTGCCAGCTACTGTATACGAAGTCTCGCTTTCTGGACACTGGCCATATGAAAGATTTGAGAGGATTCTGGAAAAGGTGGAAGATGTAATGATCCTGGTTATCGGCGAGAATGATGGGATACCAGTCATGGCTAGGTCTGGGACCTGTGAAGGCTTGAGGCTGAAGCTGTTGGCGTCGCTCTGCAACGATCTACTCGTGATATCCCACACGCTTAGTGCTAGACTATTCATGCCTCGAAACCAATCTCTATCATCCTCTGTACTCAGCGAATATCAGACGTTCCTCTCGGCCAAGATTGTAGCGGAAGAAGTTGTTATCAAGAGGAATTTCTCCGATTTAGGAAGACTTTCAGATGTAAGTCCCTTCATATTATCAAGATCATCGTTTCAAGGCCCATTACTGACGTTCTTTCTCAACAGCTGGTCAACGAAATGAACTTGCTTCGTGAAGATGTAGACGAGCTCATCACCGAAACTCAATGTCCCAAGAGGGGATTATTGCCGCAGTTATCGTTCATCATCAAAAAGTCCAGGCCTGCCACGGCGGTCGCCAGTATGGTAGATGTGGAAGGTCAAGCCTTTGAGGAGCCACCGGTACTAGCGGTCCCATACAACGATGTCAGACCACCAAGCAGAGCTTATTCACTCCCGCCCAACATGCCTTAATCGGTCAAAACGGATTATGCTTTCCCTTCAGTGCATTTTACATCACACCTTACTTTCTTTGCTTCTCGGCCCCGCTGGTCGTTTTACTGCCATTTACTGGCCTCTCGTTTTCTTGACTCTATTTTTTATTTTTTATTCTTTATTCTTTATTCCCTTCCCCTTGAATTGCATTCTATCCTGTACATTTTCCTTTTTCTTTCTTATTATTTAGGGTATTTATCGGGCTATGGGAAGGTTTTTTAAAAGTTGGTTTTCTTCATGGGCATGGGCAGGGAACGGAATAGACAAAAGGGGGTTACTTATGGGAGTGATTGTATGGACAACGGCTGTATCATGATTAGGAGTTTTTGCTTTATTTCCTTAAATTTCGATAACTTAATTACCAGTTCAATTATGAATGAATTAATCTTTTTCAAAAAATAATCGCTCACAAGTTCGCTGGGATCCGGAGTGTTACTCAAAGGAAATGAGACATGGAAAAACGCAAGGAAGAAAAGAACAAAAAAAAAAGCAACTGTTATATTAGAAATCCATGTCAAAAGAAAGAAAGTTACAACCATGTGATTCCGTCGCTAAGCTTTTACTCTCGAGTTGGTGGCGGCGGGCGTCATGCTTCTAGAAGCATTAAAGGTTGGGTTGACTGTTACACCGTGTGCATTTCTCGGAATCATTCCCCCCCAATGAGCCCCTGGCCAGGTGGCTTTTGTCAGGACGTCCCCTATATTGCGTGACATAATCAATCAAATTAAGGTACACATATTGAGTTCAGTGGATCGGCTAGGATATGGTATGTAATCGATGTAGTATATATGCCGTACCTGAAAACCCTTTGTAACTGAGCCTATTCGCTAGAACTTGCTCGTCCTCTGAGACTACTATAATGTTGATACAAATAAATACATGTAGGGCAGCGCAAGTATTATGACATCCTAACCCCTCCCCGGGTTTGGCCTTGTATGGGTGTACGTATATGTAGATACATTTCTCGGCCCTAAATTTCTCGGCGCAGGCACTTAAGCTTCCTAATAATAATGAGCCGCAAATTGAGTTGCATAATTGTAGTTGGTGCTGACTATGAAGCTAGCGCTACGTACGCTAACGTCAACCCTTGTTCTCCTGACTGTAATGCTACACTGCTACACCTCATAACTACTGTTACCCCACACCGGGAACGTTGATCAGAGATGTCCGCTATCTCTATTTCTGAAAGCCTATTCGGTGCCATCAGAGGAGTTCCCCATACTTTTGAAAGCTGGATATATTGGGTGCTTCTCATAGCCGCCTCGATATACGTCATTTTCTTCTACACGACACCAGGGAAAAAGTTACCGACTGGAGAATGTGCTAAGTGTAGGTCAGCCAATATTAACTATATACTATCAGATAGCTATCTTAATAACAGACTCTTAACGGTTCTGTAGCGGAGCCTACGGGCTGGGATTTTTCCGTGATCAAACCACATGCCATGGGCTCTAACTGGGCCGAGACGGAGGAGGTCCCGTACAGACCCTTCAAAGAAGGGCCCTACTTCCTAAGCATGGGTATGGTGAATTTCTACGCATGCATGCGAATCCACTGACCACGCGGCTGCAAAGGACTTAAGCCTTTGTCTGCAGAGAACTGGATCGAGCTCGACAAAACCTACCTCGATCGCTTGGCTTACAAACGACATTTATTTTCTCGAGAGCGTTCGGAGACTGTGCAGTCACTACCAGGTTCGGAGGACGCATCCTACGAATCGCTAGAGATGCTGGTGGATTTTTTGCCTCGACGATATCCAGGGATGTTTGAGAAGACGGAGCGCGGGATCATTAATCTTGTCACCGGTGAGGACTGGGATCTACGGAGGGAGTCCAAGATGTGGGAGGAGAAGAAGACGCACCCGTTGGAAGTGATGGGATTGTTGAGCACTGAGGACTGGGTCATTATGCAAAAGGACCCAGAGGGTGGGGATGAGTATCATCTGCGGGCTGGTGCAGTGTGTTTTCCTTGTGAGTATTGATTGATGCTTTGCTTACATTACTTAATTTTAAAATAAGCAGCACTTTCATTTAGCTAACAAATCAATGATGTGTATATGTAGCGGGCTGGCGACTGGCGGAGCGTATTGGTCATAGCTTGTATCGCATCCACGCTGGGAATGTCCCACAATACGAACCTAGGATCGCAAAATCCATGGACCGGTTCTTCTCGAAGCTGAAGGTTACCTCGCCAATCCAGCGATTTAATCACAACCTGGATATATCGTATGAACTTTTTAGGACCCACAGCATTGGGGCTGAGAGCTCGGAAAAACTTACTATTGGTAATATTTACCTTCGAGTTGAGAGGCAGACCTTGAAACGGCTACCACGGACCCAAGCCCTATTATTTGGGATTCGAACGTATATTACTCCAGTAGAAAGTATCACTAAAGATAGGGATGTTGCAAGGATACTCAAAGCTCAGATCGAGGCGTATCCAGAGGATATGGCGGGGTACAAGAATAAGCATCTGTGGGGTGCTGTTGTCGTGGAGCATTTGGATGGCATTATTCAAGGATTCCAGGATAGGGATTCGTTGCATGCACTGCAATAACTTTAGAACCAAACCTTAGTGGTGGATTTAGATAAGCCTTAGGCTTGTTTCCTGGTCCAGGTACTGCGTGAAGCACACTGAAGTGATGGCATTAAGCTTGCTCTATGGTTGTGGATCAATAAGGCTGCATGTTACTGGTGGAAATTTATTCGGTCTTACGGACTCGATGCATCTGCCGGCCGTTTCGGCGATTCTCAACCTGGATCTGCAATACTCACTGTTGAGAATGAAACTATATATAATTACCAATGAAGGATGGTGGTGTGTGTGAATCTATCGGCGGTGCAGCAAAGACATTGGCCACGTTCATCTGAGACATAAGTGAATAACTAATTCCTGATATACCTTCCTCTGCAAAAGATGTCATTCACATGTGTATGCCTAACCAGTAATTTTATAAAGCAATCGCGCATGATCCCAAGATCCAGAGATGCCTGGGCAACGTGCGTCCAGTCGATCTCTTATCGTGGCTGTATATTCCCGCCGTTTCCCGAGAGTTATGTAAGGCTTACTTTCAGCCACTGCCGTGCTTATGGGAGTCGCTTCCGTCTAAAGATGTATGCCGAACGAGATATGGCCGCTCGCTAGAGCACTCGAAGACATCTAGTCTACCATTGACGGCCCGCGGACCCTGAAACATTCTACCAATATCTCATTGGATAGATATAAGAGTCCGAGTTAGTCCATGCGAACTGAAGCTGGAGACAGTATAATTGTATATCACCTCACCCTAAGGCCTATTGGGCGTGTAGTAATGGTTTAGATAATAAATGTATTTGTAAACAACCATTTGAAGATGAAGTCGGCATTTCTTTCCTTCCTTACTTTCTCTCGTTTTTTGTTTTTGGCGGTTGTCGTCTAATCCTTCCTTGGTGAATACATACATCCTACATGCTACATGACTACATGTACATGTAGTAGGTGACGCATAAAACAAGTTTCTCATCCGGGGCCCCAGTGAATGACAGAGTTTGATATTTGCGTGTTCCAGACTTAACTCCGATTAGCTGTTGAGTATTCTGGTTCCAGTGAAATATTTATGGCGAGGCAGAGAGTGTTACATAGTATCGTGGTTATGACAGATGGAAGAGTTAGTATTTTCACGAAGAAATTTGTCAATTGGTCTGGTCTAGACTTAATGGATGGAATTACGGCAGACCGGAAGTTTGGGTAGATCTTTGAGTCTATACACATGCCCACAATTCAAGGCCAGTCGAGGTGATCAAGGAGGTATCCAGATATGACTCGCCTCCATCATCTCACGTTGTATGTCTAGAGCTAGATAGATACATGTAGGCCTTTCACGAATGTACACGCAGTCTCGACATGTTTCAGATGAATATGAAAATCACATTTCCTCAAGGTAGCGAGTATTCAATGATCGTGACCCACATATACGAAGTTTCAGAATCCCTCCACTCTCTCTGATCATGGCCGCTGGATGGACATGTGCGTTGGATTTAGGTTTCATCTGCAGGGCGTCGTGTGCGTATATCTGCCCCTTGATGATAAGTCATAAGCACTAAGTGCTCACAGGAATGTGTGGGGTATTTTGAGAGTGAAAAAACGGCAGAGGTGCTGCATGACGTGCAGATTCTATCACATGTGTACACATAGCTAGCACTACAATCTCGGTCTTAATGCTATGTATAGGGATGTCATCAACTGGATTCCCCCGTATATGGTCCAGTCCTCGCAGTTTTTCTTTCTCAATAGTGGGAAGGGTATACGTATAGCTACATAGGGTATTTTTGCTACAATTAGTCTGGGGAAAATCATATGTTTTTTCCTTAAAAAGGCAGGGTTGGGGCCTGTCTATGGTTTGGGAATCGGGGTATTTGATTGATTAATTAATCCATTAGGCTCCGAGAATCATCCGGACTCTGGAGCAGGGGGGTCAGCAGATCAGTCTGGAAATATTGCATATAGACTTCAAGTAGAGCGTGATGGATCGTCGGGGACTGAGTGGTGTGGCTAGTACATACTCAACCCTAACCCCATCACGCTCAAGCGCTCCCTTGGTCACGTAGAGAGAGTGGGGAAGAGCATCCCAATTTCTACACCTCACCTACGTATTGTTTGGTCTACACATGACCGAAAAACTGAGCGGCATGTGGGCGAATAAATGCGTAATCACAAAATATCACTCGTTTCCATGTGCCATATAAAAATATACACTAACTTTTTTTTTTTTTGTTTAATTCATTAATTGCATGCAACCTTACAGTTATGGCAATAAATATACACTAAGTGACCCGTACCTGTCGTATGTTCATACATGTACCTTATTACCAAACCAAGATTAAGGAGGCTTGGAGGAAGTCTCTCTATTTGGTTAACTCTATTGCAGTAAAATATCGTGATATATTAGTAAGGATACATGTATCCAGCCTATAAGAATGGCCTAGCCCGGGCATGGCTCCCGGTAAAGTGGATAGATGTCCGAGCAGCATCTCCATATATACCATCCGTGGGACCTCAAAAAAAAAATTTCATCACAATCAATGCAATCCACATGAGTAAAATAATCTTTCTAATTTTGTGCAAAAAAAGTACTGCACCCAGCGGGTACTACTCCCACCCCCGATTTGAACCCAGGACCTTTGCCGGAGCCCAAACACGCGGTGTCTAGCCTGACAAGGAGCCGAAGTGTTTTATCCACTCGGCCACTCGCCTATGTTTTGTACCATGCGGAATTGATACTTGGGTGGCTCACGCCAAGACGCGAGAGAAGCCCTAACCCATAGTTAATTTCTGACAGATCTCAAGTTAATCATAGGATATCACTCGTTTTACCATCGGGATTAAAGCGGGGTTCCACTGTAGTTCGTTATTTTCCCTTAATAATTATAATTACAGTGGCTCTATAACTTGACACTA
Source organism: Morchella importuna (assembly GCF_003444635.1). NCBI lineage: Eukaryota > Fungi > Ascomycota > Pezizomycetes > Pezizales > Morchellaceae > Morchella > Morchella importuna. The sequence goes on along the minus strand of NW_025763434.1, from coordinate 323,482 downwards.
TTATACGCTGTTGATATTCGGTTTTTTTGCATAATGCTGGCTTTGAGGCCGGGGCGAGGGTGGGGGTGGTTAGGGTTGTGATATGGCAAACGTTTTCACACGGAAGAACTAAACACAGGCTACGAAGAAATCTCGAGGGCTATAGAAGTATTGAAACCTAACGGAGCGTAGAAAGATACATAAACCTACTCATACGATTTGGCTTATTAAATACCATGTATATATATATATTCACTAATCCGACTAGTTAAAGAATTCCTTCATGAGGCATCACACACCCGAGATTAACAAAACAGTTCATACTGGGATGCTGAATCTGAAATATACAACTAGCTCATCTCAAGTTAATTATATAGCATTCCTCTCTTTGTAGAGATATTTTTTTTCTTTTCCCCCACATACGGAAATTGAAACAGATCACACACACAGGATAGGCACAACACTGTAATCATAAACTAATCGAGCTAGATCAGAACACCATGGGTATCACCAGCAAACTATCCTCCCTCTAAATAGTGTAAGCTTCCTCGTTGTGGTCAGGAAGCATTATCATTTGTTAATTTTTTTCTGCCAGGACTACTATGTATACATGTACGTACTGGGCAAAGAGCCACTCTCGACTATATAGTTCGGAAGGGATGCAATATATATAGCATACACTTTCATAGGTTGGGAGTTTGTACTGGCTGTTGATACAAATCTATCTAGCTCTCCTAGCTAGGGTTTAGCAGATTTGCGGCCGGAGGCTGCATTACACTTGTAACGTACCTATATACCCCACAATCAGCTAACTCAGACTCGGTCGAGTCGTTGATAAGACATATGATGGAACCCGAAGCCGGTAGCTATGTATGTATAGTTCTAGGACATAAATCATCGTATGGGGCGGCGTAGCAACGGGTTTCGACACCTCACGCCCCATCATGACTACCCACCCAGCAATCACAATTGACCCTTTGGAGAGCTGTTTTTTTGTATAGTTGTTCAATAGTAGCTAAATAAAAATAATTGGACATTTAATATCTTGTATACCAACCCCTTGCCTTTATAACAGCTCTATCCTCCTAGGCATGCTCTCAACTAGCTACCAAATCTCTAGAGAATAAATCATCAGGTAACAGTTCCCAGCAATGAATTAGACCTTCCTCCACGAGGGGCTTCAATACTTAAGGTGATCTAGTATCATATCCCAAATGGGGGTAGTGTTGATGGTAAAGCTTCTTGAGATGTACTCAAACATGTTCGATGGGATTTAAGTCAGGGGAATAGGTAAGCTAGTCCTCCAGAAAATCTACCCCACACTCCTCCAACCGCTGAGTTGTAAGGGTTGTGGTGTATACCTTTACAAACTTAATAGTAGTAGGAGCATGGGGTACACTGTCTCTGGGCGCCATCGGTGGTTGTGGAAAAAAAAATTCTGGCCAGGCATTGCAGTCAGGCGTTGCGGCGTTGCGACCCCACACCTTCCGATGATTTATGGCATCGCGCTGTACATAGGTCTACGGGTCAATGGTCGATGGTCGATACTACAAGCAGCTAGTCATTAGTATAAGACCGGGCTCGGGGACGTTCAGGATGTATAGATGGAATTCACCTCTCTCTCTTATTATATTCCGCAGCTAGTGAGTGATTGGCGCGATCGAGACAGGTTCGTATTGCATGTCTCGTCCAGTTACAATCTTTGAATTAACTGAGTTCCAAAAAAAAAATCTCGAGACAGTGGACTGGTGTTGTGGCTCCTAGGCCTGGTATTTCTGCTCTCTAGGTCCCCTCTTGTCTTGTAGATCTCGTGCTTGCGCTCGTGCTCGTCGTTGCGTACTGCACACATGCTATATACATCGCCAACCATGGCCATTCATACACACTATATATAGCTAAGTACAGTACCGTAGTAGACACCTTAAATCTACATGTGTAGTAATGTACACACCACTTCCCATATTGTATTAAAAAAACACACAAGACCTAGAAAAAGTTAGAAAGCGAGAAAGCAGTCTTTGATACATAGTACAGATTGAGTACCAACCCCCCCCCCCCACCGACACATCAATTGCAACCCCCACCAATTCAACACCCCCCCCCCCCACACACACACAAACATCCCACCCATCCCCAATCCTACACTCAAAACAAAAGCAACAGCCACAGTTCTCGAGATCTTCCAGATATGGTTATTGGTTTCCATAGCCGCAGGCCCACAGGCCCACAGAAACACTAGAATGGGCCTAGGTGACATATATATATAATTGAGATTCATGCATAGTACATTATATATAGATCATATAGCGGCAGCCCAGTTTTAGTATAGTAATAGCTAGCTAGCTCCCAGCCCGCAAGAACGACACAACACAAATTAAACGGAGGTCTGTAGACCATGCAGTCGATTAGAATGCTAATATGGCAATATAACATATTCTAGATTCTAAAACTAAGCAGCACGATGGAAGAGTACGATCCAATCAAGTTACTTGTAATTAAAGCAGCACAACTATATATATATATATATACGGAACCACGCCTATCCATCGAACCCCCAGTACAAGCTCTAACCTCTACAGATGCGATGTACGTAGGCCGGCGCATGAGTTTTCTAGACATAAATTATAGGCATCCCACTCTATTTAAATGAATAGAGGATCATAAAATATCACTCGCCCGGGAAGACCAGCGGCCAACATCACAGCATGGCATGGCATTGCACATCATATCATATTTCAGACCTCCTGTGGTGATTGGTGTCTACCTAACCGCCGCGCCGCGCCGAGTCATTTTACGTGCGCAGTTCCACATACATAGCTACCACCTACTCCCATCCTCAGGTACGAAACCGCAACCCTCCACTAGAAACCATACCCTCCACAACCCACAACCCACACGCCCAAACCTAAACCCAGCAAACCCAGACCCATAACCAGAACAAAACTCAATTCCTAATTATATCACATAAAAAAAAAAAAAAACACAAAAAAAAGCCCAAAACTCCCAATCCTACTTTTTCACGACCTCGCCCTCCACATCCGTCACCACGACCTCCGGCTTCTCCCTCCCCATCACCTTAACCTCGGCCGGCGGTATCTCCGCCGCATCCGCATCCTCCATATCCTCAACAAGCTCAGCATTACGGTACCATTTGCGGCGGCGCGTGTATTTGCCCCATCCGTCGACGCCTCTGCGGCCGTCTCGCCACTATATCACATCACACACCATTAGCCTTCCTCTCCCTTCATCACCATCTCCATCTACCTCACTAGACACGGGGGTCCATCCATACCTTATTATCATAATACACCCAACCCTCACCACTCTCCCCACTCAACCCCACCTTATCCTTCACCTCCTGCTTCTTCCCCCCACCCCCACCACCATTCGCACCCTCAACCCGCCAATCCTCCCCCGGAACCCACCGCCACCGCACACCGCTCCCACGCCCCGTCACCGGCAACACAAACTCCGCCGGCGCCGGCGCCGGCTGCAAATGCTCGTCGGTGAACGGAGCACGTTCATACGCAAACAGACTCGACGTCCACCCGACCCCTAACCACCGCCGCTGGTTCTCGTAGATGGCGAACGTGAACTTTACGCCCGGCGATGCGCCGGCCGTGGAGGCGGTGAGCGGCGTGGAGACCTCGGGGTGGATGTTGTCGGGGTTTCCGCGCGGGGCAGCGGCGATGTGCGTGCCGGGTGAGGTGGCGGTGGGGTGGGATTTGTGCGTGGTGGTGCTGCTGGAGCTGCTGCCGTTGCCGTTGCCGTTGCTGCTGCCGTTGGCGTGCTTGAGGTCGGAGGGGGAGACGTGGCGCGGTGGGAGCGCGGGGATCACGGGCGGCGGCATGAGTGATAGCCCCGTGAGGCGGCTACACACGAGACGGATGAGCTGTGAGCGCCAGAGCACGGTGCGCGACACCTTTGCGGGGCGCGAGTGCCATGAGAGCACCAGCGTGCCCATCAGCAGGACGATGCGGCGCGCGGTGATGATGCGCGTGGGGTACACGCTGAGCGCGAGCCACAGCGGCGTGGTCAGCAGGATGCGGGTGAAGAGGGTTGTGAGCGCGGGGCGGGTTGTGGCGGTGGTGGCCGTCTTGGTGGTCGACAGCCACCGCGTCAGCTGCAGGAAGGGGTCGAAGAAGATGTTCATGCGGGTGGTGAGCGTGTTGAGCGTCTCGAGGATCTCGTCGAGTGTGGTGCTGGTCGGCTCGTCGTAGTATCGCCGCAGGAACATGCCCAGGATGAGGACCACCACGATGAACACGTTGCCGGCGAAGCGGAGCACGACGTCGCCGTAGAGGGCGGCCGCCCAGAAGGCTGCCACGACGAGGAAGGACTCCCATGGGTCGGGTGTGGTCCAGGTTAGGAGGCCGAGGACGTAGTTGGCGGCCTTGACGTAGGGGTAGCTCTGCGAGAGGGCGCGGGTGACTTGTGGGGGGGTGGCGACGAGGAGGGGCGATTTTTGGTGCACCTGGAAACGGGAGCGGGAGGCAGGGGAGGAGGAGATGGGGGCGAAGGAGGCAATGGTGGGAGGGTTGGGGTCGGTGGGTTGGATGTGGTAGTCCGAGTGGTGGGTGGCCGTGGTGCCATTGCCATTGGCGACGTGGGCGGGCTCGTCGGACATGTAGAACGTCCAGGGCGTATCTGTGAGAGAACGTTTAGAGACTGAGACAGATGCTGGTATGGATATTTGATATATATTGGGGGGATAGATAGATAGATAGACAGCAGTAGAATTCTAGCAGCAGTGCCAGTAGAGTGTAGATATGGAGGGAGGGAGGGGAGAAACAAGAGAAGATGACGAACAATCTGGTGTGTGGCTGGGGCTGAGGGGGAGGGGGATGGATGTTTGAGAGGGGGATGATGTTTGAGAGGGGGGAAGCCGTTGAACGTACCAAGGGCTGCCATGCAATCCACGTTCGAGAGTTGCAGGCTTCCCAGCAGACTGGAAATCAGGCAATCAGGTTATCTACGGCCTCGGAAGAAGCAGGAGCAGCAGCAGATAGCAGCAGCAGCAGCGGCAGATGGCGACAGCGACGGCAGCGGGAGACCTCTACGTAGATAGATCTATGCAGAAGAGTATGTAGCTGGTCAAGAGATAAGATGTAGAGAGAGACAGCAGACAGAGATAGATAGATAGTCAGACAGACAGACAGACAGAAAGACTACAACACAAGGGGAAGTATAAGTGTATCCTGATTCTCTCTCGCTCTCACTCTCGCTCTCACTCTCACACCCCCGGCTATAAAAAGGAGAGAAAAGTGGATAAAGAGAAATGAACGTGTCTCCGATCCGGTACTCCGGGTGCAAAGGAAGGAATGGAAGGGCAGAGAAGAGTTAGTTAGTTAGAGAGGGAGTATTATATTAAACCAAGAAGTGTGCATACATGTGCGAGCGCACGAGCAAAGGGAGAGAGACAGAGAGAGACAGAGCAAAAAAGACAGAGTAAAAAAAAAAAGGCCCACGAGCAGCACGGTATGTATATATTATTAAGTAAAACCCTTCCTCCCTCGTCTCCCTCCCCCTCCCTTCCCTCTCCCCTCCTCTCCTCCTCTAGCCTTCTCCTTCCACCGGCCGTCCTCGTCTTCATGCTTTTTTTCTAGCACAAACTCAAACTCCCCCCCCCGCGTGCGTGGACGGACGGATGTGTTGTGGAAAAGAAAAGTACACATATGATGTATGTACACAGACAGACATCATCGGGTTTGCACCAGGGATTTGCATGTGAAAGCCTGGTTGAGACAAGAAGGAAGCCGGTTGGCTTCTGGGGTGGGTTGCGTGCGGTCACATGTGAAGAGAGAGAGAGAGAGAGAGACATGCATGAGTCAGCACCCGGGGTAGAGAGGGAACATAAAATACCCTACAGGCAGGCACCTGGCTGTCTGTCTGCCACCAGTCTCTCTCTCTGGATCTCTGTCTCGGGTACGTACGTATACGCGCTGTGTGCTGCTCTGCCCAGCCAAATCCTACCACAGGCCAAGCACTAGATATAGATACTCCGACGCATGCGCAGTGTGCGCCCGATGCAGACTAGCCGGGCTCTCGTCTGCTGTGGGATAAAAGTGTGAGTGTGTATTTGCGTACTCAAAAAGGTCACAGCTCTAAATATTGCTAATAGCGCAGATAAGTGTTTATGACATATCTACACAACTATGTGATTGGGATGTTTGAAACCTCTATGGTCACTTCACGGCGGAGAAGTGGACAAAGCTTATTAACTGGCGAGCTACAACACACGCGCACCCACGTAGATCTAGACGTATTCCACAGAGAGACCTCTCCTGTTCGTGATTGATCAAATTAAAGGCTCTCCACAAATATACGTATCTGTTTCTCTAAAGAACAATCTTTTGATTTGTTATATAAGCATGCACATATACACGTACATGCCCAGGCCAATAGCAATGCCGAGCAATAACTGCACGTGCACCTGCACTTGCGCCCTCCCCCTCGCCCTCGCGCTCACCGGCCCCTCCTCCCAACCCGTTCCCAACCCCATGCTCCGTCTCCTCCGCCGCCTGCCCACAACCCGCGCGCAAGCCCACCGCCTCTACCAGCGTCTCCGCCAGCTCCTCATCCACCACACCCGCCATCTCCGCCACCTCCTCTCCCCCTCCCGCTCCCGCACCAGGCCAAAGCTCCTCATCCGCCGAATGGCACCTGTGATCCACCCCCCCACCCGCCCCGGCGGCCGCCAAGACCCCCGCATCATCCTCTACCACCAAACCCACTATATCGACGGCAAAACATACGTCTCCCTCCTCCCGCTGCTCAAAACCTCCTCCCGCCGCATAACACACCTCATCCTCGCCGCCGTCCACCTCAACGCCATCCCCGGCGAGATCACGCTCAACGACCACCCCTTCGCACACCCGTCCTTCGACCCCCTCTGGGACGAGCTTACAACCCTCAAGGACGAGGGCATCAAGGTGCTGTTCATGCTGGGTGGCGCCGCGCAGGGCACATTCACACGCCTCGACACCCCCGACCCCGCAACATTCGAGGCTTACTACGCTCCGCTGAAGGAGCTCATCGAGATCTATGCGCCCCACGGAATCGACCTCGACGTCGAGGAGCCCATGTCGCTGACAGGCATCGTGCGTCTCATCGACCGCCTCAAGGCCGACTTTGGCGCGGACTTCATCATCACGCTGGCGCCGGTCGCCGCTGCGCTGCAGGGCGGCGGGAACATCAGCGGTTTCTCGTATGAGGCGCTGGAGGCGGCGCGCGGGGCGAGTGTGAGCTGGTATAATACGCAGTTCTACTGCGGGTGGGGGTCGTTGGAGAATACGGGGGGTATGAGGCGGTGGTGAGGAGGGGGTGGCGGCCAGAGAAGGTGGTGGCGGGGATTGTGACGAATGGGAGGAATGGCGCGGGGTGGGTGGGCATGGAGACGCTGCAGACGGTGCTGATGGAGTTGGTGGAGATGTTTCCCGGCTTTGGGGGCGTGATGGGGTGGGAGTATTTCAATGGCTTGCCTGGGGATGTGGGGAAGCCGTGGGAGTGGGCGGAGAACGTGGGCATGGCAGTGGAGTGTGGGGTGGCGCTGGCAGATGCGCTGGTGGAGGAGAGATAGATATATGGGGATAGATGGCTGCAGAACTGTGTGTGGAATCGTAGATAGACGGCTGCATCGTGAGCTCGAGTGCTGATTTAGAAAGCAGCTCCAACCTAATCAGTCAATTAATGACCAACCAATCATAAACAGATCTAATCGATTAACCTCCTGAAACCATTCCGAGTAATACCCTACGAGCCATCTTGCAATCCCAGCGCCTCCCAAGTACGTACTGAATTGTATCTGGCAAAGATAAATCCCACCTGGGATCCAACACCCTTAACCTCTATTGTACACGTAGCTGTAAGTATGTGTAGATGCATGTATTAACACACAGGTAAGACTCGATAGTCGTCGATTGCGTGGTCACTTAACTGGGCCTATGGACTGATACAGATCATTGTAACACATTTAAAAGTAGTTATTGCAGCTGATGGATTTGGTTTAATTGTATATGTGTGTGATGAAATGTAATTAATGAATTAAACCAAAAAAAAAAGAGTGTGTGACGAATGTTGATTGACGAGTGATAATCCATGATCGAGCCTCGCCCCGGCGGCCATGCACACCCAACGCCTTGATTGAATCCAAGCACATAGCCACAACCCCCAGGATCTAGACATGTAATTATAGGTCTGACTATCAAAACATTACCCTTGGGATTGAAACGTGGGTTTCGGACGGATTCCTTCGGCAGGGGATGCGTGGTACAGGCACAGGCCGTCTGAACGCCTGGGGATCACAAGGGTTGGAATCAGAGATAAAGCTACGTTACTACATGTAGCTAATATACCTCCAGTTGAGTTTATAGTCCTATACTCGAGTATATTAAAACTTATCCCCATATCCAGGCCACACACATCTCACGTGTGGAGTAGGGTACTGTACAAAATATCCTACCGAAAAGAAAGCTGACCAACCAGCCACCACTTCGATTCGTTTATTATAGGTCGTAGACGACATATCATCTCCATGACAATAGTCGGCTGTATCTTTCATTTTTCGAGGTTTGTTATGCCTTGGGAAGAGGGAGAAGAAGCTCTGCTTGGTATGTTTGAACTTGACTATGGTGTAGGATGATAGCTTATAGCTAGTCTTAAGATATTACTTTAATTTCGGCCCTGTAGATTGAGGGGGCTCGGTTTGCCGACGTTGTTGTAGAATTCGAATTATGGTGATCTATTGTGGAGTGGCCCTGCAGATCAATGGCCCTAGCATTTCCCTGAATTGAAAGATTATATTAGGTTAGCTCAGAGGTCTCTGCTGGGCGTGGGGATGAATCACATCGAAGTAGACAGATTTTCACTCCCTCCACATACGACTTTCTCCGAGCTTTTCCCTACTCCCTGCAATTCACCATAAAGTCATAGGGAAAGGTATAGGGAAAGGTATAGGGAAAGTATAGGGAAATTCGAAAATCGTAGGTCTAGAGGTGTAAAGTCGTATAGGTGTGATCATGAGGAAAGCCAAAAGGAAAGTTATGAGCATAAAGTTGTAACATGACGGAGCCCGAGGGCCTTATATTACTATCAGTAAGGTAAACTTCCCTGCTTAGTCTCGTAATGATGCGGCATTCGAATTCTGTCCTTTGAGACCAATTGCAAAGCTGGCCTGCATACGTAGCAGTGCACTAGTTTATACCATCGTGGCACGTACATACGTACGGTAAAATGTTTTCAACCTCTGTTCGTTCTGGCCATTCCGTACGGGGTGATCGAAGGCACGTATGTTTAGTGTTGATATATATAAACATAATCTGCGTCTTCTCTTCTTCTTCTACCTTCTTTCTTAAATATAGGACACTAGCATGATTGTGGCTTAAATAAATAACGGCACTATTCCTGCTCGGGAACGGTCTAGTGGGTAACCAGACTAGTCCGGGGGAACTCTACTCTTGCTGTGACGAGCTCGACCTCCCTCCCCACTTCATCACTTTATCCATACCAACCCAATATAATTTGATCACCCTGCACGCAAATGGTGTGATCCGATCGAGGCTCTGCTTGCAAGGGGCACATATGCCCGGGGTCGGTATCCACCAAGGTACTCGCCCACTCGTACCAACGACTGTATAAAAAGTAATGCTCACCACGGCTGCGCATGCGGGGTAGAACTAGAATTGACGTATAAAACACCATGGGCTACTGGATTTTTATCGAGCGGCCCACTTGACCGGTCGACTTGTTAATTCGACCTCGGGATGGGTAATTGATATATATATATATATATACCCCAAAGGCCCTACCTACCTACTCGATATCTTTGATGATAGATTCTCAGTCTGGTACCTGGAGCAGTCGTTTTCGAAATCGCCGTTACCGAAAGCCTTGGGGGCTGCTTCTTTTGTCGGGGGTTAAGGATCTTGTGGTTCTCGGTACAGCTACATATATACTTTGAAGAGATTTGGTCAATTGTTTACAGGTGTGTGTACCTTTATTGACTAAAAATATAGAACGCTATCGATACCAACATATATCGATCATTGTAATAGGGACAATTCTTTCTAGGTTCAGATGAGCATACTCTGTCAGTCGATGGATGTATGTGTGCCACCAAGGCAGCATTAGCATTTACCAAAGCAGTATCATCACAGGGAGAAGCACTCGCTACCAGATGAGCACATGTGAGCCCTTGCTCATAGGGAGCTGCTCCTTCGTCTCTTTTTCTTTCGTGGGAACCAAGCACTATACACGCCCTATCTTACTCTCACCAGATTAATCAACATTTTTCGTTCCAGTTTCTAAGGTCTGGTTCTTCGTTGTTCTCTTGCAAGTGGGGAAGACGGTGGGTTTTTATTTTTGGCTCAACGGACCAATGTGTCTAGTAACGGTTGACCGAACAAGACAACATCTCGCGAGAATGAATACACGAATGAACAGGAAAATAAATCATACAATGTTTCCGAGAGACATCAAAGGAGCGATAAAAAATATTGCGAATCAAAAAGGAATAGTATAATTCAACTCCTAACAAAGAAACAAAAAAAGCCTCCCCAATTCAGCCTGCCTGAATATCTCAAACCCGATATGAAGACCGAACGCTAAGCTAGCAATACCGACCCCCATCTCTCGCTCAATCTATCCATCCTCAAGCCTGGTGCACCCGAAGCAATATCAATACCTCACTCCTCCCTCGATGTTTGTCCGACTATCTATCGTTGTCGTTTTGGAAGGATGGGATGTATGGATTCGTCCGGGTATCACTGCGGTGATTTACTTGTGCTATGAAATGGTCAGCCTTTGGAATATATTCTTTGAGAAGCTTTGTGAACTTACAGGGCATCCCTCACAAGTGCAGCCTTCCCCGCATCCGCAGGCACCAGTTGAAGCGCATCCACAGCCAGACATTGTGTTTATGGTTTGAAGGTTTGTGGGGTTAAAGTTGGAAAATAGTTTGGTATGGAATGGTGGGCAGTAAGTGTTTGTCGTTGCTGGTGAAGGAAAGTTCAATCAAGGGAAATTGGGTCCTATTTATGTTATTGTCGAGGACATACTATGGCCTCCCCCTCTCCGACTAGCTCAAATGGGGTGTCTTTGTCCACCTCACTCACACCGCCCTGAGCATTTTGTGCGGGGTCGTTGGAAGATAGGAAGCGATACGACCTCTGGGCTTCGTCACAAGCACTCCACATTTTCCTTGCCACACCCAGATCTACATTAGTATCCCAACTAATTATTTTTCGTCTAGAGGATCGAAATTTCCCGTTCGGGGATCAATATTGATGCGTTGATTGTGCTTCTTTTATGTTCTGGGTCTGCCCGCTCTACAACAAACCCCGCCTCCTCCTCGATACGGAGTAGGTACATGTACCACAAGGGCTTATCGCTTCCTCGCTTCCCTGCACATGTGGGATTTTCAGAGACCGCTGAGTTATTTGTGCAGCCCTTTTTTCACGACTCATCAGGGGGCTGGACTTTGTGTTTCGTGTTAAAGGCTGCGAGCTTTTCGCGTTGAATAGCGCGCCAAGATCTACCCCTGCCTAATGGAAATCTTTAGCCTAGCTTGGGCTAGTGCGATTACATCAAAGCTTGATGATGATTGCACTGAAAAGTTGACCAGCTGACGGCCAGTGTCGGTTCCGGCCCGTATGCGAGTGCTCGATACCCAGGTAATTCTACAAAGGATATTCGCCCCCTCGAGGGCTTCCTATCTGGAGTATCACTTGTGTCATTTTATATCCCGAGCCTCTGTCATATATAGGTCATCTTTGATACGACTGAATGCTGCACAACCAATGGCCTGGTACCTATCCAGAGTACGATCTTCGAGGGATACTCTGTGCGCAAGTGCCACCTTATCGATATGGTCCATAATGATTGATACCAGTGGTCAAACCCTAGCGGGACCGGATGCCTACACTCGACGTACCCGTATGTAAATACAATGGCCCCAGCACATCAGATTGGTTGAGTGATGATATCTAGAAAGTGCCGGAGTCCTAATACATTATCATCACCACCATCATCATCATGATTCAAATAAACCGGTGGTCCTGGTTTTTTGAGTATCACGGCTTGGAATCGCCTAGTCAACACCGAGTACAACTGAGTTCTAATCCGATACTCATAACTGATGTAAGATATACTGTAGGTACATACTCTATGTATCTACATGGATTTACTAATCAATATTAGGGTCGGCGATTAAGAGTAAGAATAATCTAGACGTTAACCACCAGGAGGATCGTCCAATACTAACTATCATTTTGTTGGGGTTTACAATGGCCAAGAGTCTTGACAAGGCGCATAGCTGCTTCTGAAATATTAAACACATCTGCTTCTGCTATGAAGATTCTGTGGTTGGATTTGAATGGTCCGGTAGTACACTTTGGGAAATATTTGTTGCGGGTTCAATATATCTATTGGGCATCTCCTTAGATATTGATATAAATTAAAGACCTATCGGGGGCCCGTCCAATCGATAGACATAATTTTCATCGGGGCTACAATTACTTGACTACCCAAAGACGCGAATACGAAAGTACTTACTCGCAGCAAATTTCCTTGTCCCAACTACTTTTTGGAGAGTTCGGCTATAACAGCGAATCACTCATGACTTGTCTGATTCGTAGATAATCTCCTTACACGGTTTTCCACCCCGCGCAAGCCCCCCAGTAGACAATTACATAAAAAGGGCTGCAGATTGAGAAGGCGGCTAAAGTGCCCTCAACTTGTGAGAAGAGAAGTTGGTGGCGTTGGTCGTTCAGTTCATGGATTTTTAATTTTGTGATGTGTCACATATGCATCACGGGGTGACAGGCAGCTTGGCAAGGACTTGTATCTTGGAGATCCTCGATTATCTGGTAGATAGGTACCAGACCAGGCCCTTGGATCTACTTGTTTACCACGAAAAGAACCAGAAAATGCAGTTGCTCAGGGCAAGGATTATTTGTATGGAGTGGCGGTGATCTCTCATACAAACTATCCCTGTTTCCGTCACTTGCATTTTCTGGTTCTTTTCGTGGTAAACGGGTACACACACATATGTATACCTGGTACCTACTATAAAGCGTTCCTCTCCAAAGTACATGCATACCGTACAGCCCAGAATGGCAGCTTCGATATGAGGTTTCTCGGTATCAAACGCATAGCTAGCATGAGGCATGCGTTTAATTAGGTACGCATGTTGATGCTCATGCTCTATCTATATTTTTGTTGAATACTGGCCCGCACTACCCTGTTATGCTGGCCGAGGTGGTTCCTGAATGGGCCGACTGCATATTGAATGATGAGATCCAGATGTAAGGGCCCGTATAGGACATGATTTTCCAAAGGTAGGTTCCGGCATATGACTTCATACCTCCAGGGTTGGAGTGCGCACGTGTGTACTCTAGGGATATATTCTGAGCTGAATCAACCCCTCCACCAAGTCTCGAGATACCAATACATACTGAGAACTCAGCTTACAGTGTTATATGACAAGGCTGACTTACACAATTGTTCATCGTGACTTCCAGTGAGTGGGGTATTTGTTGCTCTGTGTAACAATTGATGACCGATTTGGGAGATTTGATTATTATTTAGGGCAGGTGGTAAATTTCAATGTTCACGTGAAGGATTTTCTTCTTTCCCCTTCCTTTTCTTTTCCTCGGATGCCTGAACTCCAATGTTTAAGGTTCTATCAACTCGGCCCCGCGGACTACACATGTGGTGTGGTATTAATATTTAGATAGGTGTGCATGTGGGGAGAGTGCTTGCACGAAAGGTTCCGTGCGAACAGCGGTGCTAGAGGAGGTAAGTACAATTCTTTGGTCCTTCCGCACTTCTAAGTACTACACTTGTACCAGCAAGCCCCAAGACCCAAGCCCCGTCTCTGCGCGTCCCTGGCAGTTCGCGGAACGAGTGATAAGTCATGATTCCGCGCCTTGTTCTGTTTCATGCATATATATCAACTTGCTTACGTTTACCAGGAACATATAGTATAGATATCACCGAGCAGGTATAAACCAAGCTGCTCCTTGGCACCCTCGGCCGATGCCTTGAAAGTCCCACCGCCGATCACCGAGTGATTCTCCATGAAGCCGCAGCTAGTGCAATGCAGGCAGTTGCAGTTGCCTGCCAAGCCAGCCATTCCCGGCTGCGGGTAGATATCTATCATAGCTCCACGTATCAAGCAACTCCACAACCGAGGATAGCCAGGTGCTGAGGGAAACAGAAATAACGATATCTACATACATCAACGCCAAAATGTCCAATCTCGAGGTGCTCTCAATTGCAGAGCTGGAGGCTGCTGCAATGGAGAAAATGGATAAGATGACCCGCGAGTACTATAACTCGGGCTCTGATCGTGAGATAACGTTAGTAGCTCTTCCGGTAGACTGAAATATCTAGAGCGCTGCCGATATGTAAAAGTAGCTAATAAATAGCTATAGTCTCCGCGACAACCTCGCCGCATTCGACCGCTACAGGCTACGTCCCCGCGTGCTTAAGGACGTCAGCCGAATCGACACCTCCACGCAGCTATGGGGAAAGAAAGTGCGTATATATATAAAAAAAACCACCTCCACCAGTTCTTCGGCTCCAATACACACAGTTAAAAAATTACCGCGTACTTATGAATATATATATAGATTTCATTTCCGCTCTGCATTGCGCCCGCCGCAATGGCAAAGCTCGCCCACCCATCCGGCGAAGTCGGCATCTCGCGGGCCGCTGCAAACGCCGGCGTTGCGGTGGGTTTGAGCAGTTTCTCGACATCGTCGATGGAAGACGTGGTGGCACAGGGCGCGGGCGCCATCGACTATGCGATACAGCTGTATGTGTTCCAGAACCGGAAGACGAGCGAGGTGCTGGTGCGGAGGGCGGAACGTGCGTTTCTTTCTTTAATTTTCTTCGCCTGTAGAAATGTGGAGAGCTAATTTTTAGTTAGGTGCTGGATTCAAGGCGGTGTTTCTTACCGGTATGTATAACCCACTCATCGTGGCCGGTGCCGGGTGATATTCATGCAGTGCTGGGCATAACACATAGTCGACACGCCATACCTCGGCCGCCGCATCAACGAGGTCCGGAATCGCTTTAAGCTGCCGCCGCACCTGCAGCTGCTGAACTTTGAGAACCCGGGCGACGTGGCTGTCTATTCCGAGAACGAGACGAAGGCGCACGGCGGGGATAAAGGCAAGCCGCCGGCAGCGGGGGCGGGGGTGGACTCTATCCTCCCCCAGGGTAATGTCAACGGTAACTACCTCCTACTCACCCCTATAAAAAGAGCGGTAAAACGATAGCACCTAACTCGCGTGTAGATGCATCCCTCAACTGGGAAACTGACATCCAATGGCTCCGCAGCATCACCAAGCTCGAAATCTGGGTTAAGGGCATCCTAACGGCCGAAGACACGCTACTCGCGGTCCAGCACGGCGTCGACGGAATTATAATCTCGAATCATGGAGGTGAGTAACGTAATTCTGGCTGGCTGGCCAACTATGTTACTAGTGTCTTATGCCTAACCCACCGCTACCGCCAGGCCGACAACTCGACGGCGTCACATCCACCCTCGATGCACTACCAGAATGTGTTGCCGCCGCCGCGGGCAGGATCCCCGTCCATATCGACGGCGGCATCAGGCGGGGCACCGATATCTTCAAGGCGCTAGCGCTGGGGGCGGATTGCTGCTGGATTGGGAGGATCCCGTTGTGGGGGTTGGCGGTATGTTCTCTCTCTCCTCCCTCTTTTCTTATTGCCGCAGAGAGACTGACACGGGCGGTGTAATGTAGTACGATGGACAAGCCGGGGTGGAGCTGGCACTGAAATTGCTGTATGAGGAGTTTAAGCTGTGCATGAGCCTGGCGGGGAGTAAGAGCGTGAAGGAGATATCGAGGGATCATTTAATTAGGGTTAAGACGGATGGGACCTTGGCGAGGCTTTGAAGGGTGGGATAGGGACTTGGTTTTTATATAGTTATATAGACTTTTTTTTTTTTTTTGGAAGCATCTTGCGGGTGAAGGATATATATATTTGGTAGAAGCGTAGAATATCAGAGCTATCTAGAAATGGAACCGGAACCGGATTCGGTAAGATTATGATTGACACCTAGGCCAAGGTTTTGGGCTATGTTCATGCACAATCACTCGGTGCCCAGAAAGACCACACCTGTCGTTCGATTTTTTTTTTTTTTTGTTTAATACCTGTCGTTCAATCATGACCACGCCTGTCATGAACGGGCTACACAATATTTCCCGTTATATATTGCAAGTACTAATTAACAGCCAAACGTCGAAGTAAACCTTTTTATAATTTCTCCATATCTTTAGTGCTGGGGAGGGGGGGGGGGGGGGCGGGCAAAAAGCTGGTAGCCCACTCTTTTTTTTTTTATTTTAAAACCAGGGCAGAAATTAGTCTTATATACAATCCGAACGAGGGAGCCACAAAAGAAGCGAAAGAGAGAGAGAAAAAAAAATATACAACAAAAAAAAAGCAGCCATGAATTTATTTTTCACCCTCATGCATAGTTCCCCGTCACCCCAGCAAGTCCTCCTGTACACAACCGAACGCCCCCCCCCCCCCCTTTCTCGCCCCGTGCTGCTCTCTCTCTTTCTCGCGCACACACACACAAAGATGGGTGCACTCACTCACCCACTCACTCCATTCCCCAATTGCAATTGCAATTACAACCGCACTTGCAGCCGCTCATTTCCACCACCCCGTGATGCTACTCAACATACCCGTGCTCCCCCCTGCGCCTTCCCCCCCTTCACCAGATCATCAGCACCAGGCCTATCCAGGATCTCCTCCCTCGGCACACCACCACCACCACCATCACCACCACCACCAACAGCCGTCACCCCGCCGGCAGCAGCAGTGGCAGCGGCAGCGGCAATCTGGCGGCCATCAACAGCGACCGCCTCCTTCTCTGGCGGCGTGAGCCCGCTCAGCGCCCACTCCTTCAGCCGCGTGGTGACGGGCTTGCCCTTGCGGATCTCGTGGGCGAGGTCGGCTTCGTGGCGGGCGGTGGCTTCGTCGGTGCCTGCGGCGACGGCGGCGAGGATTTGTGACTCTTTTTGGGTTGCGTGGAGGTGGCGTTGCTCTTCGGCCTAGGGGGGGGGGTTAGAATTGGTGAGGGGATTGTGGGGAGGGGAGGGGGGAGGTACGTATGCCCGCTTCTTCCTCCGTGCAAACATCACCATGTCTGTAAACGCATAGATCGTGATACCACCGCAGAGCACTACCACCACCACCACCACCACCACGCCAATCCAATTAGCATCTTCTCTCGCCCCATCCACATCACATCCACATCTAGCAAAGAAAGAAAGAAAGAAAATTTCCAACCCACCTGTAGCGCCAATCAGCCCAATGGCAACAACCTTGTGGGCCCTGTCGGCCCAGACGCGGCCGCGGTCCACAATGCGGTCAAACATGCCGACCTGGTCCATCCTTGCCCTGTTTGCGGCCTCGCGGAGGCGGGCCACGCGCTGCTGCGGCGTCTCGCCCCCCCCGCCGCTGCTGCCGCTGGTGGGGGGTGCGCGGGTGAAGGCGTGGGGTCCGGTCGCGGTGAAGCGGGTGGCATCTGCCACGGAGCGCGGGGGTGCCATTGTGCGGATTGGGTTGGTTTTTTCTATTTTATTTGTATTCTATTTTGTTTTATTGGGTTTGGGCGGGGGACTGTATGTAGGTTTTGGAAAACGTTTTGGGGGAAGAAAGGTTGTTTCGTTTTTTTTGTATCGTTCCGATGGGTTGGGTTGGATGGAGGGGATGATCTGGAGAGGAGGAGCGAGCGAGCGGTGGTGATAACTTTTTTTGGTGGGGTGATGGTGATTGGGCGATGGTGGAAATCTGACGTGACCTCTGCGTGACGCTAGTGGCGGGTGCGGGCTAGCGTGCTTGGGGTGTTCGGGGGCGTCGGGTGTAAGCGATAAGCGATAGGCGAGGGCGAGGGCGAGGTGAAGTTAGCACTCACTCCGTTCTTGCGTGACAGACAGAGACAGAGAGAGACACCACGGATGAGCGGTGGATGGCTAGCAAGCAGCAAGCAGGAGCAGTATTCTAGCAGTGCCAGCCAGGTGTGACAGTGTAGTTCTATCCTTCTTTTCTACAACAATTACAATTCAGTACATACTCACGCCCAGTTCACGTCCACTGTAACAGCTCTACTCTACGTGCACACACGCTCCTTAAGCCTTCACCTTCACACCTTCCCCCCCGTCCCCAGCAGCCCATACCCTCTCCCTCCCTCCCTCCCTCACCCCCTTCCCTCGCCCCTCCCACACATCCATACATACCATGAACGTAAACGCCGACGTAACCCGTCTCCTCAGCATCCTCGCCCAAACCAACACCACCCACCTCCCCCACCCGCACCACCCGCACCACCACCAACACCACCACCTCACTCCAGGCCGCAATTCGCAGACCCGCGGCTCCACGGTGGCTCGCCCTTCTTCCAGCAGCCCCCAGCGCCCATACCCGTGACGCCAGCAGCGACGGCGGTGGTGGACCCGAAGAGTATCACGGACTGGCCGGCGGCGCTCAAGTATGTCATGAACACCATCTACAGGAACGAGGAGGTCATGGCGCAGATCAAGAAGGTGCGTATGTTCTACGGGGTGTTCAAGTGCGCTTGGGGGGGAGAGCGGCGCGAGTGGAAGGCAGTGGCTTATGTTGGGGGGGGGGGAGGGGGTGTTTGTAGATGAAGAGGCATCAGCATGACCATGAGAAGCAGTGGTGAGTGGGTTTTGCACTGGGAGGGTTGGAGAGGGGGGTTGTGTGGTTTGGCTGACTGACAGACCTGGACAGGTGGGTTGCGAGAGAGGAGCTCGTCAGGAAACATGAGGCCAGAGTGGAGAGTAGCAAGAGGGTCGCCGAACTACTGTAAGCCCTCCTCCTACCATCCCACGAGTCTTGCAGCACTAACACCGCGCTCAGGAGGGGGCTCGGTACAATGCCCACCACCGCCACCAGCAATCTCCCCGTAAGCACCTATACATACACCAACCCTCACCCCCCGTCCAGCTACATAATTAACTAACACCCCCAGACGCCCGAGAGCGAGAAGGAAGAGCTGCGGGTATTTGACCAGAAGGTGCACACCCGCAGCGAGGAGATGGTCAAGCACATGGCCTCCGAGTTTGCCGCGATGGGCATCCCGTTCTTCTGCCGCGCGGGCCTGCCGGAGAAGGAGAAGGAGGACGCGGAGCAGCTGCAGGCGCTGAGGAGGCGCGTTGTGGAGCTGCTGGAGGATCTGTGTGAAGGCGAATAGCCTTGTCTACGTAGAGTATGTGGGGATTTAGGAGCAATTGGCGTGCAGGAAGGGGGAAAATGTACGGAAATGATACCTGGGGGGAGAAGATTGAATTCTGCGCTCTGTAATATAGAAATGGCAATACTGCGTCTTAATTGCAGTTGTTACAAAACCTCTTTCCTTTTACATGTTCCTTCCCCGTCCCATCGGACCTAAACCGCAACAGGCATCAAGAGCCTCAAAAAACTTCCTCCCAGCAACCGCACCCACCGCAACCACCACGCGCTCCCTCCCTCTGCCCAACCCCGCCCACCACAACCACCCATCCACACAACACAAAACAATGTACCGCGCCGCAGCACCACGGCTCGCATCCGCCGTCCGCGGCGCCCACGCCCACGCCCGCGCCGTGCCCACAACCCGCCGCCTCTACGCAACCAAGGGCGCCGCCCCCCCTCCCCCGCCAAAACTCTCCTTCACCGAGCGCCTCCGCAACAAACTCTGGCGGCCCGGCGCCGTGCCCCAGCCCGAAGAGGCCGACCAGCAGCTCGCCGCCGCCGCCGCCCCACCCGCCGCCAGAAAACCGTCTGACATCCCCGGCTACGTCGAGGCGCTCGATGCCCGCGATCTCCCCGTCGTGGGGCTGGACCCGGCTCTGGAGGAGTGGGATGTGCCTGTGTATGTCTCCCCTTCCCTCCCCTGCCCTGTCCCCCCACCCCCAATTTCAATTGCTCTCTCTCTCTCTCTCTCCCTGTTTGTGTGTATGTATGTGTATGTGCTCATGCGGACTACTACCACCACAGCTTCATCACCAACACAAAATTCACCTCCCCCTCCGCACTCGTCCGCGCCGTGCACCGCGCCGTCATAGAAGTGCACACCCCACTCCTCAACGGCCTCCCCGCGTCCGCCTTCAGCAGCAGATACACAGGCCCCGAGCAACTAACGCCCCGCGTGCGCATCACCGTGTCTTCCAGCGGCGGCGGCGACGCCGTGTTCGACTTCCGCTCGCCAGAGATCGAGCAGGACATTCTCGCCACCCTGGAGGGCGGCGCCGAGGGCGCCGAGGTCAGGGCGTATAGCGAGGAGGAGGTGTATCCCGCCGAGCAGCAGCAGGGGGAGGAGGAGGAGCAAGCAGAGTGGGTGGTGGAGGGGCTGGAGAGGAGGGGCTGGGCGGCGCTGGGGGTGAAGGAGGAGGTGAGGTTTGCGCTGGTGAAGCGGGTGGCGCAGCTTACGGGGGTGAGGATGCTGGATGCGGAGGCGGGCGCGGTGAAGACGGTGGCGGAGCTGCGTATGTTTTTTTTCCTCCCTTGCTGTTTTTTGTGGTGGTGGTGCTTGTCTAGTGGGAAGGGGGTGAGGGCTAATGTGTGGTGGATGGGGGAGTAGTTGAGCATCTCGAGACAAAGACAAAGCCGAAGAAGCTCTTTGAGATCATCGCGCAGACGCCGCTGCCGGACCTCCCGAATGTGAAGGTCTATGAGACGAGGCTGAGGCCGTGGGACAAGGAGAGGATGATTGGCAGGGAGAGGCCGTTCGAAAAGGTGGTTGAGTTTAAGTATCCCTTTGAGGCGCGTGATAGGAAGTAGTAGTCTGGCAGTGGCAGCAGCTGTAGTACTAGTGGCAGTTGTAGCTATAGTAGTTGTTGTTGGGGGGCAGTGACTGGTCGTGGGACTGTAAATAAAAATTGGCCCTCTTTTTTTTTCTTTCTTTCTTCCTTGTTTATATGTGGGGTACATGTAGTGTTTTGATTTTTCGATGTTTGATATTTTGTGGTTGTGGGCCCCGGGACCAGGTGGAGGATAGAAATGTGGTGGAATCTATCATTGTCACATCCTACACCATGTACTAGTTGTCGAGCTAGCCCCGAACGGGAGACGGGGTTGCTCAAAGTCGACTAAACATCCTGCACGAGCATAAAACACATGTACGCCACCGTGATCTAGAACCGAATGTTTTGCATTTTGATATCCGAATTCTCCTTCATGTATGTACAAATCCTGTTTCAGAACCATTCTTATTGCCCCATCGTCCGCGGCCGGCCTATCCAAGTCAAACTTGCCAATTTTGGCCGATCAATGTCAAAGCCCACAGTAAACACAATTGCAAGTCTACGAACTACATATGTAGGTGTGGTTATACCTCAGGGTTATATGGCTCCAGAGCTACTACTAGAGCTCCTCCTCCTCCCGTTCCGGAGGCGTTATCTCTGGGTTGCGTAATATACGAGATCTTAACCCCCAGAACTGCCATTTATATATATATATGCGGAAGACCTGATCAGAGAAATACAGATGTCGATAACGCTGCGCTAGCTAGCTCAATTCCTATGGTTGTGGGCATGCGCCGAACGCGCCAATTCCACCCCCAGATGTCGAGTCCTTATGCGCTGCGTTTCTGCGAAGGGAGGGCTAGGCCGACCTCCCAGTGGCCGGGCCCTCTTAATTAAAGAAGCTAGTTGGGCTGAGTGAGGATCGAACGATGGGATAGGGTTCTTAAAGCGTTTATTAGTCGCCGATGGACCCCGCTTCATGAAAGAGATCAGCTTCGGAGGGCCTTGCAATCGAGAGAGAGGCACATACATGGTTCTTAAGCTTTGGGTTTGGGGTGCGGAGGGAGCCCGGTTGGGCCGGGGAGAACCATCCTTATATCCTTAGAGAAAACCTCTATTCCTTGCACGGGAGTACATACTGGTATTAAGTTTGCCATGGCCAGCCATATATGATCTGATATATAACGCATGCGCAGCACGAAAGGGGGGTCAAAAAAGTCGATATCACTAAGTTTGGTATATTAACAAATTAAACGTCTCGCGCGGCCGATTTAATAAATGGAGCTAGCTATCGAACGCGGATATATATAAGTCTCATTGTATATACGCTGAGCTACTTCTACCGCACGTATTGATGTACTGTAGATATATATGTGCGGCGGTGAATTATAGCCAAAAAAAAAAAAAAAAAAAAAACATCAAAACAGAGCTATGATTATCAATTTAAGAGGATTGGGCACCAACGCCACGGTTTTTTTTTTCTTTTAGTCAAACGGCATTTTTTATTTAGCGGCAAAATCAGGATATGCTGAGGTGGTCATGCTATATATTCTTGGAAAGATGGCTATAGTTATACACGGCGTTGCAATTTAGCAGCAGCATCAAGACACCACGAAGTAATCACACTACTCCTAGCTAGAGAGAGAGGAGCAGGTGTGGACTCCGAAACACATGATGGCTACACGGTCCTGCATTTAGCAGCAAGATCAGGACATTCCAAAGCGGTCGAACTACTATACTCTTAGGCAAAGGAGCGGATGTACGTGGACTCCAGAGTAGCTAAGGGTATAAAGGATGAGGTTCCACACGGCTTTGCATTTAGCAACAGCACCACAACAGTGCGGGATGGTCACACGCTGCTCTTAAGCAGACGAGCAGATACATATGGATTCCGAAACAGACCGCGGCGAAACGGCTTTGCATTTAGCGGTAGCAGCAGAATGCCTCGAAGTGGCCGCACTAACTCTTGGAGAGAAGAGCGGAAGTGGATCTCCGAAACACATGATAGCGAAACGGCTTTGCATTTGGCAGTAAAAATCAAGACTCTCCAAAGCGGTCAAACAACTACTCCTAGACAAAGGAGAGGATGTGGATTCCAGAGTATCTAAGGGTAAGGGGCCACACGCCTTTGCATTTTGGCAGCATCATCAGGATACCATGAAATCGTCAAACTACTCTTAGACAAAAGAGCAGATGTGAACTGTGGATTATTTGGAGGCGAGACGGCTTTACATATAGCAGCAGCAGCAGGATATATACCCCAAAGTGGTCGAACTACTCTTGGAAGAAAAAAAAGGAGCAGATCTGGAGTTAGAAACATCTGATGGCGAAACGCCTTTGGATTTGGCAGAAGTAGCAGAATGCACACCTGAAGTGGTCGCACTGCTCCTGGACAGAGGAGTAAGTCACAAATTCAGGAGAACTCCGGACAAAGTGGCTTTGGCCTTCGCCAGTAAGATCCTGTCAACACCTCGAAAAGTTCAAATCTCCACTCAAGTAAAGGAGAAGATGTGGAGCTCAGACTTGGGGCGGTTTTACGAATAGCACGTTCAGGACGCAGGGGCACCGAAGTGGTCACGCTAAGATTCTCAGAGGGAGGGGACTCCGAAACAGACGAAAAGGTAACAACTTTCCGTATCTCAGAAAAGTCCGGACGCCTCAAAATAAAATACTACCACTAGATATAGGAGTGGGTTCGCCGGTAACACATAGATCTCCCCCCAAAGAATCATCGACGGATTGGCTGATCAGTAGTATATAGTGGTCCTCGAAGCGAAGCCAGAAAGTCATTACCCTAGCACCGGGATATAGCTACACACGGGGATAGCATAGATTGGCAAAGTTTTTCTAATCTAGTTTGTACTACCCTCTTTTACATGACGACGTTACGGCTTCTGGTATTTGATGTGAATCACTTTATATATGACTGTGTGTAGTTAAACGTATATTATGCCTCTTCCTGTTTTGTCTTCTGTCAAATAGGAGCTCTAATTGGTTGAGATATTCTCTACTAATGACTATCAAATCTTGCTAGACGTGCTCCTCTCTTCAGCTCTTGGACATAGATTCTACAATTGGTACAGTTTGATACATGTATCTCTATATAAACGTGAGTATGTATAGTTATCGTTCAAAAATCATGGGACAACGCAACCGCGAGTTGCTACGGGGGCTTGTCCCAGGATTTTTGACATGGAGTTATACAATGAAAGCCTTCCCGTGGATATTCTGAAGGTGTTCAAACCTGAAGCCTTGAAGATAAATTACAGATCTTGCATAGAAACGGCTCACAACAACTCTGTAGACACCCCCTGGGGGGATCTACAGACCACATTTGAACGCCTACAAATCTTCAAAAATATCCACGGGAAGGCTTCCAATATATAGACAAGCTCCAAGTCCCTTATATAAAATCCGGTTAATCAAATCTACCTAGTATGTTCTTGAGATAGAAGGATTTAATCTTTCTTTATCGGAGCATAATGACCCCTCCTGGCTTTTTTTTTTTATGGGAAAACAATTGCAACTTGAATGGCGCCTTTCTCTACAACCACGAGGCAAGCCAAGAGATTTCATTTTTTGTTATTTCTTATGCCTCTATTATCTTGTTTTGATATGGGCTCAATTGGAGTGTTTAGCTTCGGAATCCGGTTATTCTACCAATTTACGTGATAACCCACAATACCTTGAAAATTGGGCATTAGCCTGCTAGGCCCTGCTGTTAATGGCAATGCCCATAAACGGGGATTATGAAAGCACTCATAGTGTTAAGGCGTAATTGGGAGATTGTTGAAGGAAAGGGGGTTCGTCATTGGCAAATAAAATGGAAAATTCCTAAAGGACTCCTAGTCACGTCGTTATATCAACTTCATTGAGCTGTTATGTAATCCATGACCACACTGAGGACTGAACCTGCGCTACGTATACGCTTAGCAACGCCATGAAGCACAAAGTCGACTCTAGTTAAATATAAAGAGTTGGAGTTAGTGTTCGTGCGTTTCTGCAAGTGTACAAAGTAGGGCTCTGAAGCCGCTACACAGCTTTCACGCACTTGCAGCTCTTCGGCTTCGCCATTCTGGCTTTTCAATTTTATCATTTTTAACCGTCAGTTTCGAAGAGTCAATTTAAGGTCAGTGACCGATAGAACAGAGCTCTCTCTGTACGGGTAGGATGTCAACCCAGGGCATACCTCTCGAGCTATCTTTGACCTAGACGCAGCTACCCTTGAATTGCTCTGGGCACGGTGATGACTAAAGCAGTTACTAAGCAATTCTTGCGCCCGCTTAACCTTGAAGTAAACTTCAGGCAGGGCATTGGAGGCCAAAATCTTCAAGGTTTCGGTATTGAATCCCGTAAAAAGAGAGATCGTTCTCGCCATGCGGATCCAATAATTTGGCCGATCGCTAAATTCACAAATCCACAGGGCCGACGTTGTGAAATCCATGTTTTGCAAGAAAAGAGGGTAACCGACCAGCTAGGGCAAACCCTGGCCCCCACTCCCGGCAGTCCCGCACACACCCAACACGCAGCTAGCCTGGAGAATCACCAAAAAAATAATTCACCCAGCAGCGCCAGTCCAAACAACCGCCCAACCCGACGACCGACGATAACTAACATCATTGAGTTCTATCGACAGTAGCAATGGCCATTAAGCACAATCAGGTATACCCCGCCATTTCGAGAAAATTTACCCCCCGAGGAATCACCAATGCTGATTGAAGGTTTATTATAGCAAATCCCCAACAACCATTTCCGCAAGGACTGGCAGCGTCGCGTGCGGACCCACTTCGACCAGGTCAGTAAATAATATCTATCGAACCGACCCCCCCTCCGAATCCTTCACTTCTAGTCATCTCGACGGCTTGCGGGAGCTGAAGAAGGGGAAATCAATGCACGGGAAGCTGACGGGTTTTTGCTTGGGAGGAAATATAGCCGGGACGCAAGCTCCGCCGCAGAAATGCTCGTCTCACCAAGATCGCTGCTATGGCTCCCAGGCCCATCGATCTCCTAAGGCCTGTCGTCAGATGCCCAACCATCAAGTACAACCGTCGTGTCCGTGCCGGTAGGGGGTTCACTTTGGAGGAGCTGAAGGTGAGATATTCACTCTGGATATTGGACTTTTGGGGATTTGGGGAATCATGAAAGGAGAGGGAGGTCAATTGGGAAAGCGTGAAGAGCCCACCGGAGGCTGCTTGGATATAAGGAAGAGCAGATGGGATATAATGGCCACTGAAGAGAGAGAGCTGGGATATCAAGTTTTCGTGACGGGCAAGGGACAGTAGCTGACGCACCCAACAGGAGGCCAAGGTCCCCCGCAAGCTCGCTCTCTCCATCGGTATCCCAGTCGACTACCGCCGCCGCAACACCAGCGTCGAGTCCCTCCAGGCCAACGTTGCCCGCCTCAGCGAGTACAAGTCCAAGTTGATCTTGTGGCCCCGTAACGCCAAGAAGGTTCAGCCTGGTGAGGCCTCTGCTGAGGCCACCGCCGATGTTAAGCAGCTCGCTCGTGTTGCCTCTATCTTCCCTATCGACAACACCCCCGGCCGTCACACCGTCGCTGAGCGCGCCATCACCGATGCTGACAAGTCCCGCAATGCGTTTAGAGAGCTCCGTGTTGCTCGTGCTGACGCAAGGAACCTTGGTAAGAGGGAGAAGAGGGCTAAGGCTAAGGAGGATGAGACCGCGGCCAAGAAGAAATAAACATAAAGTCTTACATGGCCGGGGGGCTGTGGGGATGATGCTGTTATGGAACCAAAATAAAAACAATGTTCTTTTTTTTTCTTCAACCTATGTGCAGCATATTTTGCGAGAAAAAAAAATTGGGGAAAACGGGTGCGTTGTGCATTTTGTAGTATTTCTTTTTTATATTTTCTTTACCTTTTTTTTTCTCTCTTGTTCAAAATTCCAGGGGTCTTTTTTTTGTTACTCTCCCTTCCTCAACTCTGGGTCCCACTATGAGATTGGAAAGAACTTGGGGATGGCTTTTCGTAACAGCAGGGCATGTGTGAGGACAGTGCCTTTAGATTCGAACTATAGTTGCGAATGCACGCGCATTTTACGGGTAAGATATGGATATTTTAAATATTAATTCGTAAATAAGGTGATAAAGTCTCACCTGAAGCTCCAGCTCCGTGAAATCTAAAGTTATGAAGCTTTTAAACGTCAAAACATAATCTATCACTCGACCAGCTGCATACATGTAGGTACATACTGGTACCTACGAATGAAGCCCTTTTATATTTATTAAGCCTTATGGATTTTGCTTGCTAGCCAGGGGGGGTAGCTTCTAGCGTAGTTGGCGTGGTAGGATGTATCGGCGAAGGATTTTAATCACAAAACATCACTCGACGGGTTTGACGAGCAACCCCTCAGTAGTGTTGTGGTCTTGTGATTTAAGTGCGTGTAACTAACTCTATGGTGATAAGTATGTACTCGGGTGTAGCAATAAGAACCAGAACATGCAAGGGATTATTTGTATGGAGTGGCGCCGCTCTGCCATACAAATAACCTCATTGCATGTTCTGGTTCCAACCCTTGTACCCGAGTACTACGCCTGTGAGGGTAAGTCTGTAGACGGGTGGCGGTGACACACAAGCAATATTCAGGAATCTCCTCCCAATGCACCGCCACCTGTCTACAGACTTACCCCTACACGCGTAGTACATACACGCAACTACATACATACGAACTTTTTGCATTTGGGGACTGACATTCCTGGGGCGGGTGAGTACGTGCGTATCTGCGCCGCAGCAGTAATCCTGGATATAGAGTACCAGTCATTAACTCTTTTTTGGTGGGTACTAGGTTTGCGGTCGTCGTCATGCAACCTCCCTTCCCCAAAGCAAGATTCCTCCAACACGCAACGTTCTTTGCAGTGCCAGGAAAACTACGCGTTCCGTGGCTGAGCAGTGCTTTGTGAAGTGACGTTTTGAACCAAGTGCAGTTGTATGGCAATTGCATGTGAAAGAGGCCCCTGTTCCCAATGTGGCTGGAACATCCTAGAACACCCCGCCAACCCGCCCCGCCACAATTACTCGTATGACGTACTACCCCGCCCTTCATAATGAGCTTTTGATATAAAACCATCAAGTCTCGCAGCGTAAATCTATCCCTTTCTTTCTTTCTTTCAATCATCACCATACAGCTTCTTCAATTACAACTCTATACCACTACCATCAAGACCCACCATTCTCACAACTGCAATAATGGCTCACGCTCAAACCGTTCACGTTTCCAACATTGCCTCAACGACTCCTGAAAAGGAGATTCGTGATTTTTTCTCTTTCTGTGGCAAAATCACTTCTCTAAGCATCACTCCTACTTCCGCAGACGCGAACTCGACCCAGTCCGCAACTGTAACCTACGAGCGCGAAAGCGCCGCGAAAACAGCCCTCCTCCTCGACGGCACTAAGCTCGGCCCCAACCCTGTGAAAGTCGAAGCTACACACTCTCTCGATGAGATTGCGGGTGGGCATGTTGCAAGTGGCGACGCAGACGCACCGAATTTCGGCACCACCGAGGAGCAGCTAAGGCAAGAAGATAAGCCCCGTACAGCAATCCTGGCAGAGTACTTGAGCCATGGGTACGTAGTTGGCGATACCGCACTTCAGAAGGGTATTGAATTGGATACCAAGCATGGAATCTCGGCGACCTTCACCGGGTACCTAAACAAAGCCCTCAGCACGATCGATAACACTACCCATGCATCCACTACAGCCAGGAACATGGATTCCCAATATCATGTCACCGATCGTGCCCTTGGCGCGAAGAACACCCTTACAACTTACTTTGAGAAGGCTCTCGGCACACCAACAGGGCAGAAGATCCGTTCGTTCTATTCAACTGGTGGAAAGTCATTGCTTGATATCCACAACGAAGCTAAGCGACTTGCAGACTTGAGGAAGAGCGAGAATAGGCGTTCCGCGGAACTTGGTGCAACTGCTGATGGAAACCCGTTCGTTGGCCCTGAGAAGACTACTTGTGCTTGTGGAGGGAACGAGGGTGTTTGCTCTTGCGAACCCGGGAAGTGCGCTTGCGCGGGCTGTGACATGAAGGGAGTGAAAAAGGATGCTAAAAGCGCACAAGTTCAGTTCAGTGAGGCCGCTACCGATATCGGGAACACCGCAAAAGATTTGTAGAATAGGCCTTTGCAAATTGTGATAGCATTTTTTCTCTTTTTCTTTTCACTTTTTCTATGAGATTTTCTTTGGAGTAGGGTTTCTTTCTTCTTCCTTGCTTTCTAGTTGTTGGGATGGGTTTGCTTTTCAACTTATGAACCGCTTGTATGTTTTTAAGGATTTCAATTTGATGTCAGGGAGCTAAAGCAGTATTTATAAAATTGTAACTTTTGAGTTCCCGAATCATTCATAGTGTTATCGCTGTGATTCGCTTTCATGTGTAGATTGTTATAATAAATGTAGGCAATAAAAGCTTAGTAGTACCTGTCAGCCTGTCAGGGCAGTAGACGGACCCTGATTCTCGTCGCAATTCATTTCGATTGTGGTTGAAAGTGCAGCCGTTTCACCTGCAGGTATTGCCGTTTTGTTCGCCGGTCTCATCGTCGGTCTCATCTTTGATCCCACGTCATGTTCCCCTGCCCGCCCGTCCCAGTTCTGTATTATTTGACGAAAATCTCTAAACCCTATCGGTGTATCCCGGACCCTGGAAAGGAGTCAAGAAACCAGTTGCGTATAGATGACGTCATAGCTACGCAGCAGTGACCCGCAACTCAACTGTATATAATAAAACAAAATCCACCCATCTTTACACACCCAAAACAATTCTCCTACAAAACACACGAGCAAAACAAACACCCTACTTCAGATTCCCTAAAACCACACTCTAAAACACAAAATGTCATCCCGCGAAGGCCGTCAGTCACCTCCCCCCGAGTCACAGTCTGGAAGACAGTTGAACGATCCCCCAGCCGAAGGAAAGGCGCAGGCCGCCCCGTCGAAAGACTTCTCGAAGAACAAGAGCGAACAAACGAAGGAGCATGGGTTGAGCTCGAACCCAGAGGGGCCGTTGGACAAGCAAGCTGAGTTGAAGGCTAGTAAGCCAGGTGAAAGGAGTATGGATGGATTGTAAAGGATGGGGGGGTCAATGAATGGTTTTTCTTTTTATCTCTTTTTGTAATCTCTCTCTTTCTTCGCACCGAATTCTGAGTTATATCATGCTTTGATGCGCACTTTGGCAGCTTTGTATGCTCGTTCAGACACAGATAGAACTGTGAAGGTTTGCAATTGATATCTTGAATGCGCCGGACGTGTGGTTGTTACGATAATAGCTATTGACTCAAAGCGTTATGAGAAAAGTTGACATGTTTGGCATGCCATGACTTTTCAGTGTAGTTTCGATGGTTTTAACGCAGTCTTGAAAAATTAGCTCTGAGCTGCTTTTCCGGAACATTTGCACCTAAACTACCAAGCGGTATTCGTGTAATTCTCAGTCTGCCGGTTACTAACGGTACTATTGCTTAACGCGATTTCTAAACTCTACTCCCCCAAACGGGCTCTTAATTAATACCAGTACGTTCTTCTGAGGTTAGCGATGAAATTAATACATAAGCATTAACAATTGCTTTAAACGCATGAAACTCTACCTAACCTACCTGATTGTGATATTAAGTGACGTATTTACAACTATCAGTGTGAATCACCGAGTGATGAATCATGATTCAAATCAACACAACTTTAACTCATTTTTTATTTTAAGCTCTCAACGCTCAGTAAACGCATAGCCTACTTGGATTCCATTATATTCCAATTATATTATCTTATTATAGTAGGGGATAGCGTTTCATACGTTATAGTATGTTGATTGGCCTTTTCTGGTATGAATACTGTCTATATGTCAAAGTGAAACATATGTTTATTAGTGGCACATGACCCATGTGTTGTTCAACTGCGCGCAGCACGAGTA
This sequence comes from Morchella importuna, assembly GCF_003444635.1. Taxonomy (NCBI): domain Eukaryota; kingdom Fungi; phylum Ascomycota; class Pezizomycetes; order Pezizales; family Morchellaceae; genus Morchella; species Morchella importuna. Next base: position 292,799 of record NW_025763434.1, on the reverse strand, counting down.
AAAAGTCAATTAGGGGCCCTAATTGAAAGGTGGATGCAGTTGAGTAGATGTTGCTCGATGGGCACGTTTCATCACGAATAAATCTGTTAAGTGTATGCGGCCCGTTTCCAGGCCACGAGCGTGGGAGGGAGAAACTGTAGAAGAAAGACACCACGCGCGATGAGCACCATTACTTCCCGAAAGTTGAAACTTGAGTGTAGACTAAGAGTAAATACTGTACTCTAGATAATGTAGGTACAATGCTGTATGTATCTAGTTAGACTACATCGTCCCTGCTGGCTACCCCCCGGGAACGTTGGCACTGATAGTTCGAACCGGTCCCTGGTCTTGTACTTCTTGGTGTTTTTATTTCATTTTTTTTGACAGGCGTTTCGCCGCCTCTGCAGTACAAGCTTCCACCCCACGAGGCCCGAGGAGGGGGTAGTTCGGCGCGGAGTTATCTTTACCCTGACCCTACCCTGACGCCTGTCATCTTGGCCGCGGTCGGTTTTCCTCTTTATCTTTCAGTTTTGTAGTGGGTGTTTTGATGAGATCATTCCTTGAGGCATTTGAAAGTAGGAATCCCCGATTTCCCCCTCCCCCTCCTCACCCAGCCATCTTCTGAGACACCTTGTTCACACGCTCCAGCCGCCTCCCACCAAACTCTCAAATCAGCCACAACAACAGAAGCAGCACGCACCCTTAACCCAGGAACAACAACTCTATTGCCCCCATTACCTACACATCCCATTCACATCCCGACCGAATAACGAGTGTGAAGTTCCACCAAGTCTCTCAGTCTGCCACAACTATACTGCACTTGGTGAACTATGGGGAACACTTCTACAAAGGAACGCTCGATGACGCCCCCGCACGGAGGCCATCATCATCTCTCGTCTACAGCCCTTTCCTCGCGAAGGAACGGTGGCGGTAACAATGGTGGGCCATCGTCTTCCGGTCGCCTTTCGAGCACTCTGCTCTCTAGTGGGGGCGCTGGAAGCAGCGAGAGCTATTCAACCAGGGGGAGGTCAAGGCATAATATAGAGAGTTCACTGTTCGGACTAGGCCTGACAAGTAGAGAGACAAGGGAGCGGGATAGGGAGGCCGAGAAGGAGGCAAGAGAGCAGAGGAAGATAGAGCGAGAAAAGGAACGACTGAAAGAACGCGAGAGGAGTCTCAGAGAGGAAAGTGTAGATGGTGAGTACTCCACATCTGGTGTTTTGACAGCTAGATTTAAGGACGCGGGGGGACAAAAAGTGGTGGCTGACCTTATCGGATCTTGCTAGGGGGTTTCCTGGTCACGCAGGGAGTTTATACTGGTGTCGAGGACTTTAAGGATAAGATTGTTCGACATTTAATGGTACTTATTTCCATCTTTAACACATGAGCCTCACTACGCGGAGATCAGGTTACTAATGCGACATTTTCGCCCCGGTGTAGATCGAACGACGGCTGGCACCTTTCTTCAAAGGGCTCGACGACCACGAGCCTGACTGGACTGACGCACAGCTTGTTGCTGCTGTCAAAGGATTGCCCATTCCTTCACCAGACGCACAAATGCACACCGAGACAAAATCTCGATCTCCCAGTAGGACTCCCGGCCCTTCGGATTCGACAAACAACCTGACCGTCCCCATAGCTTCTCGTTCCCGTGCGCAATCGTATACCTCTGAAGGCTCCAACAGGTCTGCTACCTCCACGCCATCATCATTTGGGTTCTCTTCCAGGGCCAGGGCCAAAACTTTATCAATATCAGCCCCGCGCAATCCTACATTGGCAAATACAACTGGTCCTGCTGAGATTAACGAGCCTTCTAGAACTGTCGATGGTCGCCCTATAGAGGCCGTGCTTTACAAAAATGCAACAGAATGTCCAATTTGCTTTTTATATTACCCGCCATATTTAAATAAAACAAGGTGTTGCGACCAGGACATTTGCTCAGAATGCTTTGTCCAAATCAAGCGACCAGATCCTCACCATCCAGAGCACCATGACGGGGATCAGCCAACCGCGTCTGATGAAAACGCTTTAACAGGTACGGCAGATCAACTCATTTCCGAGCCGGCAACTTGTCCCTTCTGCGTAGAGCCCGAGTTCGGTGTTATATATACCCCACCGCCATTTAGGCGGGGTTTGATGTTTGCCAATTCTCAATCTCAAAACCAAACACCATCTCCAATGAATTTTGGGTTCGCTGATGGATCCTCTTCATCTCTACCGGGCCATTATTCGGGGACGCCTCCATCTTTTCCGTCAAGTCCAATTACACCTACAGGAAAGCGACGCTTAGCATTAGGTGTAAATAACCCTGAAGTTGTCACAACTGACCGCATCCGACCCGACTGGTCCCAAAAGCTTGCCACAGCACGCTCTCATGCTGCTAGACGAGCAGCAGCAGCAACCGCTTTACATACAGCAGCATATCTTATGGGTCCTCACAATCCACCAGCCAGCTCAAGCAGTACCAGCGGTGGGTTCTCATCGCGGCGATTGATCCGAAGAGCTGTGCGTGATGGTGGAGGTAATAACAATCCCGGCGCAGAAAGTGACACCCCTTCGCCGGCTCAAAGTGGAACTGGCACTCCTAGAGATGGCCAGCATGGCGCCGGGGGATTAACTAGTTTGACAAGCTTCACGGAAAGATTAACAGGCTCGGGAAATTTCCGAGATGGATCCACATTAGGGCCCTCAAGTGCCCATCGTGATAACTTGTTCAATGAGCGAAGGAGTCGTGTGATCGATCTGGAGGAAATGATGTTGATGGAGGCTATCCGTCTTTCTCTTGCGGAAGAGGAAGAACGGAAGAGGAAAGTCGAACTGGAAGAGCAGAAAAAGCGTCTTGCCGCCCCTAGCATTTCTACTAGAAATGTGTCAAATATTTCTCTCGCCAGTAGCAGTGGTAGTGTCGAAGGTAAGGGTAAAAGTGTCGATCGATCTTTATATCCGCAGGCCAGCGCTGCCGGCGCTTCATCTTCTTCAGCAGTAACTACCAACTCTCGCCCTCAACTTACAAGCGGGGGGTCAGGATCCGGATCCGGAGCTAGTGACACAAGTAGCTTTAGGAGCCTCCCGGCGAGCGACGATGAAGGGATGACCTCCGAAAATGCGGGGAGTGGAACAGAGACAATGTTCAACTTTCGCAGTTTGGCGGAGATGATTGTTGAGGAGGAGGGAGGGAGGGTTGACGTCGACGGACAGGGCAAATTTGTAGGGGTGTCGAGGGACGATGAGAGAGAGGGTAAAGAAGACGCCGAGACTGCTGAACACGTCGAAGATGTTGCCCATGATTTGAGGGCAAACCAGAAGAACGTTACGGAGAGAGCAACCGAAGCTTAATGGACAACAATCAACATCATGTGTAATGAGGAATGCGAAAACGATTAACAGACGGATCTGGAGAGGAAACTCCACAAGTATGTGGTCTGAGTACTTTATTAGACAATTGACGGAAGCGATTACGCCCTATCTCGGTTTCGGCCTATATTTTCTTACACCAAGTATATATGAAGTGCATTTCGGAGCGTATATAAAAGAAGGAAGGGGCTTAAGAAGAGATACGGGACACTGGAGGCGAAGAGAGGAAGCAGAGGCCTACGGACGATAATACAATGATACTTGAGAAACCAATGAGAAACGACAGGCGTATTTTTCACGGGCGCCAGTAATGGCGGGTATTCATTTTCTTTCCCTTTTTATTTCATATTCCTTTGTATTCATCTGGACTGGCTTTGGATTTGGGTTTTTTGTTTGTTTGCTGGCGGAATTCATCGTATTTTATTTAGCGTTCCCCTCACTTCAGGTCAGGTCTCGCCTTTGAGTCTGTTTCTTGATGCTTTCAAAATTGTCATCAACCCCCATAGCTTTTGTTACGGATAGTTTTATACCTTTTGCGAGTTAGTATTTGAATCTGTTTCAGTAGGTGTGAGGGACTAGGAGGGGGATGAGGAGGTTGTATCGTAAGTTACATTGTAGATCGTTCTCACCATGATGTTAATTTCAAGTATTATTGTGCCTGTCCATGCCCACAAGGCTATATACAGTACCAAAAAAGCGGGTGGATCCAGTACTGTCTTTGGCAAAATACCGTATTGTTACGGTATTGTTACAGTATTAATACGGTATAATATTTAGGATTCCGATTTAATTCGGAAGTTTTGCACGATTCCGTATTGGTACAGTACTTATTACATCCCCTTTTTTCGTACTGTAAGGCTTCGAATGGTAAAAATGACACCAACGCCACGTTGCGCTATGCACGCTTGTTTTGTCGTCTCGGCGTGTGTATGTACCTGTCGATCAAAATAGTGGTAGGTAAATGTGGTCATCAAAGCACACCCAACTCAGTCGCATGAGCGCATGACACAGTCTTCATACATACTACAAGCAGTAGGCCACCTCGCGACCGCAAGTTGCGGGTTTCTTTGGAGAGGTAAGTGCTTCGGTGCCACAGTTTTGGGGGGATTCACCTCCTCCCAGACAATTCACTCTCTTTCTTGATATTGAATTTTCCAATAGTTCTTCAATCTGCCCCAGTTTTTTGGGAGCGGGAGACCTTCGTCCCCCGCTCTCCGGGGGTTCATCTCCTCCCAGTAAGTTCACCCTTTCTTGATATACTCAATGATGTATCCTTTGGTTTCGCCAGCTGCTCAGGATACATTTGATGGGTCGTACTTAGTCAAGGTCAGAATGTGTCTTGTCATTTTTGCTCCTCCCCAGGCTGGGCGGGTTTGGCCAGACCGGCTAATATGTCACTATTCTTCTATTTTAATCAGATACTTTATTTAGTCTTCTCTGTGCCTATATTCTCCAATAAAACCACAAATTTTGTAGTCAAGCTCCTCAATATCCTCTTGGATCCAGTCTCATGAGATTTAGCTAAAATTGCCCAGCTTTGGACTAACTTGGAAGTATGTATTTCTCATTAACTCAACTAGTAATTATGATATATACCCAGAGGGCTTCTCAAAATTGATGCAAGGAGTTTAAAATCCACAAAAAAAGAAAAGTTTTGTTCAAGTCAGATATGTAGGTACATCTAATATGTACTCACTGCAGCTGGGTACAGCGATAGTTATATGATGCACAAATATTTCGCCATACAATTCCACCCCCCTGTTTTTTCCATAGATCATTCGGTCGCTGTATGTCTCAAAAATACTGAGACACATACTGAGACATTTGGAGGTGGTTTAGTTGGTCGGTCTCGCAAGATGACAGGGATTAATGGCGGGGTAGTTAAGGCCCGGGGTGCGCCTTCCAGCCCAGACAGGAATTAAGGATAGTGCTAGCTGAGCAATTGAGACCTTCAAAGACAAGACAACTTCTACAGGAACGAATAGGACTGGGACAAGACCGGAGAAGTCGCCATTTGAAAGCTAACAGTTATCAAGCATGAGAATTAATGAATTAAACAAAAACAAAAAACAAATATCAAGCATGAGAGTTAAATTGAACGAGTGATACTTTATGAATATGTTTAAAGATGGATAGATAAATTAAATTTTTTTATTTAATTCATTAATTGCATATAATAAATTAAATAAATCATTGACCGCACACCAAAACATACTATTTCGAAGTAAATTTTCCAAAAATGCAGTTTATGCCATAAGTTTACACCAGAAAGACCAGTCTCTTCTAATATTACTTTGCCGTAATTCCTCTCTACATCCCAGACACCACTCACGCCAATAAGAAATTTTATATAAAAAAAAGCGAAATAAAAAGAGGTTTGAAAAATTACAGAAATCTATACCCTTCTCTCACTACTTCTAACTCCCTCTCTCTCTAGCCATTTCCAGGCACCATCCCTATCACCTGCCGCTTCCTCTACCGCAGCGATAGTAAAGGCTAAATCATAACCACCGCTCTCATGCAATGCGCTTTCCGCCCTCATCCACTCAGCCATTTCCCTCCTTTTCTTCGTGGTTTCATCTACGCACAAACTCAATGGGACACTTGTATCCAGAAGTTTATCCGTAATGGGTTTAATAATCGGGAACGCTTTCGCAGTGCTCATAACCCCATCCGGCTTCATCCCACTGTTCTCAAGGCCTGTTTTACACATATCGTTCTGACACCAGGACTTTCCACAACCAGAAAGTAGCTGCTGGAGAAGCTTCCGCTCAACACGACGCTTTAGCTGTGAGCCTGTGGGGTCATACCCCTGTGCATAAAGGGGGCCGAAACAGAAGCCGCAAAGTCCGAGGTCGTTTCTTGCATTTTTGGGTGTGCGCGCACAGTGGGGATTTCTACAGACTCTTGGAAGACTTTTTGATAAACGTTGGAGGTCGTGGTTTTTGAGGTGGTTTTCCATATCACGCAGTTTTATGATTCTTGAACAGAGATGGCACTCGGTTGTTCGTGATCCGCATTCTAGTTCGTGTTTCGAGAGCCCCGTCATGATTACCTCTGCATTTGGCTGTGACCCATCGCCTTCTCCATCCTGAGGGACGAGAAGATGGCAGAATTTGCAAAGGATTATTTTACCGGGGCAGGTCGTGGTTTTGTGAACGGCAAGGTCGGGCAGATTTGCAGCCCCATAAGGACATGAAGTACAATTTCGTGGGTGATGGAAGATTGATGCGTGTTTTACTAATGCTGAGGGGGCATTAATCCCATGTGCACTGCATTGCGGGCAGTGCCAATGCTGCGATTCAGTGCCGCGTTTAAAAACTTGGTTGCACTTTTTGCAAACGTGATTGTTGCGTAGGCAAAAGTTTTCGTGTAGCATAAAGGTGCGTGCGGGTATCCACTGAGTGCAGTTGTTGCATTTTTTGTAATCTGGTCCTGGGGGGAGTCCATCATTTGTGGGTGTGTCCGTTTCCATATCCTCGGAGGACGTGGGCTGTGTGATTCTGAGAACATATGGTCTTGTGGATTCATCTTCTGATTCCTCATCATCGCCCGCATCAAGGGTTCTGTAACCATGGATGCCGAAAGATAATGTAGTTACATCAACGAGCTCAATATTCGTGGGAGAAATTTTTATGCGTTTGGGGTACGAGCTCCCAAAGTCTCCCCATACATGCTCGTCATCGTGGGGTTTGCGATGCTGCTTCGATGTTGAAACAAAGATATCTACTTCATTACCATCTTCCACTCCGTCGATATCTATTATGAGAGGTAGATCCCGCTTCCACTCCTTGAGCTCGTAGAAATGGTAGCCTCCTGGTAAAACTTGGCCTTGAACTGGCTCATCGGTTTTGACTATTCTGCCCGTGCTAGCCCCGCCTGTCTTACGAGCTATTCGCTGTTTCAATGTTTCTCTTGCTTGCTCTTCTGACAAAGGTTCGATGTCGACCTCCAAATCTACTCAGATGTCAGAGAGCTCACTTAAAGCCTGAAGCAACCGATCGTGGGCAGACTTACCAGTATCAACGATGCAGACCGCCTCCTCAGGTTCCAACTTGTCGATCAAGAATCTAAACTCTCCGCGGCCCCCTTCCCCCGACTGTTTGTCCTTCCAGCAACCGACAGAATCTCACCTGTCGTCAACGTTGTAAAATGCATCCTCAGATGCCGCTCTAGAAGCGCCTTCCAGTCTTCGTCATCGTAACCAGCTTCTAGAGGTCTAAGCCGTACGTGCGTTCCTTTGGGTAAAGATTTTGAAACGATGGTGATCCTCGGTTTCTCCCTCCTGCTCCCTGTCTCGCCTTCTCGCAGCGCCTCCTCGTCCTTCTCCTCAAGACCTAGCGCCTCCCTTAGAAATGGGGATATTCCGACCTCCCCCTCGGCCGCTGAGAACTCCCGTGGTACCGCATGCGAGAAGCGGTTATTTGCAGGATTATAAAGCCTAAATATTAACGGATGGGGCAGCTGTTGATTTCGCTGTTGTGGCACCTGCGGTGTATCCCATGATTCAAGATCTACAACGGCTGGCGGGGGCTGCGGTGCAGATGCTGATGCGGCGAGAAGCTGTTCGAGGGCAGACTGTGGTAGTAGGATTTTATCGCCTGTTAGTGAGACCGGGGTGCCCGTAGAGGCTGTTACCGATAGCTGGCTAGACCAGTTGAGGGATGGAGTAGGAGCTACCATCTGAAATAGCAGAAGGCATGTAGCTATTTACTTAGGTGAGAAGTTGAGGTAGGCAAGGGACACCGCTTCTTTAGTAGTGGGGAGTTTCCGGGGAGTTGTAGAGATGGCTTACGGAATGAGGCTTAAAAAGAAGGTACGAGACATTTCCATACAAAATGACATAGCCCGGTGTTACAAATTCACTTCAAGTCAAATTCTATCTAGCCAATAAAATCCGGTTTCGTTTTCTACTACCATGGGCTTTATAAGTATTCTCTACTATTATTTGGAAGAACTAACAAAAATTTATTTCTAGGATTTATTAGTACCAATACAAGTGCCATGATTGCTTCTGGTACTACTATATATTGTTGCTACATGTATGGCGCGAGAAGGCCTAGGGGCGGGTGTGTCAACTTCAGAGGAATTTCGTTTGTATGGGAATCTGAGAAAATGCCAGGGTTAGTCTAGGCGCTAGTACCATTATGGCCAATTTCTATAGGTTTGATTGGCTGATTCTTTAAAAAAACGCCGAAGTTTACACACCTACCCCCATAGCTTCTCGAGCCATATGTATTTAGATACATACATGGTGTTGCTTAATCGGGCAGGTTGGGACAGAGGGAACGACAGGAGTGTGGCTGTCTACATATAAGAGTGGTCACCCGACCTTTTATTTCACTTCCGCTACAACTACTTTCGACGTACGAAGTGTGAAATGTTAGTGTCGAGTTGTCGAATCTGCATCTATTCGGTATCGGCATCGGCTCTGTTTACTTTTTTTTTTTTTTTTTTTTTTAACTGGATTTGAATTTGTATACGATTTTGTTTATATTTTAGCGATTCCCAGGGTTCGGTTTCGACAGGTGAGTGAGGATAACGTTTATGTGATTCTTTGCTCATTCAGCATTTTGGATTCAGTGTGATTAGGGATAGCGTTTATGCGATTCTTTAGTTGTGTTGGGTGTGATGGTTAGCAGGCCGGTAATGTTAACAATGCTGACTTTGGTGTTTCAAATTATGATAGTTTTCGCCCGATGCCTATGCTCGGCGGTAGGTTTATTCTATTTTTTCGGGAAGTTTTTTTGAGATGTTCAGTGAGCCAGCTCTTAGTGGACGATGCCATTGATAGAGTACTCTCTCAGTACGATGCTCTATTGATGTGGTAGTATGTCGACGTTCGTGTATAACGACGAAGCATATGTTTATCATTGACACCAAGGGAGTTTGTTGAATTTGGAGTTCAATGTATTCTAAATGTTCTGCTTGTTTTTGTCGGGGTTTGTGATTACTAGCGCAGTGGAGTTAATTGGGTGATAAAATGGGTCGCAATCATGATAGTAGAGTAGGGGTCTTTTCGTGGCTAGTCAAACTACAATTCACATGATTATCAGTTCAGCTGATCAGGAAACACTAGTCTGCGCCTAGAACTAGCCCGCACATTACAGCACTCTTTTGGCGGTAGTTGGTGAAGGTGGGATTGTGGCAGCGGGTTTGAGCACTCATGAAGAATGAGGTCACTGAAAGAGAGCATGAAAATATGCAATCTCTTGGCATGTTGTTTGGATTAGTTCAATATGGGTATTTACCAAGCTCAAAACGATATTCTAGCCAGATTACAATCTGAGTCCAAACGAGCGGTAAGTAATTTCGGTGGACGCAAGGGGATTGATTTTACGGTCGGAGGCTTAATTCGATGACAGATGGAAAGTCGGTAATTCCAAGGATTTGTGCGGGCATTTGTTGTTATGATAAGTGTGTTAAGGAGAAGGATTTTATTTTTAATGTTTATTTATGGTTACTGTATTTAACGAGAATGTTATATTTTATGTACTCTAGAGACACCCGTGTCAGGACAGGGTGTCACAAGAGGGTCATCACATACAGTTGCAACTCGATATGCCGGATCTCAATACGCCGGATCCCTTGCTGTCCCGTACGAAATCTTCTGAGATTTTAATTTTATTACTGCAAGATCAATTTGCTATCCCGGATTTTTTTGCTATCCCGAACGAAATCCCTCGAATCTTGGCAATCCGGCATATCGAGTTGCGACTGTAGTCACTGTGTAACGCACAACACTTAGAGATCCCTTCATCTGTTCCCGCGAATCACGACGATTGTTTAAAGCAACACTCGATTGAGGATTTTTGCGTGACGAGTGGAGACAATTTTGCACCGCCGACCGCCGCTTTCAGCTAGGCAGTAGATTTTGTGTGGTGAGCCACGAATTGCCACAAGTCCTGAATACAGACGAAGGGATACATGTAGTCTAAGTGTTTCCCCTAGTCTACATATTCTTTCATCCACAAACCAAAAGCATTAACAACGAATAAACACTACACCTCCATTATTGATCAGTCAGCAGGACTCTAAGATGTGAGCAGAAGTACGTTGATGATGGCTGATTATTTTAGGGTGGCTGGACAACTTCCTGATTTTAATACTCTGGCACATTCCATGAGAGCCTCAGCCAACGGGCTTACAACTGCGGCTACAGAAATGCAAAAAATGTCAAACATCCCAATAGTGGATGTGGCTGCCCAACTGAACCGGATGGAGGAACGTATCCTACGTGAGCTGCGAGATCTACGTGCAGAGTTAACTCGAGAGTATGCCAACTTCAAAGCTCAGTCCACCTATGGAAAGACGTTTACACCGACACTGTAATAGAAACAGGAATAACTTCGTTAGAATGATTAATTCTAAAGTCACCAGTGATACTACGGCCTTGGAGGAACTACTTGGTCAAGACGGTCAACCAATTCAAAACTTTCCGGAGACGTCTGCCCACATTCATGCCATGGATAGTAAGTGAGATCTGATCCTCGAGAAAAGGAAATACTTATGTACAGTACAAAGTCTAACCCTGATATTGTTAATAGGTGTAGCTGTCAACAATCTTCTCGTTGCCCTTGGTTTGCCAGTAGGGGGCAGGGTCGATGTTCGAAAGAACAGAATTCGTCGACATATTGGGTTGACTGTTTTATGATGAGGGTGTCTGAGCTGTGATAGCTATATAGCCAAAGTACTCAGGGACCCCACCATATACAGGGAGCGTGAGCGACCGTCGAGTTCTTTGTGTAACTTTTTGTTTTTAATTTTGTTATCTAATCTTATCTTATCTGTTATCTATTTGAGCTAGTCTGGATTTGGTATGTTGGGACGTGGCTAAGGACTCGAAGTGTTCTTTGTATCATTACATATAAATTAATAGGGGACGGTACGTACCCAGCGGGGGAGGTGCAGCCTCTCCAGCTTGCGGTAGAAATATGGGAGGAGTCCTATTGGCAGCCATAGAAGATTGGGGCGCATGTAACGCCACATTTGCTATATAGAGGAGAGTATCCCGGATCCCCCAATCAATAGACGGAGTCTCTTAGTCCTCTATTCGATACCCAACGAGATAGTTTACCGCACATAATCAAGTGAGTATTCTAGCTGACCATGTTTATCAAATACTCATCATATTTATTAGAATGTCCTTCTTCATCGTTTCTCGTCGGTTTGCTGGTCATATGCTTAGGGATTCTAGTATTCTAGTGGTCTCTTGACACGTCGGGTGTTTACCACCTCACTGGTAAGCATTGCATCTCATGATAGTTATTCAGTTGCACTAACTAAGGGTTTAGAAAAAGAGTACCGATAAGCCATCTGGCATTGGGGAAGGTTCTCATGGTCACTACCAACTTGCACGAAGTGTTTCGGAGCGTGGAAACGTCTGTGCTCGTCCCGGGATTTGGAAGTACTATGCTGACCGATCATTAGGACACTGTAATTATGAACATGCAATATGAGTTCCTCAATAAAAAGCTCGATAGTATGGAGTTGCACCTCAACGATAAATTCAACTCAATGGTCAAAAGGTTCGAATCAATAGACAAAAGGTTCGATGGGGTAGAAGCAAGGTTCAATGGAAGGGTTGAAGCGCTAGACAGGAAGATGACCACTCTATTCTTAGCACTTGGGGCCCTGGTCTTGGTATAGGGCGGATTGGAATTCTGGGATAGGCATGGAACAAAGAATGAGAGTTGTTAATAGGCTACTACTGCATGGGTGAGCATAGTGGATTCCAGTTCATTTGAAAGAGTATGCGACTGATTAACATAATGTAGGTGCGTTTCTTTGTTTTTCATCAGGTTGCTTGTTTACCGAACAGACCTCTGGAATTATAAGCATGCGACAGACGGAGTTACAGCCGCATGATACACACCTCCGCTGGTACGTACCGGGTAACCGAAATGGTATTGGGAACGCCTGTCTAGCGGATCTATGAGATCTAATATACAGCGATAGGAATGATCAATGGAAAAACAGGGGGGTTAAATTTGTATGGCGTGGCGTCGTGCACAGATGTTTCGCTATACAATTTTGACCCCCTGTTTTTCTATAGATCATTCCTATCGCTGTAGTATGATACATGTAGTTTGTAGGTGGTACAATCGGGTCTCCCTATAAGGGTACGATGGGACCGCCAGATGGTACCCTTATAGGTTTATAAGGGTTAGGGTTTATGGACGGGCTTTGGTCTGTTTTCGAGATTTTCGACAGTTCTGGGGGTAAATTAGTCTGCCTGTTGGGTAGGATGTAACCTATAAACTGAACGGATATGATATAGTACGGTGTTTTAATTTGCGTACGGGAGTTGGAGTAGAGTTGCATTTTGCTTTCTGTAGCAGACCATTTTCACCAAAATAACCCCCTTACCCCCATTTCTCTATAAGGGTACAACATCAAAAACCATCTCAAAGTCATAAGGGTATTCTTATTGCAAGAATACAGCACTCTACTCCTTATAGGGCGATTATTCTTATAGGGGGTACCTTATAGGGAGATCCTACTGTATAGCAAAATCCTTATTGCGAAGAACCATGCAATCGATAAATTCCAAACTCCCTAAAATTAAGAGAGCCTTAGTAAGGGCCCAAAATGATCTTGCGGCCGTTTGTCCCATCTATTGAAGTCTGTGCAGCGCGGTGGTTATTTCTCGTGGGCTACATGGACCTAACGCATATACCAAGGGCGTTTGCGCGTACAGCGCTCCACGTAAACGCCAACCGCGGTCCTGCAATCAACGCGCCATCACGTGTCTCATCCATGCACAATTAACACCACACTAGTGACACAACCACCAGCCGTCAAAACCAATTGGGAGGATCAAGAAGATCAAACCCCGTTCACTCACTCAGGCTTATGTACATACGTTCTTGGAAGGAGGAGAAAAATTGAAAAACCAAAAACCAAAAAAAAAAAAGAAAAGGGAGAAGAATACAGGAACAGCCTCCCTCCATCCCACCCGTCAAACCCTTCGAAATCCCTTCTAGACCTTTCATGCGCAGCCATATCATCTGCTAGTGTGTTCCGTTAATCCTAACTCACCTTCATCGTGACGTCGTCGGTTGAATACGAAATCCGAACATAACATTTTTTGCTCTATCAGCTCCCATGTTTTGCACACGACCACAACAATACATGTTCGTCAACGGGGGTAATGCCAACACGGGATCCTTTCTTCAGGCCTCCCAGTCGCCAGTTCAGACAACTCTCAAGCGACGCCGCCGCTCAGGGTCCAACGCAGAAGAACCTTCACACACAGAAAGCCAACCGCAGATTCCTATAGCCGATGCTAGATCTACTATCAAGGTATGAAAGACAGAGAAGGGCAGGCGGAGCTAAAGATACTGACTACATGCTACAGAGACCACGACGAGATCTACAACCTGCATTCCAGCTCTCCTTTGTTACCCCACAATACTCACAAAACTCCTGCGGTACCTACCAGCCGTCACCACCCACTGGCGATAGTGAGAGCGACTCTTCAACCGATCGATTCGCGGCGCACTTTGATGAGGATGTCGTGATGGATGGGCAGCATGAGCAGCAAAAACAGCAAAACGCAATGCCAAGCGTGGTTACAAGCCCACCGACGGAGGTGATGGGACGGCTAGAGGTAAGTGGAGATGTTGATATGGACCAGACAGTTGTAAAGAAGAAGGCGACTGGGTTTAGAATGGGATTTAGAGGGGATTGTGAGAAATGCAGGCTACGAGTTCCGGGACATTATAGTCATTACTGATATTTTTTCTATTTTTTTTTTGCCCTTTCTTGTTTGCTTCGTCTACGACCATGAGGTTTGTTTTGCTGGAATAGGGGAGGTTTACGGCTATTATTAGACTGCTATTTTTTCCTCCGCTTTACTACAGCGCTGCATTTTTACCACTCGTTTTTATGTTCCTCTTTTTTTCTCTTTCATTCTTTCTTTACCCCCGGTACACTATCGCTGCATTATACCCCGGAGTCTTTGGAACTGGATTTTATTAATAACAATTAATGCTTGTAATTGTAGAATTACGAATAGTTAGTAATTGTGTAATTACTAGCCACAGCAAGACTGGCTGAAGCATTATTATTATTACTATTATGGTATTACTATTATCATTTGTTCCTCGGCCGCGGTGGCTGTTCTGTTCTGTTGTGCTTCTCATGAATCTCTTCCGGCTAAAGATTTACCCGCAACCACCCCACAGCGAGGCCACCACCGACAGTACCCGACATCCGGCACTTACCCCACGGCCGCCACCGCAAGCAGACGAGAATCCTTTCTCTCTTGTCTCTCGTCCCCGCAATTCGCAGCAGGGCTCTTACCGACAATGCGATGCCATATAAGTGTCCCTGGGTCCCTGAGAAAAGAGGAGGGTGTCCTGGTCGTTGGAACAAGAGACAGAACGCAGAGGAAGGAAGGAATCATTGACAGCCCGCAACCACTTTATCCATCTAATATCACTCACCTAATCATCACCTAATATCACCCCGCAAAAATGGCACTCTTCCAGAAAGGTCTCAAGAACATCCTGAAGAAGTCTGCCAACGACGTCGTTTTCGTATCAGCCCTTCGCACGCCCGTCACACGAGCACACAAGGGAGGCTTCAAGGACACGCACCCCGAAGAGCTCCTTGCCCACGTTAGTCTCAATACCTCCTTTGTCTCTCTTTATATTCATAACTGACATTCCCATCCACAGGTCCTGAAATCTACCCTTGACCGCACCAAGATAGACCCCCGCCTCATTGAGGATGTCACTATCGGTTCCGTCCTCCAGGAGCTCGGTGGTGCTAAAGCCGGTCGCATGTCAATGATCCATGCTGGCTACCCCTACACCACAACCTTCAACACTGTTAACCGGCAATGCTCGTCAGGGCTGCAGGCCATCACCAACACTGCCTATGCTATCCAAGCCGGCGCCATCAACATCGGTATTGGTGGAGGCATGGAGAGCATGACCCGGAACTACGGCTCTCGGGCCATCCCTGTAGACCTCTCCCCCGAGCTCCGTGACAGCCCCAACCAGGACGCAAAGGATTGTATCATGCCTATGGGCATCACTGCCGAGAACGTGAGTGCGCGATACGGCGTGAACAGGAGCGATATGGATGTATTTGCGGCAGAGAGTCACAAGAAGGCGGGCGCTGCGCAGGCAGCGGGGAAATTCGATGAGGAGATTGTGCCGATGGTGACGAGATGGATTGATGCCACTGATCCGGCGAACCCGGTTACGACACAGAAGACAGTATCGCAAGATGATGGTATCAGACATAACGCGAGTCTGGAGATGATGGCGAAGTTGAAGCCGGCGTTCAAGGCAGATGGTATGTGCACGGCAGGGAACTCGTCGCAAGTGTCGGACGGCGCGGCAGTGGCGCTGATGATGAGGAGAGATATGGCCGAGAGGTTGGGATATGAGGTTATCGGGAAATTCGTGGCGACAAAGACTGCCGGGTGCAAGCCCGATGAGATGGGTATTGGACCAGCCGTGGCAATCCCAAAGTTGTTGGAGGAGACGGGTGTCAGTGTGGATGAGGTTGATGTGTGGGAGCTCAATGAAGGTTTGTTAAATTTCTCTTCAATTGCCGGTGGTTTATACAGCATACTGACTAAATTGTTAGCATTCGCATCACAAGCATTATACTGTATCAGGAAGCTCGGTCTTGATATGGCAAAGGTAAACCCTAACGGAGGAGCCATTGCGCTAGGACACCCATTGGGTGCTACCGGTGCTAGACAGCTCGCAACACTGCTCCCCGAGCTGAGACGAAGCGGAAAAGATGTTGGTGTTATCAGTATGTGCATCGGAACTGGTCAAGGTTTGGCCAGTTTGATCGTCAGGGAATAGACAGCGGACTTCTGGCGGTTTTCTTTATTTTTCGGTTTCTTATGGGTCTGGATTTTTTGTAAAAATATTTTAGAAGCGAATGGGCACGGTAATGAATTTTCATGTTTGCTATGATTGTGGTTGTGTTGCGTGGTGGGGAAAAATCGTAATATTATAGTTCAAGTAGAGTAGCTGAGCTCAATCACTTAAAACATAAAACACCAAATTTCAATTTTTTTTTAGCCCCAGCCTCCACAATGATCGGCAAACAGGATAGGGCTAGAAACAATTCCTATTCCACGTTCGGATGATATGCTGTCATAGAGCTGCATAAGCTTATCGAGTGATCCTGCACCGCAATCATTGACCTGACTACATGATACCCAACGTCCTCATGATAACATGTAGTACGTATCTGTACCCACCTGCACACACCCTATGGTTCTTCACGGGTCACATCAGTGCTACCATCACCCTTTATTCTTTGCACTTTAACTCCTCGGGTTACTGATAGACAAGACGGACGCCCCATCTCTATACCTATGTTAAACCCAGATTGATCTGTTTCACAATGATTTATTCCTACAATATATCTACGAAATGCATTGCACTCATGATTACATAATATGACATGCATATACATAAATATATAGATAATATATGCGTACATCAAAGGGAAAGGTTGAATTCGAAGGGGAAATCTAGATAATTTCACGGATGTGTAGCTCAGTCGCCCTAGAAACTAGGTTCTAGTCATCCGCCACGGTGTGCCGATTTTTCACCTTGGCCATGTCGAAAGAAAAGAAAAAGAAAAAAAAAAAGAATCCAGACCCAAACAACAGGTAAGTGATTATGCTACTTATGTAAGCGCAACCTTAAACTTTGTCAATTAAACATAAACTAGGAGTGTGGGAGAGGAGAAATATACCTGTTGTGATAGGTACATGTAGATGAGATGCATGAGGTACTCTAGAGTGCGTGCTTCTTTTCCCAGGGTTGGACAGGAGTTCCAAGGATTTCAAAATTGCCGTTACTAGCTACATGCAGTTTTATATTGCGAGAATGCTAGGAACACCGGCCGCAGACATGAAAGCAGCCGACAATTATTTATTACACATGTAAAAAGCAACGTGGAGAGAATTAAGAGACGAATAGTGTTAACATGGGGTGCAGCCCTTGTTTTCCTTCTTGAACGCAGTAGTAGCAAGAGGGGAAATATAGAGTGCTTGACTCATGCCCCTCATTCTTCTCATCCTCTTAAGTTCTTCCTCATCTCCTCCTCCTCCTCTCCCCTCTTCCTCATCTGTCCATTGAACATTCGCATTAACCTCGTGGAATTTTTAAAGCTTGCGATTTGCTTGTGGTGAGTGTCTCCTGCATACAAAAGGCTCGGGTTGCGGCTGCTCGGGCTCGGCGAGGGGTCCTGGTTGGGTTTTGAACTAACATTTTTTTTCCTTTGATGCGATAGATACCCACTCTATTAAACTCTCTTCGCCCCGCTCTCCCCAAGTAATTCCTTTTCGCCATTGTAATTGATTCGCCAATAAACACCACAGCGCAAGCAGCTATGACCCTCTCGGTTGACGAAGTTGAAGATTCCCGCGGTAAGTCACCTTCTTAAGCTATGTAGCTGCTATTTCCACTCAAAACATTGTCGCCCACTGTAAAACAACTGCACCCACTGAGATTGGCGCAATTGAGCAACTGTAGCTAATAGAAAATCACAATAGTCATTGGACAGGATCCTCTGATTCCTCCCAGTCTTCTCCAGCACGAAATTCCTGCAGTAGGAGCTCCCATCCTCACTCTTGGTGAAAGAAATATTAGTATGACTCACACACAATCATATAGACCGCTGCCTCCAAAGCTGCCGTTCTCCAAGGCCGTAAAGACTCCATTGCCGTCATCACCGGCCAGACCGACAAACTCCTCGTCATTGTTGGACCCTGTTCCATCCACGACCCTGAAACCGCCCTCGAGTACGCAGGCCGTCTCAAGGCTGTCTCAGAAAAACTTCAAGATGACTTGGTCATCGTCATGAGGGCCTATCTCGAGAAGCCCCGTACAACCGTCGGCTGGAAGGGTCTCATCAACGACCCGGACATTGACGAGAGCTTCCAGATCAACAAGGGTTTGAGAGTGAGTCGACAATTGTTCGTTGATCTTACCTCAATGGGGATGCCTATTGCCTCCGAGATGCTGGACACTGTTTCTCCCCAGTTCCTCGCAGATCTGTTGTCACTTGCCGCCATTGGTGCAAGGACCACCGAGTCCCAGCTCCACAGAGAGTTGGCTAGTGGTGTCTCCTTCCCCGTCGGATTCAAGAACGGTACTGACGGGAGCTTGACGGTCGCCATTGATGCTGTGTTGTCGGCGAGCCATCCTCACCACTTCATGGGTGTGACGAAGCAAGGTCTTGCTGCAATCACCAGGACTACCGGAAACGAGCACGGTTTCGTGATCCTGCGTGGAGGCGCGAAGGGCCCTAACTACAAGGCAGATGATGTCAAGGCCACAAAAGAGGCTTTGAAGAAGAAGGGCCAGAGGGAGATCATGATGATTGACTGCTCCCACGGGAACAGCTCCAAGAACCACAGGGTAAATCAGCCTTCAATATCATATTTATGCTTTGATACTAACATTACTTACTCAGAATCAACCTCTTGTCGCTGCCGACATCGCCGCTCAGATCCGCGCCGGAGAAGATGGTATTGTTGGTGTCATGATTGAGTCCAACATCAATGAGGGTCGCCAGGATGTCCCTTCTGCTGAGCAAGGAGGTGTCAGTGCGCTCAAGAAGGGTGTCTCAATCACTGATGCCTGTGTGGATTGGCCATCTACCGTTGAAATGCTCGAGGGGCTTGCTGAGGCTGTGAGGGCAAGGAGAACCGGCAGGGAGAGCGGTGCTGGAACCAAGAGAAAGGCTGAAGAGTAAACGGTTGTAATGAGTTTAGGGTTTCCTTTATTGTGGTTAAGAAGAAGGGGGGGGAAAAAAAAAAGGTGCGGTCTGTATTTTGATATCAATAAAGGAAATTGTTTCATTTTCCCGGGTTTTTTTCTTTCTTCAGAGTACACGGGAGTATATAATGTCCTTGTTTCAATAATGTCTAGCAAAGAAGGCTTATTAACGATTTGATATGCTATAATCAGGTAATTGATGTGTATGATGTGCTGTATGTATGATTATAAATTATAGACGAGTGAGAGTCCATGAGGCAGCGGGGTCTAAAACACAGACCCTACATGTATTGTGAGCAGTCGCGCATATCTACATGTATGTTTTTGCATTGTAATCCTCGCCCTAGTTAGCAACCAACCGGCCAATATCATGCATGGTGGTAGTACAGATGCAAGTCTTTGATCACATCCAAAGCGTTTAATATCTGAAGCGTTTTTGATTTACATCAGCTTTAGAATTTACACATCTTGGACTCCCCGAGAAGCTGATCTTGCGACGCTATATCAAAGAGAGGGCGTTGTGGCCAACAGAGATACGGCAAAACCATAACCATGAGCCCCTCATTCCCACATCAATACTTACACCACCGGCATCCGTACCCGTATCTGTGCCTGCACATCACATGCATCAGTAGCCTGCAAACCACCTCAATATACATGCATACTGGGTGAGCTTTGGCAGCCCAGGGACAAACCCTACTCTCTCAGTCAAGCACTCTTGACTCTGGAGGGTGATGCGGATAGAAAGTTCAGATGGGAGCGCTAGATAATTATAATCTTGTATTTTCGTCTTCAATTGGATTATTATATTTATGCATTGTCAATTAACGGACCCCCCCCCCCCCCCCCCCAGACAATCCAGCGCCAGGCTAGAAGGGCCCAAACCCTATCTATCGGAAAATTGTCTTAAATGCACTTACGGAAAAGACGTGAGAAACAATTCAAGGTCTTTACATCGATTCTTGAATACATATATGGCTGGTAAAGCCGACACGTGTATACAATGCTATACTCCAAGGGTGCAAGAACTTCGAGGAGCGGTATCCATATAGCTTCCGGCCGATATGATCTTAATGCTTTGATTTGACCTTTAACATGGACGTCTACGCCGGTCTGGGTTGGGATTGATGAGGAGACCAACACCATTCGACCGCGCAGACAATATGCGGTAAAGCTAACATAATCTCTAATGACCCAGGTAGGTCCATTAATTACTAATTATTTATCTCCTCGCCTATCTTTTATGCTAGCAATTACTTGAGGTTTACTGCATCTATTGCAATTGGAGCGATATAACAAGGTTACAAAAAATAGCCGTTTCGGTGATGTAAAACGGTACCACCGATGATACCCAAAATAATGGAGAATATACGGCTCTTTATACTTTATATTAGCATGGAGAGACATGAAGCTATAGACCAATTATTACTTGAGAAGATGTCAGACCTACATCTCAACCAAAATCTCCTGTAAGGTTGCATGCAATTAACGAATTAAAAAACAAAAAAAACAAAAAAACAAAAATCTCCTGAAATGGGTAAACAACTCTACACGTACTAGCAGCAAGGACGACACTACCTTTTGTTACTTACTATAAAAACAGAGAGTAGGTGACGCGACCTGATTGGAAGATAGAGACAGAGAGCGGAGGGTTTCCTTATGTATCTCGCGCTTCATGTACGTCTCTTCCCCTCAACCATTCTTTGATATGTCCTGCTTGGTTAGATCTACAGACTGGAACCTGATAAATATCATACCAAAATTGTGAAGTCAAGCTGATTTAACTCGGCCCCATAGAGTGCGTACGCAACAATATCATACTTGGTATAATAGCTCCACCAACCGGGTACCAAAAGCATCTAGTCGCTATTAAATATGACACACTTATATCTCACTATACTGAAGTGCCCTTCAGGCTCTATAGCTACAAAATCAACAGCACACTTTGAAATAACCGAGTGATATTTCATGATTACATCTCTTCACTCAAATTTGACGGATTTGAATAAGTCAAATCCTTTAATCCCCAACCACCCTGATATATATAAAGTCATACGATTTCACAAGAAAACGTACTAATCCAAAACTAACAATGATTCCTCCTACACCGAATTTAGCAGCCCATTTAACCCAGCCATGGACTTTGGAATCAAGTTTATCAAGGCTCTTGTCGAGTTTGTCAAGTCTCTGACAGAGTTTCTTAAGCCAATCATCGACCTTGGCATCTCCCTTGTAAACAGTTAACATATTTCGAAGTTAATATTCAATTACGAAGTCTTACCTGCTCAGGTAGCATGACCTTTATTGAAGGAATAACTTACAGCATCAATGAGAATCAACATCCACCGGTAGAGCCTCTTGATTCCAGCCTCCACCCTCTTAATCTCGAGAGCATAGCAGGCTGAAGCAGGGGCACCCCAATCAGTATAGACGCCCTACAAGATAATTTGCGTTTTTTTTTATATAGTTTTCGGTAGAATTATTGCGAAAGTCAGAGCCAAAAGAGTGGATTTATTGGTCTGTGCTCGTAGCAAAAGATCTTCTAAGGGCGGCCAATAGGACTATCGGGTCACGGAGAACCCATTTTCGCAATAATTCTACCGGAAACTGTAGATACAGTGTCCTCCGCTCCCTATACGACTCCAAGCCACGTGCTGAGTTCTTTGTCAATCCCCACATCTATATCCGAGTCGGTATTCATATTCTAAATCACCTAATTAATACCGGATTATATACTGTGGCATTTGGAACCTGCCTTTATCCCATTAGTGGTGAAGCCACGGTGTAAATCAGCAAACCGACGCATATGGTGAGCAGTTGCCAGCTGACGAGCAATTCTGCAACCAGACATGTCTTATAAACTTCGTTAGCCAGTCAGTCCTCGATAACATGGACTAAAACACTCACTTTCTCAGACTGTGGATCGCTCACTGGTTCTCCCGTGAAGCAGGATGCTGTTCGTTTCTTGTGTGCTCATGAAAGGGAAAAAACAAAACACTAACTGGAAAGGAAGGGTTCCTCAGTAGGGGTGGGCAATGTCACGCCAAGTTTTGGTAAAGGCGACGGCGTTTAGTTTAGCCTGTATTTAACAGTCGTTACGTTGCAACTTCTTATACGATCATCATTACATGCTCATCTCTGATTCTGAATGATTGAGGTTTCAGTGGTGGCAGTTGCTTGAGCAATCAATTCTTGGCACATGCAATGGCGAGTGATTTCATGTGACCGGAATGGTTACATGTATATAAGCTAAGCCTTGATTAACGAACATACATACCTTGTGTTTAGTCGTTAAGACTGCAAGATAGAGCTTTTGATCTGCGTGTCTTCAAAGGACGCAAATGCCAGGCTGGTCATAACTAGATACATGTACAGCAACAGGTATTAAGTGATGGAACGCCCTGAGTGTACAAACACCAAATGTTGGTGGCGTTTTACCAAAACAGGTATTGCCCTGTTCCATCACTTATTACCTGCCGCTGTAGTTAAGCTGGCTTGTTGAGAAACTACATGTATTTCAACTCTCTCGGCCTCGTCCACCTCAGCTAACACAATACCACCGCCCTCTGCAGACCTTGGAATATTGATGGACTTTGGTGGTTTTCTGATTTCGCGTGTTGCCTATATGCAATATGCCTTTAGTGGTATGAAGCTTGATTCGACGACATTATCATCGACACCAGTGCTAGTGTACATCACTAAGTGGGTATAAGGGTGTATATTAATAAAATCAGAATAACTAAAACCACTCTCTAATTCACCACAAAATATAGAATCTTGACACACAAACCATGCTAACTAAAGAGACTTCAACCTCCCAAAACAATTGTTCAAGCACTTTGTTATCTCCTCTGCGAGTACATGCCACTCGTCTCCAAACGCCATATTTTTATCCGGGTGGTATCTCCTGACCGCCTCAAGAACTGCTCTTTTATCTGGCAGGTCCGCCTTACTTTTCGTCAAATCCGGTGCATCGCCTTCCGTCTTTGGTGGATATGTCTTCATGAGCCACTCGACTAGTTGCCTAGCATCATCATCGCTCTTTTTGTGGATTTCTTCCACCTTGTCCTTCACTTTTTCATAAATCGGTCCGCGTCTCGAATGCCATTCACTATCCTCTTGCGCCTTCAACTTTGCTCGGCGGGCCTCGACCGCCTTCTTAGCCTCCGTGAACCATGTACCACCAGGTAGTTTCGGAGAGAGTGTTATAACAAGTGATATAGAGCGGAGATAAAGTTCATGAGCTTTCGTCTCGTTTTTGAGTAGAATTTGATAGGTCTTGGCCAAATAGTAGACCGACTCTGCCTCCAGCTCAATATCTTTACTCGTCGCGCAGGATAGCGCATGACGATAATTGTCTAGTGCGAGTAATGCATAATCCATAAGCTTCTCTGCACTGTCTGCCACCGCTGCGGTAAAATTTCCATGTCCGGATTCCAACGCGCGGGTCGCCGTACATGTTGATTCCAGTATCTTATAACTAGCAGTGATATCCGCAGCTTCTTCGAAAATATCTTCTTCAGCTGTACATGTATGCACCTGCCGGTCCGCGTTCATGGCCTCCTCGAGCTCCAGCGCCATCCGACATGTGCCATCGCCCTCAGAAAGTATCGACAGCGCACCCTTGAAGTCGCCGCTCTCGCTTGCGCGCAGCGCATTGTGATGATGCCGCGAGGCCAGGGAGCAATATACCTCATGGCGTGGCTTACGAAAGACGGAGAACTGGCGCAACGGCGTTCGCCCGGTAGCACGCTCAAGCCATATATCCCATTGCATGCTCCGCGTCTTTTCCCAATCTGTATGGAACATATCCACAATATCCTGCGCTGCAGCAGCACAGCGGAGTTGTGTAGTCTCAAGAGAGGATATTGGAGACCCGCTGGGGGCATAGATGGCTTCGTCGGCGTCGATGCAGCGTTGGAGGTACTGTTGGAGGTGCCATTTCTGCGTGAATATGCCGGAATCTGAGATTATTGTTGTGACCGCAAATCGGGCAACTTTGGAGGCCGCGATATTAACGAGACGGTGCTGGTTTGTGCTAAGTGTCCGGTCTGAGAGGAGGTTTGTGGCTAGAGCAAGGGTTTTATCGATGCGGCCTAGGCGCAGGGTTGGTGCGGTCACTGCGGAGATCGAGGCGTAGGACTGGTTAAGAGCATCGAGCTTGTGCGGGTCTGCGGGCGGCTGCCGACGAGGGGGAGGAGGAGGGGGATTTGCTCGGGTGTTGGAAGAACTTGCGCTCGCGCGGCTGAAGTTGAACCACGACATGTTGAATTCGATATGGAGGAACTCTGGATGTGTGATCTGATAAAGGAAGAAACACAGTGAGTTAGATAAGTACAAATAGATAAGTACAAACTAATTTATTCTTGGGAACGGGGGCAGCTTGTGTCTTTATTCCCCTCTATCAGGCAGATGGTTGCCGACTCGACTGGAGCCTTCCTGCATGTTTTCAGGCATCCAACTTTTAATGGGCTTTTTTATCATTGATCTTTCATCTATGTCGGTAGCCTTTTTGGTCAATATGCACGTAGAGTACGCATTGAAATTTACAGGCGGTGTATGTATGTATATACGTATCCTCCTCACCGATAATATAATCAGTCCTCGAATAAGAAGGGTTGCGCTTTTTCATACAAATAAACAGAAGGGCCGGGGGAGAAACTAAACCGAATCAACAGAGCTATCATGATCATGAGCTCTTATCGCACTTTATGTAGAAGCTCTTTAGTACGTAGCTGACAGATAACTACATGTAGTTAGCTACGTTAGTATTTACGTAGGCTCTGCATCAATAACTGATTGTCAAATTTACAGAACACCCAGTGCCAATGGTCATTCATACTAGTGCTTTTGGTGTTTGTCCTGTTTTTACACTTGTCGCACAGATCAGAACTGTATGTATGCGACAGCAGCCGGGAGGGCGATCACCATCTCTGAACTGTTCAGCTGCCTTCGTGGGGAGAGAGCAAAGCAAAGCAAAGCAAAGCAAAGCAGAGCAGAGCAGATATATATAAAAGGAACCCAGCTAGCTACATACTGTGGTAGCTGTTAACGTTCCTTCTGTCCTCGTTCAATCATACAACACGATTCTCTTAATACGGTCTCTTATACAACCGCGCCCTGCTGGATAGCGTTTGTTTCTACTTTCTTGGCGTGCCGGCCGCCAGTCACCGAGGGGGTTTCGAGAGCTAACTAGCTAGCTAGCTAGCTAGCTGCATGCATGGCTGGGTATTGCTGGAGGCTGTTAGCACCATGGATGTACTTACAGCTTCTAGAGTAGGTATATATATCTGCTTGAGACAGCTAATCTGGGCAGCCTTTTGGGGTTTCTTCATAAACAATCACTCGTCCACTCGTCCTTGTGCGCAAGGGCGGATATGCGGTCATGATGTGCCTGTGTTGCGTTTCCTGGGCTGCGGTGGGGGTCTACCACCCCCGAGAAGAACCTAGATAACTACATATAACTACAGGGCCAGTCCTCTACCTAGCTAGGGTAGGTAGGCAGGCAGGAAGGTAGGTAGGCAATTGGCCCCCTCGCGCGCGCTGGCTGGCTGGCTGGCTGGCCGGTGGAAAGAGAAATAGATCCCCATGTTTGCAGGTACATAGCAAGATAGTTATGTAGAGGTAGAACATAAAAAAAAAAAAAAAGTGACGTCTGTACATACATTACAACCCACAGCCCCCACTCCCAATCCCCCGCCCCCGCCCCGCTGGGCGACTAGGTAGGGCGGACAGGCGGGCTGGCATGTAGGTAGATGGTAGGGTTGACACACAATAGACAACCCCCAAATCGCCGCCCGCAGAACAGGAAAAAAGAAAAAAAAACCGTAACTCGCGCGCGGGAGGGGGGGGGGGGGGGGCGACACAGCGCTCCAATCCAATCCAATTATACATAACGTCATATAGCTACTCCACATCCCCGGCCGGCCATATCCCGCCGGCCATATCGTTGTTGCGCGCGGCATCTATTCGCCCGGTAACGGCGTGTAGGATCTGCGCTGTCTCGCCGCCTATTCACCCACCCACCGTCAGTCATCTAAGAGGTTGCGGGAGGTGGGGGGGGGGGGGGGTGAAACAAACCTCAACCCATCTCGCAACCCACGGGCGCACAAGCGCATACACCAGCAGCCCCACCGTCGCGACGATAAAGATCAGCACCACGGCTTGATCTTTGGCCGAGTCGCGTTCTGTCATCCAGTTAGTCCTCTGTCCGCGCAGCGGGCGCACGAGCACAAACTCAGCGAGAGAAGAAACATACGGAAACACGTGGTAACCACATCATCGTCCTCGACGCCTTTACAGAACGGGAGGTTGTAGTCGCGGCAGAAGGAGCGGTTGCAGTCGGTGCACGACGGGATGGGGATGAGCGTTGAGTTTGTGAGGCACGTGCATTTGCAGAAGAGCGATGTGGAGGTTGTGCCTGTGCCTGTGCCTGTGCCTGTGCCTGCTGCGGCGAGGGCGGGGAGGAGGAGGAGGAGGAGTAGTATGGTGTAGAGAAGCGGGGAGAGGAGGGGGAGGGGGAGGGGGAGGGGGAGGGGGGGCATGGTGAGTGTGGTGTGGATTGGCGGTGGTGGTGGGGTGCCAAGATCTGGGGTAGTGGTTGTGGTGGAGGTGGTGGATTGGAGGTGGAGGATGCTTGGGAGCAGAGCTGGGCGGGCTGGGCAGCTCAAGTAGTAGCTGGGCGCTGACGGGAGAGGGAGGGGGAGAGGGAGGGAGGGTTTGGCACGTTCAATGCCCCCGTTCTTGTCTTTGTAGGTGTGTATGTAGCCAGCTAGCTAGTCAGTTAGTTGGAGTCTCAGATCAGAATTATCGATTAGAAGGTTGGCCGTCGCCGTCGCCGCCGGTGTCTTGTCTTTATTTAAACCCCTACCTCTTACCTTCTCTGATCTTAATTATAACCTTACAACTACCAAAAGCGTCAAACAACGATTGATTACTGAACACCGTCATGTAGCCTAAGTGAGTACTCTACATGAGCACTCAAGTTAATTGGCATTCACATCCGGCTATATGTAACGTGCAACAAGAATTAAAACCTTTCTGGCAATTATTGGTTTTTATTTGCAGAGCTGGGAGAGAGTTTCTATATACACAGGATAATAACTAGTAACGCTTGCAAGCGCTTCGAGATGATTGCAGTACTCCGGGCCCAAAGAGAAAGTAAAAATCCAAGAACGAGAGAGGGGTGATGACCACGAAAACCGAGTAACAGTAACACCAAAAATGAAATGATGAACCCAACAAAATATACGCCCCCCCCCCCCCCCCACACCACAGAATCAATTCCGCATATCAATCAATTGATCAACCAAACCCGACCCAAACACCATAGCATAAAACAGGGGAAAAACAATAGAAATAATAAAAAAATAAATAGAAGCTGCAATTAAAGGCCGCCACAAGCGTTTTACAGAAACCCAAAAAGGGCCGCCGCACGCTCAGCAACTAAAGCTGCATGCCCACCCTTCTAGTCGTCGCCGCAATCTCCTTCTGGTACTGGCGGCCGCCAATCGGTACATTTGTAGCCGCTCTGAATGGCGTGCCCGACGAGACGGTCCGCGGCTTTGCCGTGCTGTGCTGGGCGGGCCCGAGTGAGAGGTAGTATGCTTTTGCCGGGGAGGTCAGGAATGCGTTTGAGCTTGAGCTTGATGCGGACCCGCGGCGGGGGACGTTTGCGGCGACACACCATTCGCAGTAGGATTCTTCAGCGCCCTCATTACTGTGTTTGTGGTCAGTACAGTGCCAATGATCATTCTGTAAGAATAGAAGGTACTAGGCTGGGGAGAAACATACTGTGTGATGCAATATCCACCCTTGCACGACAAGCACACCCTGCTATGCTTCGCCGTACACTCCACACACTGACTCCCACACTCGAAGCACGTCCGCTTCATCTTCTTCTCACCCTCCGCACACGCCTCACACCACCACACCCCGCAGCACTCGCACCACCGCTCCTTCACACACTCCTCGCACCGCAGCACCCCCTCCGCGCCTCTGCACGCCGCATTAAACCCGCCAAACCGCGGCGCCGGCGCAACAAGCGCCTTGCTCCGCGCTGGGACCGCCCCGCACCCGCCGCACCCACTGCCGCTGTCTCCGAGCCGGATGTTGGCAAGCTGCGCGGTCACCGCGCGGTCGCCGGAATGGCTGTGGCCGTCGCAGACGACGGTGTCAAATGTGATGCGCCCGGCGCACGCCTGCAGGACTGGTACCCAGGCGGGGATGAGTCGTAGGCGGTTGTTCCGCACGATACGGCCGGTAGAGGAGGTGAAGGTGGGTGAGGTAAACCAGTAGACGCCCTTTAGGCTCAATTCGTTCGCCGAGTATGAGGTGACGAGGGAGGTGAGGAGGGCCATGAGACCATAGTGGTTGATGCTTTCGCAGTCACGGATGCTGAGGAGTTGGATTGTGCTTGGGCGGTCCTGGGGGGCGATAAGGGTGCGGAGGTCAGTGTCTGTGGTGGGAGTGTTGTCGAGGATGAGGGTTCGTGTTGCATGGAGGATGCGGTGGTGCGGAGTTGTTGTGAGGAGGCGGGGGAGCTTGGTGTGTTTCTGGGAGCGGGTGGTGGGGCGTGCGGAGAGGTCGAGGTAGCGGTGGACGCTGGGGGAAGAGGTGATTGAGTTGTAGAGGGCGCGGGAGGTAAGCGTGAGGGAGTGGATGTCGCCCACTGAAAGGTAGGGCACCGTCAAGAGGAGGAGTAGCTGGTTTGTGAGGATCGTGAGGAGGGTGGTGGGGTGTTGGTCAGCCATTGGGAGGGAGTGATATCTCAGATAGGTTCAGCTAAGTGCTGGGTGTTTTTATATATATATATATCTAGGGAAGATATCGGAGTGTATATATATTAATTGAAAAGGTCAATCAATGAGCAGCAAGAAGGCAGGCAAATCTTCCTTCTTCTTATTCTTCTTCCTGTGCTTTTCTTAGTGAGGGAGGGGCGGGAGAGGGCCCAATATATCTAGTCTGGATCTCTATATCTTATTACGCCCAAGATTTCTGTCACTATCAACCACCCACTCCCCGGGACCGGTGGAGTAGGTGCTTTAAGTAACCAAGTAGGCATGTCTGTACCTACCACCTGGTGTAGATCGAAATAACGGCAAGTCCAGCTAGCTATCTAGAGCAGATTAGTATGCAAGTAAAAAGATGAACCCACACCCTCCCATGATCCATGATCGCATCGCGCCAACAGGGAAAAGGAAAAAAAAAAAAAAAAGAGGGCTTGGGTAATTCAAACTTCATGGAGGTTTAGAGTTCATGTTTCGTAAGCCACTAAAGCAGTAATGCCAGGCCTTATCTCGAACCTCTCGGGTGTTTACCCGGAGTAGCTACGCTGCGAGTGAGCTCACCCTGCGTTTCAATTCCTTTCCCTCTCTATCTACTTGGGGTCTAGCTGATTATCGGTTCGTTCGTTCGCCTCATCGATTTCAGGAAATCGCACCCACAACTACTATATGCCAAGCTTTAATCTGAAATCGAGATGTTGCGGCGCTGGGTGGGAGACCCGCGTACCTACATATTTCAATTCTATCTACCCTATCATTTCTCAGAAAAGGGGGAAAAAGTAAAGGCGGGGTTCATAGAGTAAACAATGGGGCATCAGAATAAACAAAAAATTGAACGATCAACGCACCAAGCGGTCTGATTTCCAGAGCAGCGGCCGTCATGCACACACACACCCACCCCGCAATTTGGAAATGCACCAACCCCACCAAGTTCGCTATGTACCGGCATTCAAATTGTCAAACATAAATGCCCAGCCAGGTCGGAAATTTTTGTTTGTCCCACGATATAGGTTTGGTTGGGAGTAGGTACTGTAGGTACTACATACATGTAGGGTGGCTGCTGGTTAATGAATCGAGAAGGATCGGAATCTCTCCGACAGTTAGACTGCCTCCTACACCACCAAATCAGCAGGCTTTGTTATCCCACGCTGGGGATGACTGGTAATGCGATTTCCTTATCTATCTATCGATTACCCTTTGAAACAAAAAAAAAAAATTGTTGAGCTAAAGCGGAAAGCCAGATGGGACACAGCAGCTGGGATGATAATCTTGCAGATTTGCACTTGAGCTTACTTTTACGTCACGGGTATGTAGCTATTCTGAGTATTAGTATATCCCAGCGAACAAGCCTACACACCTTACGGGGTGATAGGTACCGATAGATGGGGTAGATACATCCACCGCTAATCTGCCTGCGCCGCAAGAGCAATCTTGGAAGGTCGTGACATATTAGATACCCTGGACAAGGTACTTAACGATGTTGTTTTCCCTTTAAGACCTGCCGAGTAGTAGTACACTCGAGAGCTAGAGTCGAGACAGTTTTACAGACCAGCTAGACGACCAGACATGAGACCATGCATCGTACGAATGAGCCAGGCACGTGGCCAGTGACGCGTGCGGCGTTCAACCTTCCAGCTGCAAACTCCCCACTCCCGCGATTGATCGCAGGTAGGTAGTGAGGGAGTATGTAGCAGCAACAATATCAACCGGATTTCAAGGCCACATACGATTTCTCCCTCTCTCGATTCTTTGGAAAGGTGGTTATCAAGTCGTTCATGCACAGGCGTCTATCTATCTATCTGGCCTCATTGGTTGTCTGACCTAAGAAAGCCGTTGGGAGGACAAAGACGCCCCCACTTCAGGATGATCAATTTGATTCCAAGATCTAACCTGGATTTCTGGCCTGTTTTGTCAGAACTGACACTTTGTTCTTCGTTACGACACAAGTGAGCCTATCTATCGGCCCATGGCCGCAGCCGCCGGATTCCGTCGGTTTTGGGATGCCGCGGTCGTAGCAGGCATCGCCGTTGCTAACGTTATCTGGATTGTTGGGGAGGACATCGTCTCATTTTTTCCCCTTTGCAATAACTAGAATTGTTGTAACAACTAGAATTATTGTAATCACTAGAATTAGAGGGTCGAACAAGTATCGCCGAAAAGACCAGGCTGGCTTTTATCCTGGATATGATGAGATTCACGAAGTAAGTCTATGGGGGGTACATAGAAGGCCAAGAAGGCGGGGTTCCTCGAGAGGATAGTAGGTGGGCTATTTAGCCCGGAGTATGACCGACTGGTTCAATTACACGCCTTATATCCGCACCCCCCTGCTACCCTAATAATCGTAACTCTAGTAATGACAATAGAGTAGGAGTAAGCTTAAGAGCAAGAGCAGGCAACCATTCAAACGTATGTGTAACGGAGGCCCGAAGAATGCTGCAAAAAGTGTTTTGTAAATAAACAAGTGTGCTGAAAAGGCAATTGAGCTCCGATAGGGCTTTAAATAGTAGAGTTGCCCAGTTTCTTGGCTCTTGAACTGGGGGGCTTCTGGCTTGGCCCATTTGTCCCTTGCAATTGATTGGTGGACAGAGCTAGAGGCGTTGGAAATGATAGACGAGTGCTCAACACCAAACTCAAGACAGGGCCCTGCCTGAAGATAAACCAGCGGGTTGCGCACATGGTTGTGGTATCACCTAGCCACTATAACTTCAATTCGGCAGTTGTCCTGAATTCTGATATTTATGGACCCTCTTGCCGTGCCTTTGGCCGTAGTACGTACACAGCTGGTTGATTGGTCGAGGCGAACCAAGATTTCAAGGCAAGGCGGTCCTTACGCCCAGGTGATGATCCCAATGCGCATTGCACCATATAACATCTCAAACTCTATGCAATCCAATTGAATATGTGGGTAGAGTTATCCTGGCACAAAGTTACGGTATCGTCATCTTTCCGGGCTTCCATAGTAGACTGCCCGATTAGGTGCGTGCTAAAGTCCCAAGTGCTGTAGGGCAAGTCTTAAATGTTCCAATTGTAACATCTCCGCAGATGAGCGGTCTCATTTTTGCATCTCCGGGAGATGTATATAAAAAAAAGAATCAAGTGCGAGCAATTTGATCTCCTTACGCATCCAGTCCTCTCCCGTTTTTCTGTTTGTCCACCCAAGGCCTTCGAACGAGACTTTCGGTTCGAAATTTTGACCAAGCCCCACATAACTTGATCAATGCTGTCCCGTTTGATTCTATATCCTGTCTTCGAGGATATGGTCCTTGTTATGATGGATGAAGAGCTCACGAGAGGATCTGGTCAAATATCAGGGTTAGTTGTCAGAACCAAACGGGGTTGACTGCATTCTAATTGATCAGACAACAAATACAAAATACATGTAGGATATTTGTACGAAAATATCGCCTTGTAGCTCACAATTGTACATTCGAGGTATGCTAGGTCTTCGAAATTTCGTACCTTGGTATTAACAGTTTTATGATTCAACACCCACTTTTTTCAATAATTAGCTCTTCTAGGCTTCTTAGATATATTATATGTATCTTTAGGTACACCATAAGGGAGCTACTTGCATAAATCTACTGAGCTTCTCAGAGCTGCAGTTGCCCAGATTTATATCCCACAATCCTCGAGGACTACCTTTGGGTTGTTTCCAGCTCACATCTCTCAAAAGGACCGTTAGTATGTGCACATATAGGCCGAAGGGTCACTTGCATTATGTAACGGCACGGAAGAGTTTGAGGATAAATGTGGAATGTGTTGGATCATTTTCCATCACTCGGACAGGCTCGGCATCGACCGAAAGTTCCAAGCGGGGGTGAGTAATTGTTTATGATTCGACTCCTCTCGTGAGGAATTCCGGTCGTCCCCTATCTGGACAAAGCCGCCATATTGATTCGGTAAAGAGAGAGAATTTTGGATGATAGCGAGGATTCAGATGATATGAGGAGTGGGTTGCGAACGTTGTTCGGACCAGCAGCGCGGATATACCAAGAAGCCAACAAACCAGCAAGTCGGCCGCAGTCCTTGGGAAAGCAAGACAGCTACACGTATGACATATATACATGTAGCTCCAGATAGGAAAGCGTATCAAGTTGATCCAAGAACACGCTGGTTACTTATCAATTAATTAACCCTATAAAAACCCTGGTCTTGTCTCGCTTGATAATATCACCTTCCTTTCCTTCTTCATATTCAGTTTGTCCACACATATGCTATTTGTATCGATTTTACTCTCAGTTAGAAGGTCTATTTGATGAGTATTTCCTACATCCACCTCTCATACTGTATGTATCTATGCCAATCAGCTCTCAATGTATTCATAACCTCCATGGCCCATGTACTCTACCACGAGCATGTTTGGTCCAAACCTTAAGGGAAAGGAAGAGCCCGTTAATGCCATTGGTAAGCATTAATCTTGTAGGTACACCTCCGCTTACTCTGTGTACTTACATGTACAGTCGTCCACAGGGTGAGGACGAACACTGGGTGTAGACGAACAAGGATTTTTGGACAAATAGAAAGATCACTTGGGCAGCTTGGCTGTTTCTTGCCATATTGAGAACCCTGGTTCGTCTTCACCCAGTGCTCGTCCTCACCCTGTGAACGACTGTACCCATTACTGGTGCTGGTATCCAAGTCAACCGGCCACAAAAGCCGGTCGTAACACAAAGGTTGTACATGCAACTTCTTTGGGACATAATTCGCGATTCCGTCCTTATTCGGCATTTGGTGTTAGTTACAGCTGCACACAGCCTACGAATCACAGCCTCCTAGAAACGCCACAACTCATTATATTTATTCTGCCAACGTCGGCTTTAAACCTCCCTGATCATCATCACCCTAGATTCCAAGAGATCTTCCATCTCAGATCGCCTACCTAACTATTAGATTACTACTACGGTCCAAAGATGTCAACGGCGTTCGAATTCGATATCGGCTCCTTCAGAGGGAAGCCAAATTATCTTATGCGCTCTAAGAAAGGCTTTTGTTGGTATGTTTAACCGAACCTTGTATCTCTACCGGTTATTCTGCGATGTCTGACTATAGCGCTTCTCCGTACTAGGGACAACTTACCTCCGTCCTTACTAGAGCTGGTAACTTTAGAAGGCATGGCAGAAGCCGTGGAGGCCTACGCGCTTGGTCCTAATGGCCTTTACTGGTTTCAGTATGCTAATGAAAACGGTGAAATATCAATAGGTATGTATGGAGAGTTACTATATCAAATATTGACTCGCCTTCATCCAAAGCTCATATCAATTTATTACAGCAACCGCGCCTGGTCTTTGGAGGTATCTAAAATGCGACGATAACACTGGGCCGACGATTAATCGACTTGAGTTTGGTCAATTGCAGACATACTGGAGCACTTATTGTTGGGCTGGAGAGGGAGAGGGAGAGGAACAAGTGCTGAACCAGAGCATTCATTACAACAATCTGCCCCTGGGGTTGATCAACCAAATCACGGAGCTGAGTAACCAGGGATTGCTCACTGAATACTCGGACATTGGGTTCTTGGCGATGGGGAAGGATAACTCCTGGATATTGGAAAGTAAAGGATGGATCTGGTCAGAAGGGATAGATCCCGGACTCTTGGCGGCACTTCAGGAGGTAGACGAGAGCGTTAGTGCGGTGGTCTGTCTATTCTTTTTTTTCTCCTGGCGAGCGAGAGATGTTTGCGAGGAAGTATTGACCGGTTTATATTGCGTAGAATGTCAGGCTCTCAACAGTGCAAACAGACTGCTGGTGGATTGAGTATAGTGATGGCAGTACTTACTTTCAGGTGCCGGCGCATTGGAACGGAGACATCACTGAATATGCGTCGCTGCAATATGCGCTGAAGAAACAACCGCGGACGGCGGCGAGCGTTGGGAGAAGTCTTGGTCATGGGATAGTAAAAGCAGCGCCAGCGATTACGGTTGCTAGCGCGGCGGCGTGCGTGTTGATGTAGCACATATAGCAGGTACGTTTCTCATATATCGCCGGACTTACTGATGCAATCTAATAGTAACGGAAGTTCTGGCCGCATGGCTGTCTCGGCATTCAGGGGAACGGGTGTATTGAGCCTGAATTGAGCCCGCAAGACCATGGATCCCAAGTTTATTATACTTTCTTTCTATCGTCTTTTGTCACCCGATGCTGTACTTGTAGCTTTTATTTTTCGCTGTGAAATGTATGTACTGCATGTATATGGGCTATCAACCAGGCATTTATAGAGCGGATCACGGTATCTCACTCGGGTCGGATACCTCTATATCTGTGTGCTGTGGGAATACTCAAACCCTTTTGTTTGGCTGTAAATAATGTTCTATATTTTATCATATGATGTCTATAAAGCTATAAAAACCAAATCCAACAGCTGCAGATCCCAATATACCACATCCGATATCCGGAGTCGTACATGACGTCCCCATGCCTCCCTCTTCTCAGCACCTTCCACGTTTTTAATATCCAGCTCCTGTAGGCGCTACCAAGGAAAAGAATCTGGGCGAAACAAGCCTTAATTCGAAATGAAAGAAAATGGAGAACGACGTGGTACATGGTGCTCATTCCCATAGAGTGCATTGCATGTCTGGCTGTCTGTCTCTGTCTGCCGACGGCTCTCTCCGCGTTTTCTCCGGCGGCACATACATATAATATCGCAAAACACCTGAGAAAAGGCAAGACCGGAAGTTGAATGAAGCTTGTTCGCACCGTTAACGCTTTCCCTCTGCCCTAATAACGTTTATTTGTTGCAGATCATCGGTCCAGGCCATATCGGGCTAACCCTGCCCATGCATCACACCACGGACCTCCCCGTTAGCGCGCTTCAGGTAAGTAGAGCAGGGGTCTGTCCAGGGCTGGGGCCGGGGGAGAAGCTGTGTAGAAGCTTATATGTGCTACATTCTATGCTGTCAGTTGTCAGGATAGGGCAGGGCAGGGGGTTTGAGGAAGGAAAGGAGGGCAGTAGTATGGTTGTTACCATCAAAAGTCCTTGTTATTATTACTGTGTCAAGACAACGAGTTAGCTATCTGGTAAGTGCTATTCACTATAAAATGAGTTCCTTTTACTCTTGTGATATTAATCATATAATACAATTCTCTTCTGCCTCCCATAAAGCCAAACACCCAACGATAATTCTTACCTGCTCCGAGTAGTCATTACTGATCTGAGAATGATGGAGCTAGCAGTAGTGCATGATTGATAGTCCATTGAAGACCGGAATGCGGGGCTAAATCTCCGACCCGGATCGACCGACGTTTGGGCCCGACGGGAAGGGCTTCCTGAGACAAAGGTACGTGCTGGACCAGTTAGCTAGCCAGCTGGGGTTCGAGAGCTAGCTGCATGCCTCCACCGCTGCTCTCCGCTTGGGCGTCTGTTTCTTAGAAACGCCCGTACCGTTGGAGCGGTACTAACGTCTGCACGCTTTCTGGCCTTGCCTTACCTTGTTTCATATATGTATATCTATATATATGTAATGAAGAAAGAAGACTACATGAACATGGCATGGGGTTTGGCGCCGGCCTGAGCTAAGGGTTTGTGTGTTGAATCATGAGTATTGTGCACTAGTCAGGTTCCCCGACCCCATGAGTATAGATTACAATATACATCTGATAGATTAAGAAGCTTACGACAGCGCTCAAGGGTTTCTTTTTTGTCCCCTGTTGATTCGACTTTCGGGGAAACACTCAATCAATCAATTAACCATCAACATGAAGTTCTCTCTCCCCCCGTCCCCCGTCCCTGGGCCTCTCTCTAGCTAGCTCTGGGGGTGTATACAGGGCCGGCTGTGAGTTTGGCAGAATTGAGTTTTGATATTCATTTGTCAAGCTATGTACATAGCTTTTACAAGGATCGAAGGGCCAAAGAAGACTTTCCGCTGGAGGGAGAAAGGGAGGGTTTTGTATATAAACCTACCTCGAGCTCTCGTTCGTTGGACTCATATCATCAAACAGCTCAGCTTTCGCTTCTTCCTTTCTTTCATTCATTAAAAAGACTACTACTACTATATTATACTAAATACATTCATTCACATCTTCAATCCGCAAAAATGCAAATCCTCCAACTTCTCGCCTCTGCCGCGCTCCTCGCGGGCTCTGTCCAGGCCCATGTGCGCCTCACCGCTCTCAACGGTGATACTGGCTGTGTCCGCCTCCCCCCAACAACAGCCCCGTCACAGATGTCACTTCAAACGACATCGTAAGTTCATATATCCCACCCATTCAATCACTGCCAGTGAAGCCCATCATACTAACCATCTCTCCAACCAGATCTGCAACGTCGACGGTGCCACTCCCGCCGCCTCAGTCCTTGACGTCGTCGCGGGCTCCAACGTAACCGTAACATGGGACACCGGTGCCCACCAGGGCCCCGAGCTCGTCTACATGGCCAAAGTTGCCGATGCCAAAACAACGACCATCACTGGCCTGTCATGGTTCAAGATCTACCAGGCCGGCTTGGTGGGCAGTGACTTGCACTGGGCATCTGCAGACGTGAACGCAGCCGGAGGACTGTTGGAGTTCACGATCCCGAAAAGTATTGCGAGTGGGCAGTATCTTCTCAGGGGTGAGACGATTGGGCTGCATGTGGCCAGCACGTATCCGGGAGCACAGTTTTACATGTAGGTTTCCCCCGCTTATTTGTTTCCGGAGAGCTTGAGGACTAGAGACTAACCTTCTGGATAGGTCTTGTGTGCAGATTAACGTCACCGGCGGTGGAAGCGCGTCCCCCGCGGGTGTGTCCTTCCCGGGTGCGTACGTCGGCTCCGACCCCGGAATCACCATCAACATCTACTACCCCGTCCTCACCAGCTACACTCCTCCCGGCCCGGAGGTCTACTCTGGATAATTTAATAGCAAGTAAATAGTGGCGGGCGTGGTGATGGCGGTAGAGGAAGGTGACTAGTTGTTTATATAAAAAAAAGTGTATATTTTGGGGTGGAAAAAAGGGGTTTTAGTTTTTTTGTTTATAGCTAGAATATCATCTTGGTGAGTTTGAGACTCTCTATCTTATCTTGCGTTATTGTTCATGGTGGTGTGGTGTGGTGTGGTGTGGTGTGGTGTGGTGGAGTGAAGTGAATTGAGGTGGTGAGATGATAAGGATGGTTTAGAAGGGCTTGGTCATGAGAGATCACTCGTGACTTGATTAATCTCTACTCTGTACGACACATTGTTTTGGTGTGCACACAGCTAGCAGGGGTGGTGACATCGTACCGCGACATATCAGAATACTAAGCAGTCGGAAACCATACAAGTACCCTTCCTCGACAAGAGAGCCTCAAAACGAGGCTCTACCGCCTCCAGGACGTGCATGTAGATAGCGGATTATTTTTCTTGACTACTAAGAGGTGTTTCTGTTATATATTCATTGGCCTATATCTATCCATTTTCTATACGTTGCTGCAGCAGCGTAGACAGGGAGCGAAGTTATGGGGGATGCACAGGGGAGGCAGAATCACAGGCGATCACTCGATAGGTCGGTGGTATCATTGGTATGTATCTTTTGAATATTCCACCACGGTGGAGGCATCGCATTAGCGATATATATGGTATCCATTCGGCCGTCAATTTTATATCCAGATCGCCACCCCATATAAGTATTTTACACGTGTGCAGCAAAAATCTTGAACCACCTCTCTTCTCCATAATATATTTTGTAAAAAAGTAGAGGAAAAAGAAACCATAAAACACAAAATGGAAGAAGGAATCACTGGCTTGATCGCATAAAGATAAGGAATACACACTAACTACCGGTCTTTAAGGCTAAAGGAAGCAAAGGGAAAAAAGAGAAAATGAAAAGAAAAAGGAAACCCAAACAAAACTCCTCTAGGGCTCGGAAAAAAAAAAAGATATGAAACAAATGCATATAACTATACGTATAAACGCCATTCCCTAACGCACTGAAACTGGAAACCCATTTTTTGACTAGTCCACGCGGAAGCTAGTCCAACGCGCCTCTCACTCTGAGCTCTTCAACTAGTCGCTTATAATCTTTCAGCAACTCTCCCACTTCCGAGATTCGTAGCTCCCCGGGATCTTCAATATCAAGAAACCTCGCGATCGGCGGAATGCCCATTTTGACTTTGGGTAAGGAATTCGCAAGATCGGGAAATGTCTAATGATTCAGGTTAGTATTTTCTCATAGAACTAGTCAGAGATTAAGGGGGCAACATACAGATAATAGATCCACAACAGGCGCGCTATCGTCTCGTTTATGGGTATGTCCCTTATCCGCCGCACCCACAATACCCAGTCCTTTTGCAGCCCCCGTGAGAACATCCGTCTGTGACAAGGTTGTCGTTGACGCAGCGGGCGTGCTGCTTCTTGTGAATCCTCGTACCGCGAAGCGACCCAACGAGGTTCCTAGATGCCCTAGCTTCTCTGCCGCCGCCGCTGCAGGGGTCGTTGACGATCTCGGGGGTGTGCCAAATGTGGTCTCCTTTTCCGCCTTATGGCTCTGGGTGCTCTGGATGCTGGTCTCGCTTGCGACCCGTTTTAGACCTCCATCGTTTTCCGTAAACTTTTCATCGTCAAAGGATCCGATGATTGGGGAGTCGACTAGTTTGCGAGCATCCTCAAGTGTCTTGGGTAGCTCTTCTCCGCGCTTCTCCATCTTTCCGAAAAGAAACTTGTAGCTACTTTCCAGTGTGCTGCCGATACCACGGATCCCCTGGTCCGCAGTAGAGATAGCGCCAGAAGCAATGTCGATTGGAGTGAGGTATGAAAGTCTCCTTGGCATCCCGCCCACAGTGGCTGCATTAGCAGCTGACGGAGGCTGGAGTGACAATGTAGATGACGATGCAGATGGGTTTGTCCCAATGACCTTCACATGCGGTTTGTTCGCATTCTCAGCGGCTGCAGCCTCAGCAGTAGCGTGAGCTGCCGCAAGTTTATCAGTGAGATTGCTTAAAGGATCGCCAACTGGTGCCCAAGGGATTTCAGGTGTTCCTGCTTCAGACTCTTCTTTCGGGAGAGGGCTTCTGCTCCTACTTCTTGGACGGCCTTCATCTGGATCTTCTACTTTAAGAGTGGCCAGGTCGACAGTCTCAAGGAATGAGATTGCAGCTTCAAGGTTTGTCAAGCAATAGGCAGCCTCCCCATCGATTGCTTTCTTGGCCCGGAAACGCTGGATAAAGAAGAGATTTGAGATGATATTGAAGCTTTGTGTAGGGGGTGATATTATGAGTGTGTAAATGAGAGTGGGAAGGATGAAATCCGCGGAAGAAGATGAATTGTGCGTTGACAACCAGTCTGAGCACCTTCAGTCAGTAAACCTTACTAAAGGCATAGAAATACTTCATTCATACCAACGATCGCTTTGTGTGCCTGCTTCAGTGATTGCAGCTTCCCCAGAGGATTTTTCTGATCATTCATCGCCACCAGTGCCTCTACCGCTGGCTGGAGCTCTTCCTCAACATTGCCCTGCACCCCCAACTCAACTCCCAGATGCCCCAGCTTCACTCCAACTACATTCAGCGCTGCCATCTTGCTTCTCAAACTCTCATCCCTGGCTTCGTCATCCGTGCTTTTATGCCTCCACAAGCGGTTATAGACACCTTCCGTAATCCGCTTCTCGACGGCTTCTTCCAGCGCTAACCGTTTAATATCAAGCATCTTCCTGTCGCGTTTCTTCTGGGCTATTTCCTCCCTTGACAGCATCTGCGTCGGGTTTTTTGACGATGATGGAGAAGACCGGGGCTTCTTGGATGCAAGTGACAAGTAGGAGTGTGAAACATGGGTATCGACTTGCTGGAAAGCACTGATGTAAAATTGCTGGAATAGCTCTATAAGTTGGGTCACTGACAATGGGTTGGGGTGGACTTTGGCAGACAAGGACTCGATAAAGCTGATGTTATATTAGACCCAAAACCTATTCCCCAGAAATTGATAAGAGGTGCAAACCGGTCCGTCAGACTAAGTAGTTCAATGGGGAGCTCGTCAAATCCCTCAGGAAAGCTGGTAGACGATGGTTCTTTGCCGGAATCTTCTTCGTCATGCTCTTCGATGGGTGACGGAGTCTCAGAAACTGTTTTTGATATATCGGGAATTGTGAGTTCACCCCCGAGCCGGGAGAGAGGATTAGTTGTCGACGGTTCGAGACGAGAGAACGAACGGGCGCCGCGCAGTGAAGGTCGGTCCGGGGAAGATGATCTTATGGAGGAGGTAGCCGAAGCAGATTGTTGGTCGGGGACTGGGTTGAACAACATTCTGTGAGCAGCGATCATAATGGCGGGGGAAATCAAGTGCAGGTAACAATAACAACGTCGGCCACAAGAAAGAACCAAAGGATATATGAAAGGGGGGGGGGTATGTATAAAATGCGGGAGACTGTCAAGGGAAATAATAAAGTAGATAAATGAAATTCAAATACCTCGTACAGACATGGTGGGCAGAGGCTGATGCTAACGGTGAAAGTTTCCACGTATTCAGGTGGCCCAGGGTTTCCGGCCAGCTTGGGGAGGCTGTCGTGGTGTTGTGCCGCCGGTGTTGTGCTCATGCTTATCCTCCTTATCGACCAAGCGTGATGATAACTGCTGAGGTGCGGGGCAGCGAATGTTACGGATGTAAAACAGCCGAGGCTTATCGATTGGCTCGTTGCGCATCAGGGTACCTACAGGCCGGAAAAATTGTTTATTTACGGTTTGTGTCCGAATCAGGACATGTTCTACAAAATGTCTATGCTATTTGTACATTTATAGACTAGGGGTTGGCCCGGTGTTACAACTGCTAAGAGTGATTGACGACTCAGATATAAGTCTGGAATACAGAACAAATTTTGTCTGCTGAACGAAGTTGCTCATACTTTCTTTGGGTTACTTCCAGCTTACCAAAAAAGGGTTAGTAATGAAGCAAAGTAGACCAGGTTCCTATCGATTACTACAACATTACCTACAGTCATGATCCTCAGAGGTTCAGTGAGAAGGAAACTACGTAGTTTCAACGGGCACCTGAGAGTCGGCAAACCTCCTCAATAACCAAGTGATCATGATCATGCACGCGGATATAGTGAAAGTCACAAGAAGTATGATCTTAAAAATTCATTTTATAATAACATTTCACACTCAAAGATCTAGAATTAACTAGCATATTATCAAACAACCTTATCCTTTTTCTTACCACGAGCGGAACAACCCCTTTGCCCAACTCCAGAAGCGCTTAAAGAAACTTTTCCAACTAAGCTTAACCTTCCCGCCTGACGACTTCTCGATCGCGACTTGCTCTTGAAGAGCATCAACGAAGACTTCCTTTTCTGGATCGAAAACATTCATGTGAGTTAACTTTCTCACGGAGATATAACCGAGCGAAAAGGAAAGAAGAAAAAAACCAAAGGGAGAAAAGCTTACCAGGTTGGGAAAGTGCACTATAAATACTCATCATGTCATCGGTCTCGGTTTTGGTAATTCCCCACGGGAGGAGTGTGTCGAAAATCGGGAACCGTGACAACAAAGAGCCGGTATTCTGCTCCGGTTTTGGCGCATCTATTGTATCTTGGTTAGCAGATGTATATATAAAAAAAATGCTGGAAAAGTGGCAATACCGGCAAGAGTGAATGTAGCAGATTCAACTTTATTGTCATAAACATCTAGTATGGGTTCGCTACCCCAGAGACCAAAAATGGGGGCCGCTTGTGCGATTGACAGTGAAAGGGCCAAATAAAAAAGCACGGACAGAAATGTTGTAAGCTTCATTTTCAGACTTTGTTGTATATTCAGGAATCGAAGGGTTAGATGGATATCTAAGATGTGTCTTTGGATGTTTGCGCGTCGAGTGGAATATATATGTTGCGGGTCATGAAAAAGAAATTTGGGCGAGAAGGACAAAAAAAGCTGTTGGGGGAAACCGGGATATATATACTCGA
Source organism: Morchella importuna (assembly GCF_003444635.1). Lineage (NCBI taxonomy): Eukaryota > Fungi > Ascomycota > Pezizomycetes > Pezizales > Morchellaceae > Morchella > Morchella importuna. Next base: position 250,074 of record NW_025763434.1, on the reverse strand, counting down.
GTGTGTATAATGAGGCTAACGAGGAGGCCTGCCAATACGGGATCATACATGATATGCGTATTACAGTAATATATGATGTAGGTATCTCCTCACGATAAAATCCGGCTAGTCGTTGTAACAATGCTCTTCTATGTGCAAATTTTCTTAAAGTTGACACCTCATATAGCTAAAGCCTACAGGTTGTTAGGTCATCGAGCTGTAGTTTTAATTGTAGTATGACTCGGGTGGTAGTTATGTCCTGATGCGGATAAGCGGATGCATATAATAAGACCATTTTTAATAAATTCGACCTACTTCGGCCTAGCGCTTGGGCTGCTGATGACGAATGGTGTACTCATAAAGTTAATTCTGACGTCTGTGAAACGGACTGCTGTTGAATACCATCCCGGCCCCTACCGTGTTGACAGGTGGCTAGAGATTGTATACTGTTCAACTTTGTTCATATAATTAGGTAAATGCTCGTCCGCACCTTAAATTGAACGCTGTGGCGCAGGCTAGGCGGTTGTGTAACTACGGGTGACCTCAGGTCAGGACAGGTCACCAAAAGAAACCGTGTCGGAAGTAGCTATGTAGTTTCTTGTATTCTACAGTCTCGTCTCTTCTGTCTTCTCCTATCACCATCATCCTATCATCATAGCCAATCGAGCTTCGTTTCTGCTATCAGAGCCTGAGCTTGCGTCGTCTGTGAACCACGTAGGATCCTCACAAAATCTATTGAACTCCTATTTCGCTCCAAAACGCCGAAGGTTGCCGGATTCCTGCAAATTTATCATTACCCGAAAACATGTAGTGCCATGCCCCCCCCTTTGGTTAGCTAAACCTGCGAACCCCCGTCAGCGGCCTCCTATAACTCACGTATGTGCAGACCATACATGATGTAGCCACCAAACACTATGATATAGGCCTGGTGAGCTGGGTTTGTATGTGCAAATAGCGAAACTTGTTACCTAAGTACGTAGTCAACAGCCCTTACTCACAGAGCCACCACTGTCTCCTTAATACCAAACAGAATGTGGGGGCGCGCGTCGACTCGTTTCTGGGTGCGCCGTCGACTAGCTAAGGACCGATAAACGCGCATTCCGACAGGGAATTCCGTATCTTGCAGTCCAGAAAATACTGAGTCCTTTGAGATGACGAGAGCTTGTAGTCTCTACTTTTATATCGATCTCTTATTCAATTGTACTCTGGCTTCCTGTCTCGTTAGAGAGGTGTGAGAATCTATGGCCCACGGGATACCTATCCAGTCCGAAAAGCTAACAGGCGGATTAGCAAACCCCCCTCTCCAATTCAAACACTTAGATAAAGCCACCCCTATATCACGACAAAGCCCGATCCCATGAGCCCCACTGCCCAACGCAGAACTAAAGGCCTAAGCATGCAATCACGCAATATCACTCGCCGTTTCGAGTGACAGCCCGTGACGTAATTCACTCCGCCCCCACCAACGCACAGCACGCACCCCCAGTGCGGAGAGAGTGCATAAACACAAACTGTTCCTGGATCTTTACATCCAGAGTCCGCTTGGCGGGCAACGGGGCTGGGGTCGACTTGTTAAGTCTTGGTACTGGCCACATCGTGGGGAAGGACATTCGCGAACTACGTAACTCACTTATTGAAAAGATTCGAGAGTCCTAGAGCTGCCTGCCGCGGCCGGGCAATACATCAAGTATACATAGCTAGATCTATAGAGCCACATACTCCATGTACAGCAACAGTCACAGAAACAGAACACAACACTGGGTGGATTAGATACAGACACGAGTGCCGGAGAGCAGCTAGGAGCAGAGGTATAACCCGATTACCATTATTTCTTGAACACATTTTAGGCGGTCCACAATCACGCCGACATTCATGACCATCTCCTTCCAAGCCCTACCTAGCACCACTACATGTACCACCTGTAACAACCGCGGCACGAAACGACTTCTAGTTGATATATCAAAACAAAACAAAACCCACTCCCACCACCTCCCACCCCCCTTTTCCCCGCCCCCTCTCCACACACACCACACCCCCCCCCCCCCAAACTACCTGCCCATCCTCAACACAAACCCCGCCCCCACCTCTTCCTCATCCCTCCCCCCAAACAGCCCACCCAAATCACCCACCAGCGCCGGCGCCTCCCCCCTCACGGGCGCACTGGGGCTCATATGCCTCCTCCTCTTCTCCTGCCCGGCCTTACTCGGGAACGTCGGAAACATCTCTGCGCTCTTCGGCTTCGGGTCCTCCCTGAAGTAGGGATGCTTCAGCACGTCCTCCGCACTGATGCGCTTCTCGGGGTCCAGCGCTAGCAGCCGCGACAGCAGATCCACCCCCGCCGCGGTCAGCAGCGGGAACTTCGTGCGCAGGCGCGGGCCCGTGAAGGCGGCGTTTTTGGTCTTGGGGAGCGTGAGTGCTTTGGCGTTGGGGAGCTTGCGGAAGGTGGGCCAGGTTTCGTCGGTGGGGAGGCCGCAGAGGTCGAATATCTGTTTTTACCCGAGATCAGTGCAGTTAGTAACCGACACCTCAGTTCAACGTGGGGGGGTGGAAATACACACCTTCGCCAACTGATCGACCTCATTCTTCCCCTGCAGCAGCGGCTCCTTCAGCAGCAGCTCTCCAAAGATGCATCCAATACTCCACATATCGACCTCCGCGCCATACGTGACGGCGCCCAGGAGGAGCTCCGGCGCACGGTACCACAGCGTGACGACCAGCTGCGTGAGCGGCTCGCCGAGGTGGCGCGCGAGCCCAAAGTCGGCAATCTTGAGCTGGCCGCGGTTGTTCATGAGCAGATTTGACGTCTTGAGGTCGCGGTGCACGATCCACTGCGAGTGCATGTGTGCGGTGGCGGAGACGAGCTGGTGCAGGAGCGTCTTGACCTCGGACTGCAGGAAGGGCTCTTGCATGTCTTCGCTCAGGATCTTGAGGTCGTGTTCGATGAAGTCCATGACTATGAAGACGCTGTCCGACGGGGGGGGAGTTTGTCAGTCTCATCTACATCCTAGAACCTCTCGCAGAGCAGAGAAGAAGTGGAGTAGTAGTAGTAACAATAATAATAATAGAGAGAAAGAGGAGGAGAGAGACTCACTCCTTCAACGTATCCCCCATCACAATCTCCCTAATATTCACCACATTCGGATGCCGACTCGCCAGCAACGTCGTAATCTCCCTCAGGCTCGTAATCGGAAACCCGTCCGTCTCCCTCTCCAGCTTCAGCCGCTTCAGCGCCACCACCTCCCCCGTCGCGCGGTCCTTCGCCCGTGTCACAACCCCATAGCTCCCCTCCTCGATGCGGTTGAGCGCCTCATACTTGTCGACGTGCGCGCACGGCGCCAGCTCCGGCGCCGCGAACCGCAGCAGCCTCAATGGCGCGTTCGGGTCGACCTCGTCCTCGTCGATGCGCCGCCGCTTCGTGGCCGGCGGGGATGTACCGCCGGTGGCGTTGGGTGTGGATGTGGATGTGGACGCTGAGGTGGAGGAGGCAGCGGCTTTGGCTTTGGCAGCGGCCTTTGCGGCCTTTGCGGCGCGACGGGCCTCTTTTTCGGCGCGGCGGGTGGCGGCGTCGGCGTCGTCGGCTGGGTCGGAGGATTCCCAGCGGGATTTGGGTTTTGTGGACATTTGTGTGTGGAATTGGGGGGGGGTCTGGCTGGGTGGTGGTGGTGGTGGTGGTGGTGGTGGTGGTGGGTGAGTTCGAGCTGTGGATCGAGAGGGAGAGAGCTGCTGGAGTTGCGTTGCGTCGGTTGCAGTGGTGTGGGTTAGGGGTGTTGCTGTTGGCTGGCCCTGGCTGTGTAACCCCAGTCTGTGTAACATGGCTTGGCAGCGGTGGTTAGGGTCGAGTGATGGCTGGTGATGACAATGGTTTGCAACTATTCACTGACTGGAGATTTGAGGGCAGGCTATCAAAGGGTCAACCAGGCTACATGCTTGGCTCCAGAAGGGACAATGGCCATATAACCAGACCCCCAAAAAACTACACAAGCAGCAAGTAAGAAATCTTTCCATCTCTAGCACCTAGCCCTGCACATATCACAGGCAGGTAGGCAAGTGCATGTATTCTATATTCAGCCCCGTAGATTCAAGACTCGGGGGGGCACTTACAACCAGCCTACCCCAACACTCGACATAAACACGCACCGGGGTCCGGGTGGCTCAGGGAATTGCATTGCGATTCGGCTATAATACATGTATTACAACTGGCCCGTCCCGGCTGTCCCATCTTTTAACCCCCACCATAACCCGTCCAGACTACACCCCCCTTCCACACCACACGACCCGTAAACAGCAAGGGTGCATGTAGCGAATCACCGACAGATCTCGCACGCCAACCAAGAACCACATATCCAGCGGAGCAGTACGGGCCACGAATCAACCCATATCCCCCAACCTTTACGCTCTGCACCCCAGACTTTAATTTGGCTACGGTGGTGGTTGGTGGTGGAGGTCATGTGTTATCACTCGATTGGGTGGTCGGTCGGTTGTGTGCCCGCCCTGACTCGTGGCCGTGATAAGTGGAGGTCATCCATTATCACTCGCTCGGTGTGGATTGTGGTTGGAGTATTGGTGGCAACTTAGGGTTGGGGCAATACGGGACAGCTACTATTTACTACACGACAGCTATTGGCTCTAATTTCCTCGCTATAATTTGGGAGACGGTGATGGGTCGTTAATTGATAGAGAAGAATTCTATAGAACCATTCATTGTGGTGGAAATGTACCTGCATACAATACACATAAGTGGGTATTTTAGGACGCTGCGCTGGGAAGGGCGTAGTGAAGGCATGGGGGAGCCTGAGGCGATTAGATTATTCATTTTAATGGCTGGTGTATATGCTATCTGATCATCTTTTAGTATTGTTTTGCACTATTGCGAATTGGCCATGAGTCTACGACAAGGACTCGAATACGCGTCTAGCAAAGTTCGTCTATTATCACTCGGTAGGGTATAACCCCTCCAAGCTATTGTCTCCAGTTAGTCAAGTCAAGTCAATCAATCAAAGCTAGAAAAGAAAAAGAGAAAGAAAAAACACCCAAATCAGCAAGCTAAAAAGTCCACCAACAACCAATCTACCAAGTCGCCTTCTCCACAACCCTCCACTTATAATCCGCCAACTCGACCTCATCCCCCTCCCTAATCTCCGTCCTAACCTCAATCTGCGACGCCCCACCCGTCCCCGCCACCCTCCTCCCCAGCACCTCCTCCTCCGCCCGCTGCTCCACACACGCCACCATACACGGCATAACCCCCTCCCCACACTTCCACACCCTCGACCACTCCGTCTCGCCCACGCCCAACACCCACCTCTCCGCCGTCACCTTCCCATCCACCTTCATCACGCCCTGACACCACCTCCCCAGCCTCACCACACACCCCCTCGCCGACGCATCACTCTCAGGCCCGACCCTCCGCTGCGCATGCTCGCCGAGCACCAGCACCGCTGCCGCCCGCGGCTCGGGCTCCGTGTCGCGCCACACCTCCTCGTAGTCGCCGACGAGCCCCGTGTCAAAGTCGAGCATGGTCCCGCGCTCCAGCCAGTCGCCGTTGGCAAGCTGTGTGAACGTGCCAGAGTCCTCGACCACGTCGTCGTAGCGCGAGTCGACGGTGTGCACCCACCGCCCGACGTCGCCGCTCGCGGACTTGTGAGAGATGCCTGCGAAGCCCCAGTAGAGGTTGAAGGGGGCGTTGCGCATGACGCGGAGGTCGACGAAGAAGCGTTTGGGCGTGGTGAGGACGAGGGTGTTTGTGTGTTCGTGGGGTTTGGTGTTGGGCTGAGGAGGAGGGGGGGGGGGTGTAGAGGTTAGCTTTTTGTTCTTATTATTGTTTGGCTCCAGGGGAGGGGGCTGAAGGGAAAGGGAGGGGAGGGGTATACCCAGCGGATGGAGATTCTTGTAGAGATTGAGGCCATTGTAATGGATGAGTCTTTTTTATCTGGGATGCTGCAGGGGGTTTTGGGATTATCGAGCTTGGTGCAGGTGAGTTGAGTTCTCCTATGTTATCCTGAGATATGAAGTGAAGTTAAGCTGTGTCCCGGGCTGGCGGGGACAGCTAGCTGTGCTATCAGCTACGGTGGGGTAAGTAGACCGTGTGCACCTGTGCCGAGAATGTACCTGTGCCGAGCATCTTATCTGATCTCTAGGGATCCGCTCCAAATGGTGGCTAAAATGCTGCCTTTATTATAAGGTGCTCGGCACAGGTACATGCTCGACACAGGTGCACACGGTCTACATACATGCTGCATTATCGTGCCGCGGAAAATTGTTATTCCGCCATATCACATTAATGTTCGGGAAGATCCGTGATAGGCCAAACTCTAATTAAACTACGGCAGCTGGATTGATTAAGCTTTGCCTTGCCTTGTTTTTTCCCCTGACTGAGGAATATTAAACACCGGGATATACTATAATTTGAGGGTCTGGCATTGGGGATAGGTCTTTACGCCATAGTTTATAACTGCATGCGGAGGTTGTACCTAGAAACAATTCACATGGCATCGTCGCTGAATGCGACCCTGGAATTAAGTGGTAGGAGGCTGCCTGACCAATGGCCGTGTCGCCTGTTTCAAAATACAGACATGTCAACGGCGCAAATGATACTTGCCAAAATAAATGGAAAGACACCTGTTAGAGGTAACTGTTTGGGGAAATCTAAATAATCAACACCATTTCACAAGTTCTTTCTTGGAATACGCCAGCTACATATTATACCTACGTAGATGTCAACGACAGCTAGCTAGATAAGTGCCCGTGCGCGTAGATAACCAGCCCACTACGCGCTCTCGTACACGCACCACCAAACCACATAGTTGACTACAACACGCAGTACAATACCCACCTACTACGTACCATGCCATCTTCCTTCTTCTCGCGGTCGCCCGCGACCGCCGAAGACGCGCCCCTACTCCACAAACCGGCGCTGGAGCGGAACCACACAAAGCTGTCCATGCTCGGTCTCGCATTCGCGATCCTTAACTCGTGGACTGCGCTCTCGGCCTCGCTCTCTATCGCGCTCCCGTCCGGCGGGCCCTCGGCTGTCGTGTGGGGCCTTGTTGTGTCCGGGGTTTGCAATTTGTGTCTAGCAGCGTCGCTGGCCGAGTTTTTGGCTGAGTATCCTACGTAAGTTTTTATTGGGTGAGGTTGTGTGGTGCAAGTTGGCTGACATGTGATGTGGTGCGATGTAGTGCTGGTGTAAGTCTATTCCCCCCTTACACATGGGAAAGCTTACGGGGAGAAGCTTAACTTTGATTTTTGGGTTTTTTTTTTCGTGACAGGGGCAATACCATTGGGTTGCGGTCGTATCACCGGCAGAATGGATGCCGTTGCTGAGCTGGATGTGTGGCTGGATTAATTGCTCTGGCTGGGTGTTTTTGGTCGCGACAGGCGGGAGCTTGGCGAGCCAGATGGTTGTAGGCATAGCGAGTTTGTTAGATCCGGTTAGTATTGATATTGAGATTAGTAGGGGCAGCAGTTAGTAGTAACAATTATTAGCACCTGGTAGTTAGTGTTAGGGGATATGCGCATGATGCTGATGTATGGATCGATAGGAATATGTAGCGACCCCGGGGCAAATGCTGTCCGTGTATGTTGCCTTCACGGTCACAGCTTTCGCGATAAATGTTTTTGGAAGCCGTGTGCTGCCGATATTCAGTAGATTTGCATGTACCGACTTACCTCCCTCCCCTAGCTCGAAACCCCGTTTACTTACCAGTCTTGCAGTCATCTGGTCCGTCTCGGGGGTCATCGTAATCTCTGCTACGCTGTTATTTTCCTCCGCAGGAACCGGATATCAAAGCCCTAGCTTTGTCTTCACCAAATTTGTCAACCACACTGGCTGGCCTAATGGCATAGCCTGGTCCCTCGGGCTCCTTCAGGGCTCGTTGGCCCTGACAGGATATGATGCTGTCGCACATATGATTGAAGAGATTCCGCACGCCTCGCGTGAGGGACCTAAAATCATGATCTATGCTGTCCTTATTGGTATGGTAACGGGATTTGGGTTCCTTCTGGTACTATTGTTCTGCATGGGGTCCATCGAGGAGGTTATTAGTGCACCGTGCGGGTATGATCCTCCGAGTGATATTCCATGACTACAATGAGCTAACCAGATCCCTAAGGCCTATATTAGCGATATTCTACCACTCAACAGGGAGTAAAACCGTTTCTATATGTCTCTTAATGTATGTGTCACTACTCTCTTATATCTTCTGCTTTTAATAGGTTATGTATACGTAGCTTCCCGTTGGTCTGTCTCCTTTTTGGTACAACCACGATCATGACCACCTCATCCCGCATGCTCTATGCATTCTCACGAGACCGAGGCCTTCCTTTTTCCTCGACATTCTCGATAATACATCCTAAGCTCCACGTCCCTGTTAATGCGCTTCTCCTCACCGCGGTTCCAGTACTGCTCATGGGCGGGTTATACCTAATCTCCACAGACACCCTGAATGCATTTCTGTCCGCCAGTGTGATTGCTCTCAGCCTTTCCTACGGGTCTCCTGTAGCAATAAATGTATTTACCGGTAGGACGAGGTTGGTTGGGACTAAAGAGGGCTTTAGGATGACCGGATGGGTAGGTTGGGCGGTGAATGGCGTTGGTTTGGCGTTTGCGACTGGTGTGACGGCGCTGTTTATGCTGCCACCAAGTGTGCCAAAGACGTGGGGGGATATAAACTGGTCACCGGTAGTATTTTTGGGTGTTGTTATTGTATCAACGGTTGCGTGGTGGCTGGAAGGGAGAGGGATGTTTGTAGGACCAAGAGTGATACTCATTGAAGAGGAGGAGGAGGGGGAGGAGGAGGAGGAGGGGGAGGAGGAGGAGGAGGAGGAGGAGGACTAAGAGAAGGGGTGATGGTAATATATGGCGTTGATTATAAATTCAAGAGGTAGATTATGATGAAAAGAATGGAAATCGGCGGTTCTCTGTAGTTTTATGTTTGTCTAACGTGATAGTACAGTTTTCAGAGTTTTTTCTTTTGGTTCGGACCCGAGTGTTTATAATAAAAAAGTAGATATTTGGTAGAATTAGGGCTTACATCATGTAGCCTATGATATTGCTAACCTGGAAAAATCTATTTTAGTCTAATCAAACGCAAGTTTGTAGTGTCTTGTTGGTTTGGCTCAACTAAATTGTCCGAGGGAACCCTGGCTCATTGGAGGGTCTCCTTGGTGGGTACTTGATCACCGAAGACCTACCGAGTCAAGCCTTATCCGGAAGATTCCTACTTCGCAGAATATTCCATCCCTTTTCCCTCTTTACTTCTGGAGTTCCATTTGTTCGGAACGATCTCTGAATGGTCGATAATGTGAGTACTCGTGTGAAACCTATTATTCTATGCACTCTAGATGATACTCAGGAGGGTTAGAGTACAAAGAAACGGGTAGATGCTTACATGTGACCATTCAGAAACTTTTTAGACGTAGACTGACCGTTCGCCAATCAAGGTAACTCCGCAATACCGGGGAAGCTTTTACTGTTGTCGGTTGCGAGTAATAACCCGTCTTCGTATGCACAGGGGTATAGGCTGATTTTCTATATAGGTCAGCCGTTAATATCATCCTATAATCTCTATTCGAATAGTGTGCTGTGACCAGTATGATATTTTGAGTGAGCCTGGACTTTGGTCTCGCAAGGATATCTGGAGCTAGATGAACCTGGTAAGCTAAAAACGCCAATAAAAATCTGTAAGCATCCTAACGGCCGTAATGGCTAATATAACTGCACCTATATGTAATCGAATACTCTAGGCTTGTGTTGTGTGCGGGGAAAGATGATGTATTGGAAATGTAAAGGAAGATCCCGAACTAGGAGACGTACTTACCTCAACATACTGCTTTAGAGCAGTAGGGTATGCAATCGTGTGATCCATTCTCGATCGGCCGTGGTAACTTGAGCTGTCGTTTGTCATACCAGTCCCATTGCATACAGATATGCGCATATATACAGTTATCGGTAGGATTATTGCGGAAACAGGGACCGACGATCACGCCGAGAGCAGGGCGATTTTCCAACGCAATAATTCTACCAATAGCTGTACATGTATGCAGTTCACATCGACAACTACGAGGTTGACCTGGCCGGGGCAGGCTAGGTGGGGATAGACACGAGGCCAAAGCTGGGATGCCCTCTTGAGACGTTAACTGTAGAAGTTAGTTTATTGTACTGATTAGCCGGCCGTTGAAGCATTAAGAAAGATAAGCGAATCCATTAAGCCACAATTTTTACCCCCCACGTAGGACCGCATTTTCCAAAACAGGCAGACAGCTTAGTCACTCACAATATCTCACTCGTCAACCATATCCAATTACATCGATATTATTCAATATTTGATTGACTTGATTGAGCCAAGGCTTACATGTAATTATTAATTGATTCTTGCGCTTCATTTAACCTTTTTTGATACTAGCCTTCTTTGTAGCATACCCCTGTTGAGTACATGATGTGCAACCAGCTACACTGCATGATACGTATGTAGGTACATTATGGATTAGAATGTCGAATATCTAGCTTCCAAGTACAGTCACAACGACATCGATTACAACGGAACACCGAGGACAGGAACCTTTTTGGCCGGAACTAATATGGACTTTACGGATAACTTTTCTCCGTATCTACTGATCCAACGGATCGACGGCACTCGGACGGGGCTATTCTTCTCCGAGGGATTTCGTATATAATTTCAAAGTTTTCGAGCTCCCCAATTAATTGAATAGTCCGTCTCAAAGCATTTTACATTAGTTGTCACCTTAAAACCCTTATATTACTATTTCTGAAGATGACTTCCGACGCAAAACCAACTCATGTAACTTATACGCGCCTTGGCAATTCTGGGCTGAAGATCTCGAACCCTGTTCTCGGTGCCATGTCTTTTGGTAATTCCAACTGGGCGGGACCATGGATCCTAGGCGAGGATGAAGCTCTTCCAATTCTGAAAGCCGCATATGATAATGGCATCAACACCTGGGACACGGCGAATGTTTACGGTTATGGTGACTCGGAGAGGATCATTGCGAAGGCTATTAAGAACTTTAAAATTCCACGAGAGAGATTGGTCATTATGACTAAGTGCAATGGAACAGTAGGAGGTAACTTCAAATTTCCTAATATATTGCATCCTTGTCATAGGATTATCATATAGTACAAGTCTATGTATCAAGGGAGGTCATTATCATCAAAATGGCTGTCCTCTGAAGACAAAGTCTCCGCCACAACAGCATTCTTGTACTGTTAATGCAATTTATTTATACAATGGATCAGAACTGATACAATAGTAATTGTTTTATAGACCCTGGTACTAGTATGATGGATATGCTCAAGATTCCAAACATTCCATACACGAAGGAATATGTAAACCAGCAAGGTATGTCATATTATTCGTTCATCCGAAGATCAATAACGTTCAAAACTAATTATAAACATCTAGGGCTCTCTCGAAAAGCTATCTTCTCTGCCGTAGACGCGTCATTAAAGCGTCTTGAAACAGATTACATCGACCTCCTCCAGATCCACCGTTGCGATAGCAACACGCCCTTTGAAGAAACCATGGAAGCCCTTCACGACCTCGTGAAAAGCGGCAAGTAAGTTCTTCTCATACTCTCTCTAATTCCACCTACTAACAGCCTATCAGAGTTCGCTATATCGGTGCATCCTCCATGTGGACCTGGCAATTCAGCGAATACCAACATATTGCCGCCATCAACAAGTGGACGAAATTCATCTCCATGCAAAACCACTATAGCCTCCTCTACCGTGAAGAAGAGCGAGAAATGATACCCTACTGCAAGGCCACCGGGGTTGGTATTATCCCCTGGTCACCCCTCGCTCGCGGCCATCTTGCACGACCTGCTGGAACCGGAGGAAAGAGTGTGCGGGGTGGAATGGAAGAGAATAGATCGAAATCAGCTTCAAAGGGGCTGTACACCATAGGTGCAACGGAGACGGATGCAAAGATCATAGGGAGGGTCGAAGAAATTGCAAAGAAGAGAGGGTGGAGCATGGCTACAGTAGCATTGGCGTGGATCAATGGAAAGGTCACAGCACCGATCATAGGGATGGGGAGCGTGGAGAGGGTTTTAGAAGGATTAGAGGTGGGTTCGAAGTTGTTAGATGAGGAGGAGGTCAAGTATTTAGAGGAACTGTACGAACCTTTACCAGTTATGGGACACACCTAAGCTTGTGTACACTTGGCCTCTATACCTTGTGTTGAGATATACTTATGTAAAGTAAATTTTATTCAGTTCCGATCATACCTTGCGGCTGAGGCCGGAGTACCTGTATGACTACATGACATATATACATACAATTCATCTCATCACGAATCATACATACAAGCCTCACACTCAGATATTCGAAAATCCAATTGTCTTTCTTGATCTTTGATGACCAGCGAAGGTTCATAACAACCATGGTTATAATATACATGTATGCATACAAACACACATTAATTGTACGTATTTATTAGAGCGTTTTGGCAACGGCACTTTTCCAAATTTCTAGGCCAAAATTTGAGTTCTTGGCTCTGCGCTGCTAGAAGCGATTCCGTTGCTTCTTTGGTGTGAAATCGCAGTAGATCCTTGAAGATCAACCTGTAAATGCTTGTAACAGCGCAGAGCCAAGAACTCAAATTTTGGCCTAGAAATTTGGAAAAGTGCCGTTGCCGAAACGCTCTAATTAACATTAGATCAACTAATCAGCGAAGCATACACGCACATAATCGCACCTCATATGTAAACTGGACCGTTGTTGAATACATACCGTACAAAATCACGGAATCGAAGAGTTTTGCATGGGATGCAATAACAGTCGTGCCCAAAAACGTTAGGAGTGAACGAGTCTCTACTCGTATCTGACGTTTGTGGACGTACCATATAAAGATACGCCAAGCTCATGCAATAGTGGCCCAGTTCAAAAAACGTCAGTACCTACATACATGTAATGCTGCCACATCCCGGCTACTGGATTTTGTATGGGAACCGCCCATGGCAACCAAAAAGCAGCCAATGAATTTTGGTCTTGGCCCTGAAATTTGTATGGGGGAAGACACTTCATATATACTCTCAAAAATCTAAATATTTTCCTAAAAATACAAAAAAATAATCAAATGATAGCCATCACCTTAAAGAGCATCAGTGGAAAAGAGGGGATGGAGGTTGCGTTGCAAAAGCTGTAACACACAATTCGAATAACCTCTTGGCCGCCAAGTGTCCTTTTTTTTGAATCGACCAATAGCAGACGCCCACTGGCCCTTACAGCCCAAAATGGGGTTCTCAGTACTTACCCTTAAACCCCGGTACATCTACGGATACCTATGTTCAATAATCCTACGGGGACGTTCAATTAAACGCATGTGTGGCCACGTGGACCTTTTTTTCTCTTCAGAGTAATAGAGGTTTAGCCACACAATTTCGAGCATTTGCACAGATCTAGAGCTCCTACGCCTCCGATTGGTTACGATGTGCATGATCAAGTTTTTGTCCAAACTGCCGGAGTTTCTAATTGTGCAGCTAACGCCCTCTATCTTTCATTTATCTCAACCACTACTCGTATTTTCGTGACGTTTGTAAAAGGAACCGCTATTGCATACCATTGTGGACTTAGCGCGTATTTGTATGGTATGCAATAGTGGTTCCTTTTACAAACGTCACGAAAGTACGAGTAACTGGTAGAGCGCTAGGAGGATGCATAGAGTATAGAGTAATGTTCTTATCTTTAACCTGTAAACCGTTATGAAGAGAGATCGGAACAGTCAGACCACCGGCTTAATCTTGCTCACGTGCATGGTTATGCACCAGTTCGTGGGTTGTGTGTTTGTGTTCTAACAAGATAACCATATGGCCGCGTGGTATCTGTGGAGATCTTGGTCAAATAGATACAACTAAACCCTTTAGTTTCCCGGGTCATTCATAGATAATGGTCGTTCATATGACACTGGCACGTACGGTGCCAGTGATGGATACATTGATAGGACTAAAATCCGGTACCAATCTTTTAGGGGCAATGGCAATCGTGTGACAGATCATACGTGGTTGCCTACACCGACCGCATTTGCAGCCTTCTTCTCTCTGCTTCAATGAGTTACATACTCTACATTGGCCCGTTTCCAAGTCAATCACTGGCGAACCAGCTATGCTAAAGAGAAGGGGGGGGGGGGGCGGTCAGTGCGCTTTCGCCTCAAACCTGTCGGGTGCTTTATCGATTCCTTTACCGGATCATGAGGGCGTACATACCGTCCAGGCCAGGTAGCTCTCTAATAACTCAGACAACTCAGACATGGTGCTACATATGTATCTGATCACTCCTGCTGAAGCTGCGGCGCCACTAGTTAACTATGAATATTGACGCAAAAAATGCAGGGGTACTATGAAGCTGGCATGGAGTAAGCTGTAGATAAACTCACCCCGCTATAGATAGCTATAGCGCCAGAGTATTGTTCAATGATATGAGAGTATGCAGTATATACTTCGAGCTTTATGGTACCAGGTGTAGTCTTACCAACATTCTAACCACTAGCTAGGTTATTTAAGACGCAGTTCTAGGAGCACAAAACCGAAATTTGAAACTACAAACATCAACGGTTTGCACGTGAAAGGCCCCTGAATATCATGATCAACCAATCATTGACACTCACATACCCAAGCGCCTTAGTTTCTTCTTGAGGATAAACTAAGACGCAAGATTTAAAAAAGCTCTTTTTATCCCAGGCTAGAAAGGCCTATCATGCTGTATATAAGCGTTGCATGCATGTTGCAAAGGCCAGCTGGGCGCCACAATAAATGACTTTGGGCCACATCACTACATGTAGGTAGGCAATCTCCCTCTAGATCTATATTACTACGGGTACTATGTGTAACGTACATACATACCAGTAGACGCGACGTTTTCCATCGGAATTTTACTCTAGAGAAGATCCTGTTTCGAATTTCGATCTGATCAGTAGATCCTTTTTACTGCCCGGTCACGTTTGATGCATATGACAGAATTAGTTTTAAGCCAGACCGGCTCAAAGTTGAGACAGACTTCGAATTCCCTTTGGCATTCAAATAGGACTGGAAAAAAATAATAATCGTAATGCCACCGAGTAGAACTCCTTGCACCTTATTCGATAAATGAATTTTAACCCAGCATCATGCAGGTAGAGTATGTACGTAATTCAAAAGAGCACTTGGGCATTACTACATGCAACTACTCGCGCGTTAATTAAATGGTCGGATATCGTTGCAACTAGTATACGTAGTCTGCATTGCTTACGTATATAGTACTCTACTATACTACGTACTTAGCGCAGGCGCTTAAGATCGATATATATAATATATATATTGCGGCAATTATCTATATCCACATGTTTTAACTACGGAAGAAGTCCTTCATTAATTCAAATTCAAGTCTGAATGTCGATAGTCTAATAGATATCTATCTCCACATGTACCTGGAAGACAAAATTCCGCCACGTACTCATATCGTTTAGATTCCGGCTACTAAAAGTGAGTTTTAGAAGTTTGTATTTATGTAGTTTGATACATGCATTCAACTTTAGGTCAACTTGCGTATACAATTAATGAATTAAACATAAAAAAAAAAAACCTCAACTTGCGCCGTACGTATACCTATATGTATCCACTAATATTAACTTACTGTATAACATACAATAATTCTTACCCCGAAAATAGTAATCACGTCTACTGGCATGGTTTTTATTTTAAATTATACACTAGATGCACTATAAATATATTATGGAAGGCCGGTTCTACATATAATAGTACTATATACGTCATACCATCATGTAGGTTTAAGAATGATACGATCGAGCACTATCGATCAGAATTACCTAATAAAGTAAATTATAAGTACATATTATAAGTGCACGGAATCTTGAGGTGGATCTATTTGGAGTGTGGACCAGTGCAGCTGTAATGCCGGTGCTACGGTATACAGAATGTTGAATACGCCCGCAATTGAAGTCGACACGTAGCTTTAGTTGTTGAGCGTACATTGATACAAATATTAATTACAGCAGCATGATATATATACATAGTGCCGCGAAACTTGGAATAAAGAACTTTCCCAACTGTCATGCCCCTAACTATCCCCCAAAAGTAAGCTCGAATTCAATTCGATTGTATGTTATATTGTACGTATCGAATCAATCCAAACTTGATTAGATACCTGCTGACAATATCTGTTGAATCATGTCCCAGTTCTCGCCCGTATGGCTCCCCAAGAGGCCCAGTATTGCTGTTTATTTCGCATTTGATGCCTTCGCGTGTGCGCATGGCTAATAATATTAAGGTAGGGATTCGGCGCGTGTTCATAAGTTCTTGGATTCCAATAACGTCAATAACGTCAATACTATTTGGTTACCAGCGCATCTTTTGGCACGCATTTCCCCTTGGTAAGATCTGGCCTCACTTGAGCTCTCCATAGGGAAAAGGTGGTACTAATTGGCCATAGTTAGTGACTATGTGAAAATGTGGAGAGCTCTGATCTGCAGAACCGATTACTACATGTAGTAAAATAAAACTACTCATGCCTGCGCATTATTGGCTATGCATGCACCAACGCTGGTTTCAGGCAGCTTACATAACTACATGTAACGGCAGTACTTTGAGGCGCTAGCTCTACTACTACATGTAGTAAGTAGAGCTCTTTAAGCATGTTGAATTGAGGTTCTCGATACTCCCTTACTAATCGGATATCTTCATTAATACATGTATTACTGAAGTTTTAGCAGGCGCAGTACCTGCAGACTGCTGCCGTCTGCCAGATCGAATCTGGTGGGTGACAAATATACAGTCGGTACATGCGGTACAGCTATCGGTGAGGTTAATCGATCGTTACACACACAACGTGCAACGTTGTCTCTTTTTCTTCAAACAAACCTCTTAGGAAAACAAAAGCCTAAAACTGAACTTAAGGATTTTTATCTCTCCTTCGATCTTGAGAAACAGACTGCATAAATCATAAAACAATTTAGATCGTGAGTGCTGAAGATCGATCACTATCTACACCCGAGTCTGACATAATTAGCTAGCTAACGCAGAAAATCAAACAATAGGTAGACATGATCTAACAGCTACAACGTACGGCTTATACAAATGGATTCGAGTCCCATAAATCCATGCTCCAGTCTCATGGATCTGGGTGACCATGATCCTATGGATTAATCGGACACAACCAAGATTATGATATCTACATCGTACTTAAATTCGATCATGATATCATGGATCAAATATACACTCAGGATAACGGCACGAACCATTAACCAAGAGCACATATTGCTATACACAACACAACAGGCATACTACTCCTATTGACCCATTGGGTTCAAATCTACCGTAACTTGAAATTAGTCGGTTCAAATGTACATATACCTATCAGTAACTATAGCCTCCCCACAGCTCTCTCCTCACCCGGGGAAGAACATTTACCCTGAGTATCTCCTAATACATGTTAACTAATTGCATTCAAAGATAGTGTTACCATGGTAGCCATTCACATGTGCGTGGGTATAAATAAAATCCTGAGTGTTATAAGATTCTCAGAAGTTACATTGGATTAAACAAGATAACGACTAAGCTAACTCGAGTTCCTAAAACAATCAACCACTAGAGTACAACGCATGTATATGCGTCAAAAAAAAAAAAAAAAAAAGAAACGGAGAGAGAGAATCTATGGACAGACGCCAGGGTCTGGATGGTGGCTCGTATCATAATGAGTTCTTAGAAACGTTCCCAATGACCAGACACATGTTGGGGAGAATTCCGGGGTCCAAGCACATATCCGAAACTGGAGTCTGGCATGAGCTTTTCCTCTCTGAAGCCGAAAGTATCAATTTTTGATGACCGGATAGTACCACGGATATGCTTCATATAGTTACAGACACCGCTCCTACCACTGAGGCCGGGTCCCCGGCACTACTGTGGTACTGAATGGGTCAGCTATGGGTGGATGCTCCTGTCAAAACCATGGATGAGATGTTCTAGAAAAAACTTCATCTTCTGAAACTTACCACAGATTCCTCCAACTCTCCTGCATGAAAGCATCACCGCATCAGGGCCGAGCACTGGTTCACCTGTCGACAGCTATCACCAGTAGTGGTGGCTGTAAACCTGCCATATTTTTTCTCGTGAAAGCTAATCAGAGCTTTGTCAATTCTAGTAACGCTTTTATCTTAAATACCGATACCCAGCGGTCAGCTTTGCACATTAAAATCCTCAGACCAATTCTTTAGATCTCACAATACAATTCAGCAGCTACCACTGTACTACAGAAACATCATCACTATGAGTTCCGAATCTTCGAATTTCTCAAGTGGAAGCCCGAATGGTATGAATAGTGCCGGGTTGGCAGCTGCAGTGGTTGCGGCTGTTGCTAGCGTTCTTGGTTTATTTAAAGGCTGGAAGCTTTGGAAAAAAGGGAAAGCCACCGTGAGTAAATTATCAATGAATTCCGCCCGAAATTATTGGGCTAAAACTAATTATTCTGTGTTAACTACTAGAAAGATAATACGGATATAGAATCCAATGCCGATCGCGAAGATACCTTCACAATCTCAGGGACCCCCGATAGCGTGAGAATAAGCAGAGCGTCCAACACGCGTACGAACCTCACTATTCAATTCATTTCTCATCCTCCCATGTATCCAAACAATCATCGTGGGTACGCGGCCTCGCTGCCCAGCTAATAACAGGAGGATCACGAGTAGAAAGATCAAGAGGTTAGCTTAAACCCATTGGCTCCCTTCAGTCTCTTTATCTCCCGATTTTATTATACAACGCTAACTTTTATAGTTGAGTGTACATTTTTAAATCCCAAGTCCCACAAGTTTGCCGTATCTTAAGTAGGCGTGAATTTTATGTGGAAGAAAGCCCTGAGCTCGAGCACTTTGATGTCGCATAAAGAAGTTTATTAAGTGTCTCTGCGTGGTTTATAAGTCCGGGTATGGATTCTCGAGATCTCTCTTGTTCATTTCAAATTTTGGTTATTTTAGATCGAGCTCGGAATCTAGGGTAGTAGTGTTATTTGAGATTTCAAGTCGAGATCAGCTGTAAGAAGAAGCATTGTTCCATATTCCGCCAATCTTCAAAACTTTTAGTATTTGGAAACTTTGAGCTTGCGTAATTTTCCCTAGGTTTATCCCAATATCGCATCTTTGGTTTTGGTTTCCTATATAGCTATATTCTCATTTGTTTTAAGAGATTATATACCGGAACTACTTGAGGATCTTAGGTCTTGTACTAGATTATGGTAAATACTACTCTAATATATATACACAGATCAAGTTGGTCAGTAGCATAGTACAGGCAGAGGAGGCAATGTACAACATGAATCGATTTTTTAAGTCTTAATATCGACGCGTCGTCCCTCATATATTAGAGCCCCGTGAGAAACTCGGGAGTTTTAAACTGAATGTATGACAGACAGTTTTAAACTGGTTAAAAACTGGCTGTCGAAAACCTGGGTGTCATGGTCATAAACTCAACAGCCATTTTGGGAGTGGGCTAGGGTAATTTTAGGGCAAAAATTGGTATTTAGGGTGGGTTAGGGTAATTTGGGTGGTCAAAATTAGAAAATTGAGTCTGAGTTTATGACAGTTTTCAGTTAAAAACAGCAGTTTATGACAGTCCGAGTTTATGACGCAGTTTATAACTCCAGCTCTGAGTTTATCACGGGGCCCTATCATATATAACACCAGCTATGGTAATCTTGGCCTGCATGTCTTAGCACCAGGGTATATAAATTGATATTGCATTCTAAATCTTAGGACTAGACCTTATTACATCGCCAGTGTATCACGCTAGTAGTAACTGAAGTTAATAGTTTTCATAATAGTTCTCGTACTAAAACATCACTCTATAGTCTTGACGACTATGGAACTAGGTGATAATCTGGTTGCTCCCCCCACATGAGAAAAATTAAATGACCATGATCCGCATACAAATTCTGATTGATTAATTAATAAGCAGCGACTTTATATATATACATAGTACTAGGGATTAAAAAAAAAACCAGAGTTCCACGGTTCCAGGCTTTCTAGGAAGGCTTTAGAGAGCTAGATATTCTTTAGTTTGGTTCAGAAAAAGTTATTACGTGAGTACTACTTAAACGAGGCATTCAAGTAATTCATCTTAGAAAGAATTCAGCATGTCTCTAAGTTGTGATGTGGCCGAGCTGGGCTCAGGCAACTGCAGGAAAACGCAAAAATGCAAAAAAGAATGAAATCGAGAGATGAGATTAATGTATAGAAAGACAAACACTCTTCTGAATTACAGCAAAACCTGTCATAATTCTACCTCCGCGGTGGCCGAACTCTGCTGGAATTATCGGAGGGATGGAATTTAGAGAGAGGTATTTGTTAGCAAACCACAAGTTTTGTTCCCTCTGAACGCTAGAAGTTTGGTAGGGATGAAATTTCGAGAGAGTGGAATTATGATAGGTTTCTCTGTATATGGAATTAAAGTAGACTATTTGTTGGGTGGGTTTAATGGTTGTTTGGGTACAGTCGTCTCTGGGTCAACTGCGAACCCGGCTCGATGACGAATAGCGGCTTTTGTTGGCCTTTGTTGGATTTTGTTGGATTTTGTTGGCTTTTGTTGGCTTCGATTGCACGGCCCATTGGCCATCGAACCGGGTTCACCGTTGACCCGGAAACGACTGTAGTTATAAAGTTGACTTTGTTGATTTTCACAACGGTTGACTAGAAACACGTCCCCATCGATCATGATTATTGTACACCACGGCACATATATATCTCATCCATCCTGGTATTGACATATACGTACTATTTACTAAATGTATACCTAGGGGTCAGTTGTATACTACATGGTTTGTACATTGGATTTGGGGATTTACGCTCGACTACTGCAATATTTAATTGGGTAACCATAGATGTTTACCGTTTATTACAGCGAGCAATATATAGAGTGAACTAGGTAGGTTAACTTATCCTATTTCAGTTTGATACCATCAGTTCATATCAACCCCTCTACTCATATTGCCGGTTGTGCTTTCCCTCCTCCTTGTGCAGACGGGCACCAGTATGTAAGTATGTTGACCTGATATGCATAATTTACGTTAATTGCCCTGGAAGTTTCTATATGCGCTATTATTGCCATGCTCTCTGTTTTGTTGCGATTGTTAATTCGGCACTACTACATACATGTAGCTAGGACAATAGAAAGTCGAGCACTTGGACAGAAAGTCCTGCGCCTCTTATTGGCTAAATCCTTGCCATTATATACTAGTATACTATACTCACCAATTCTATGGATGGTCATATGAGCCAAATATATAATTGTGAAGTATGCAGCGCAATCACTACATGTAGGTTAGGTACTTAATTCGACCATAGGAATAGCGGTCACGTGTGCCTATGTATATATTAGTCTTTTTTGCTAGCGCACTTACACCCGCATTTGAATATCATTGAAACCCTCTTTATCACTTGGAATGAGGTATATAAACATATGTGTGTGGTGGAGGGGGAGATAAGTGTTTGGGTCCGGATCCAGTATTGAGGCTGCGCTGGTATACCGCCAAAACTCGAAAAATTGGCTATCTCCGGCCAGGGATTATCGCTCGAGTGATTGGTTGAATGGCACCGATCTGCATCAGAAGTTTCCCACACAAGTAATTTTGATCTCTGGAAGCTAGCCAATTTTTCGAGTTATGGCGATATACTCGTTCGCTTGTCAGTACTACTAGATGACGCCGGCAGTCTCGACTCTACTATCTCTCAACGTCCTAGTATTGCTGGCACCTTATAATATAGCTATAGAGGGCTAGGATTTTGGTGAGATCAATTGATTGAGAAGAGAGGCAATGAAATTTGCTTATGAGCCGTGCTCTCGCAACCTAGGCGAGTGATATTTTATGAGTTCATGAATATATGCAACTGCGTAAACACTAGTACCTACATGTATCACGAGGTATGAGAGGAACCCGGCCCTGTGCATCAAAAGCTTTTCTGCCAGTCGTTTATAGAGACGTTTGTATTGCTAGCAATACAGGTTGAGCCACAGGCAACTCATTTACACTGCGAATGGCCGACCACATGTATTTAGGGTTAACACACAGTTTGGTTGAAGGTTGCATAATTTTAATATGAGCAATAAGATAGACCGATGGGTGGTTTCATGCACGTTGTGAGCACATTAACTTTTCCCAGTTGATTTGAAAAAGAAAAAAGAAAGAAAAAACCGCTGCCCCATAAATTAAAAGCTGTGAGGACTGGATAACCGGGTAGATGCCGTTTCAACCAGGCTCTGTGTGAGGATGTGAGGAGGTTCCGAAGGCCGAGAAACACCTTGAATGGGACTGTACCAATAATAAACGCCGCCTTCCTCTCATGCATAGAAAAAACATAGCTAATCGATCTCTGCTTTTATTTTCCGTATCCGCATGAGGGGGCCCGGGGACAGGCATTGATTGCATGCACCCTAGGCATAAAGGCATAAAGAGGAGTAGACACGTTTTTTAGGGGTCCAGTCCGCGAGGAAGCCATACGAAGTGCGTTTATGCGTTCCACGGCGGCCACGCAGTGTTGGCAGTCATGCGTGCATCGTGGAGGATTGATCTAGAGCTTGAAGTCTTAGCTTCATACTCTGCAGGCCGACTGTCAGCTCGAGAGTAGGTATAGTTGTGGGTTCTAAATGATGGTTGCAGTCGTTCACGGGGTATTAGTGGATACTGGGTATTGGCGAATTGCAGGTAAAAGGTCTCTTTTTTTGCCCTGTCCGCAATCACCTACTTGGTGAGTGAAAAAGAAAAAAAGAAAAAAAAAAGTGTTATGTACTGTCTTCATGGTGGCATCTAGTATGTCAAAAATCCTGGGACAAGCCCCCGTAGCAACTCGCGGTTGCGTTGTCCCATGATTTTTGAACGAGAACTATACCTACATACCTAGAGTGATCTGTGGCTGCCTGCATACCTAGGAAGCGATTCTTTTAGTGGGGCTCTGCTTCATGTGCTATCATACGTCACAACTTCTTCCACCATTATCTTTACCCCCATAGTGATAACTACTTCTCCCAACCACCATGAGACCTAGCATTCGCCCACAGTTGTGGGTGCTCCAAAATATCTTGCGACAAACACTAGCTCCATCGCGACATTGTTCTCGTGTTCGACATTCTTCAACATCAACAACCTATTCAACCCCACTTGCGAAGCATCTCGCTGACGCCATCAAGGCCAATGGCCCAATCTCACTCGCAGTATACATGCGACAATGCCTCACAAACCCTGAAGGTGGCTACTACACAACCACCCGTACCGAAGGCCGTGATCCGTTTGGCCGACGCGGGGACTTCATCACGAGTCCGGAGATATCCCAGATGTTTGGGGAAATGATTGGGATCTGGATTGTCGCCGAGTGGATGGCTCAGGGAAAGAAAAAACATAGTGTGCAGATAGTGGAACTAGGTCCAGGGAGGGGCACGTTGATGGATGATGTTCTTCGTGTATGTGGCCCTACCTACTTTCGCTCACCCCCGAGGGTGGGGACGATGAGTTGACTGAATAAGTGACTGTAGACATTGAACTCATTCAAATCCCTCCGTGATGCAATCAGCGAGATATACCTTATTGAGGCATCCGCGTCTCTTCGTGAGACCCAGCGGAAGCTCCTCTGCGGCGAAGCCACGTCCTTCGAATCTATCAAAAAGGGCGAGCGCTGCATGAGCAAATACGGCATCCCTATAGTCTGGTACGAAGACCTCAGCTTCGTCCCAACTAAAACCACTGCGACTCCCCCTACTTTAACAACTCCCTTCATACTAGCCCACGAATTCTTCGATGCCCTTCCCATCCATGCTTTCACCTCGACTACCAACGGCTGGCGCGAGCTCCTCGTCCACCACCTCCCCCCACGTACAACCCATGCCACGCTCCACACCCCGCGTTCCCAATCCCTCGAACCAGTTCCCGAGTTCGCTCTCACAACGGCCAAATCCCAGACACCACACTCGGCCATCCTCCCAGAGCTCTCCCCCCGTTACAAGGCCCTCAAGAAGCATGTCGACGCCACGATAGAAATTTCACCGGAATCACTAACAATAATGGAGTCTATCTCTACCCGTATTGGAGACTCAAAGAGTGGGGCAGCACTGATTATAGACTATGGCACGGAGTCCCACATCCCCGTGCATTCACTTAGGGGGATCAGAGCGCACAGGACTGTGTCTCCGTTTATCAACCCCGGAGAGGTTGATCTGTCCGCCGATGTGGACTTTATGGCATTGGCTGAGAGGGCATTGGATGCTAGCCCCGATGTAGAGGTGCATGGGCCTGTGCAACAAGGTACGTTCTTGGGTATGATGGGTATGAAGGAAAGAATGGGAGCTCTTACGGGGGTATGAGGGAGGATGATGAGACAAAGAGGCTTTTGGAAAGCGGGTACAAGAGATTGGTAGATAGAGGTGTGAATGGAATGGGTAGGATCTATAAGGCTATGGCTGTCGTTCCCGAGAGTGGGGGAAGGAGGCCTGTGGGCTTTGGCGGCGGTGTTGTAGATACATAGAGGAAAATATGCAATAAAGTATAAGCGATGTCAATTCATAAAGTCGATATCTTAAGAGAAATACATATTGAAGGTAGTAGTTTTCGATGCTAACAATTGATCATTGACAGTGACGTAATACAATAGTGAAGACTACTAATTGATCTTATCTTAATCTAATCGAGTAGTTATCTGCATCATGCATCCTTAATTAGAGTACCGGGGGTTAAGGGTAAGTACTGAGAACCCCTTTTGGGCTGTGAGGGCTAGCGGGTGTCTGCTATTGGTCGATTCAAATAAAAATGACACTTGGTGGCCAAGAGTGTGTGTTGCAGCAACGCAACCTCCATCCCCTCTTTTCCACTGATGCTCTTTTCGAACTCCGCGAAAAACATGTTTGAAGGTTTAGGATTGCTATTAGGGTGATGGCCAGAGCAAGGGCCATCATTTGGTTATTTTTTTGTATTATTAGCAAAATATTTAGATTTTTTGAGTGAGGATATCTGAAGTGTCTTCGTACTTTTTTCCCCCATACAAATTTCAGGGCCAAGACCAAAATTCATTGGTTGCCATGGGCGGTTCCCATTCAAAGGCGTCTCGGTATTTAACGTGCACGCCCGGTACAGCATCCTTCAATGTCAATCCTGGCATTGATTGGTTAGTAAACAACCTCCGGTCAAGGTACGGATCTACCGGCCGGGCATCTTGAAACTGAAATCCTCAAGCTGAGCGATAACTACTGCAGGAACGCAGATACTGCCTGTTCAAGGCTTATATCCCGCGCCACCCCATGTCTCACGCGGCGCCTGACTATCCTATAATATGGATAGATGAATGAAAGTACCGGCTGGAACCTGCTATTGACCTTCATATGGGCACTTAGAATAAATCATACCAGTTTAATTATCTGCCTTCAGGCCATTAAATATTTACAATCGTTATGAATGAATAAATCCATCAACCGCTACAAAAAAAGCAGTACATTGAATAAAGATAAACACGGATTCGTCATCTAAGATGCGTTCTGGGATGCCGCCTGGGGTATCGCATGTTCTTCAGCGTCTCTTGCTCCACCAACGTGATGACCTTCCGGGAGTGTGTTAAGCTCATCCTCCTGTTTATCGAGATTCCTGAACTGGATCCAGAATCCGAGCATAGAGATGAAAGCAATAACAGCCATTGAGCCATAGTTCCTATATGATATTAGGTTGTGTTCTGAGAATGGGAAGCATGTAACAAAGAAAAAGCTTACCAAACAAGTAATGGGTCCTCTGAAAGTGTGATGAATGCTTCACCAATAGCAGCAGCAATAGCATTCATAACCAAAAAGCATGACATAACCAAACTCCTCATGTTCCTTGGTGCTTTGGTGAACGCATACTCCAAGCCAGTAACACTGGCAAAGATTTCGGAAATCGCAATGAGAACATATGATCCAGTCTGCGCCCACACATTTATATTAACCGTAGTTTCGCATTCTGCAGCATGGCTTCCACAATCACTATGCTTGTAAAGGTAACCCTGAATAACAGCAGCCCAGATCATCGCCATAGAACCTGTCAGGAAACCAGCGGCAATCCTCTTAATAGGAGTGAACCTAATCCCAGCTTTTCGGAGTGCCGGATAAATCACGAGATCGCATAGTGGAATAAGGATGATAAGCGCGAAGGGGTCGAGGTTGGACATGATGTCGTTAGGCAGACCATGAGTGTTCATAACAGCGGCCTGAGAAGTTAGGTTGTTGTTAATCTGGTTGTATGTGAGCCCTTATTGGTGGTGAAATGTCAGTATTGAGATAAAATTTTAGACTATTAACTAGTTTAACTCACAGTAAAGTGGAAACCACAAAAATACAGTGCATGCCTTGAACCCTCTCCTGACCTCATCAACCCACAAGTCATCAAAGGTCATCCAGCTTGGCTTAGACTCAGGAGTAAAGTTGCTTGGCTTAACCCTCTCCCAGAAGCTTCCATCGTTCATGTTTTTGTATGTGATAAAGGGGTTGATTGACCATCTCCCCTTCATTCCGAGAACCCAAATGCGCATTGCCTTAGAAAGAACGCTTCCAGCCGGTGGGTGCGTAATGTACTTATTTCTTCCCCAAAACATGACGAGTGGGCAGAGCATGAGCACGGCAGTTGGGAGAGTGAATGAAAGCCAGAACCCAACATATTTCTCAGCGTAAACCATGGAAATCTGTCCAACGAGCGCACCAATGTTGATCATGAGGTAGAACCAGTTGTAGATTTTGTTAGTGGTGAGTGCGGGGTCTAGAATCACTCTTTCTCCAGACGGTTGAGTCGTTACTTTCATCCTGGTTTGAGTATATTGCTCAGCGACAAGTGGGGAGATATTAGCCTTGAAAGCACCAGTTCCGAGACCCATAATGATGATTGCGATTGAAAAACATCCAACCGATCCGTTGGGGTTTTCGATAACATCGGGAAGTGCTGAAACGATGAGAAGAATATGGCCGATAAGTGTGATTCCAAGGGCTACACAGATGGTCTTGTAGCGGCCCCAGTAGGTATCTGCTACGTAGGCGCCAACAAGCGGCATCAAGTAAACCCAAAACTGGTTGACTGAATAAAATCAGTAAATTTTGTCGTGAATATATTTCGTGATTGATCATAACAAATAACACTTACAAGTACCGAGACCGGTTGAGGCTCTTTGTCCAAGATCAAGAGCTCCGGACTGGCCCTCATGGCCAGCACCGGTTCGAGATCCAGGTGGAAGCGGCTGCTGGATGAAATTCGTGACTATAAGTCATTACAACTGTTGCATTAGTTTTACAAAAATCCTGCTAAAAGTCTGTCGGGCTACAAGCAAGACTTACAGACAACAGTCGTGCCGTAGTAGGAGAATCGTTCGCAAAGCTCCACAAATGCAATTGGGAAAGCCTTCCATGGGACCTTGTCAGGAATCCTCCGTAACGAATCCAGCTCCTCAGCAGTTGGGTAATCGTCATCTTCCTCCGCCGTTATCTTTGCTTCCTTGGTATAAGTTGGGACTTCGCTCTCATGCTTCTCAGGAATCGTCTCTGCCAAAGCTGGGTTGTGCTTCGCGCCAATAACGGCATCGTCAATGGCAAGACCACTCATAATTGAAGCTGCTCGTCTTGGTCACTTACGGTGTGGGATTAAGCTGGCTTTCGAAGTTCACCTTGCAATACAAGAGATGGCCCACCGAAACGGATTCTTAGCCGGCCTCTTTATACTCAGATATAGGCCAGTATTCTGTCATAGTAGGTATTTCCTCCGAACCCACATAGCATAGCACATTCCGTTTCTGTCGAAGACCATAACGGCGCTACAACTATCAGGACCTGCCATCGATTTTAAGGGTAGTATCACAAAATAATAGTAATGCAGCTCACAAAAGCAGCAGCAACAACGGCTCAGACAAATCAACAATCCTCTGTGATTTGCCCAGCGGTTTCTTTCGATTAAAACGAAAGATGCCTTAAGAGGCAGGCCCCTCGTGAGTACCTGCAATTGGCCGGACCGCAGATAAGCAACCTGCCTAAACAGTGCTCTACTCCTCCCTTTAGGATTTTGGGTTTTAATCGTATATCTGTGGTGTAGCCGCCTAGCACATGATGATAGGCATCCTTGTGGGAGGCGTAAATCAAGCTATTTCGAAGGGATACGATTCCAAGGCCTTCCCGGGAGAAATCGTGCAATGTGGCCCAACCAGAGTAAAGGAGATTGTAATTTGATAATCCCTTTGCATTCTTTTTTGGCACCAGGGTGCATGTGTGTATCACGTTCCTATGTTGTTTTGCGTGATTCTGGTGCTGTTATCCATACACTTGGACTAACAAGGAGCCCTATTGTTAACGCCCGCGGAAAACCGTCCTGATCCGAGGTGAGGGGTCAGTCGTCAACATTGGCAGATTTCTTTCTACTCCAAGGCCAAGAAGATAAAGAGCCGGACTTATCGAGGTGGAGTAGTAAATAGACAGTTGCTTACAGCTTATGCCATTCTTCCGCGACTTAAAGAAGCTTGGTATCGACGTCGTTTGAAGTCAAACAATGTTGTATTCGAGTAAGCTGAAAGGTGCTTCTACCATTCCATCTGGGGCTTTATCTACGGCGAGGAGAAGAAGCGAGTGAGTCACGAGAAGCATAGACATGTCATTTGTAGTTAATTTACTACATGTACTCGTTTACCACGAAAAGAACCAGTTGCTCAGGGCAAGGATTATTTGTATGGGGTGGCGGTGATCTCTCATACAAATCATTACTGTTTCCGTCACTTGCATTTTTTGGTTCTTACCCTGGTATACGAGTAATATTCGGTCGGGCAGCAACGGCCTCGAAATAAGCTTCTTTAGCTCGCCTAGACGACATCAAGCCACGTCTTGGAGAAAGCTTGAGTCAAGCCAAGTCAAGGACAAGATATTAGCATCACCAAGTGAACCTTGGTATTTTTCTCTAAATCCAATTCAACGATTCAAGGTGTGTATATCATGTCACTGATGTTTTTCGAGCCGGTACTAATATTTGGCTTGTATCGCTAATGATTTCCATCACCTAAGATTTTCACAAGCATCCCAGGAAGTGCAATTTTGCCTCTATCTCTCCAACACCTTGCTCTCAGGAAGGTGTTGGGTACATACTGCAAACCAGGCTTTTGAAAGTCTGGATCTATGATAATTTAGGCACCGCGTAGGGGAATTCGAACTGAACGTTGCACCATCGACCCTATCCCCTGGGCCGAATTCCAGGACTTCCTCTTAAAGCAAAGCTAAGTCACGTTTCCTCGAATGATAGAGCGTGGCTTAGTGATTAAGCATCAGGCTCAGTGACTTTGCCACTGGAAATCACTACTGAGATAGGAAGTCCTGGAATCTGCGTGTCTCACCGGCCCAGGGGATAATTCCGTAGTCGTGTCTAATTGATTCGGGAACTTTGCATCTTGGGACAAGGCAACATTTATCTTGGAATCCTGGGTGCAGGACTCTTCTGCTAATTAATCATCTCATCGGCAAGGAGGGCATGTAGGTAGAGACACTCATCCACACGCCGATGACTGTCTTTTGCCCAAAGCAATACAGGGCGAAACTGTGGGGTTATTCATGACCTTCGACTTTGAGACATCGTTGGGGGCCATTGAGGCTAAACAATAGCCCTTGTATGAAGCAGTAGAAGGTCCTCTGTGTAATATCCCAATGGGGGATAGACCCAGTGCGCTGACGAGCGAACCTCGGCTCTGGAATTTATTAACGGGCGGCCACTCCCGTAGCAGCACCGGAACCCGCCTTAGTTGATTGAGGATGCTCAACTTCAACTTCTACAGATAAGATGCACGAAGTACTCTTAAAGAGTGTAGCTCTACAAACCCTCCAGATACCTACAATACATAGATACATTCTGAAAATTTACAAGTCTGGGACGTATGTATTCTTGGCACCACCCGGAACACCACCGACTCTGCAGCAGAATTAAATGGAGAGGGCATCCATCGACGGATCAGTTGCGATTCCAGCAGCCTCAAATCCTCCAATGATGTTAAACCGATAGCCGTTTGTGCTTTCAAATCTCCACAATTCTAGACGGAAGATGGTGTCGGGTAGCCGTTATTCTCGTACCACTCCATGCACAGCTCATCACGCGATTTTTTTCATGTCTCAACCTCACCCCACTTCGCCGCCCAAAACTCCCCCGCGTGCCTCCCAACACGTTCACACAACATCAGTCAGTTCTCCGACCTCTGGTGCAAGAGACTAACAGAAAAAAATCCCACACCTGTTACTCAACAAACGTGGTCATCTAGTCTCCAAAATCATTTTTGAACAATGTCTGCTGCGTTCGCAGGGCTGCGACTAGCCGGTTCAACCTTTGGTCGACAATGCATTCCTAAGCAACACCTCTCACAAAGATGTTTCTCAAACGGCGCGTTTTTCACTAGGAAATTTCCTAAATCCCCAACTCTGCTTGCTCGTAGGCAGTTTACCTTTACTTCCAAGAATCCGATCCTTGAGACGGCGGGCGCAGGTACGAAGGTGGCTGAGTCGCCATTGGGTGGGCTTGCAGATGGATTTGCGGCGGGAAAGCAGGCGCTCAAGGACGCCGCCCATGTGAAAAGACGCTCTTTCTTCCCGGAGACGAGCAGTAAGGCAGTTGGTTACTGGCTCATTGGATCTGCGGGTTTGGTTTTTGGTATTGTGGTTCTTGGCGGTTTGACTCGTCTTACTGAGTCCGGGTATGTCACCTCCGCCATACATCGCCCATACACTTTCAAAGAAACTCTCTCTAATATTCGGCGCATAGTCTTTCAATTACAGAATGGAAGCCGGTCACCGGTACTCTTCCCCCACTGACAGCGGCGGACTGGGAAGAAAATTTCTCGAAATACCGCAATTCGCCCGAGTACCGCATCTTAAATCCCAACATGACCCTTGATGAATACAAGTTCATCTATTATATGGAATGGTCGCACCGCCTCCTCGGCCGTTTCATCGGCCTCTCCTTCGTCCTCCCTGGTCTCTACTTCGTTGCCCGCCGCCGCGTCTCCGCACGCATGGCAGCGCGCATCGCCGGAATCTCAGCTCTCATCGGCTTCCAAGGTTTCATTGGCTGGTGGATGGTTAAGAGCGGTATCCAAGACGACCTCTTCCAGAAACCTGGCTCCCACCCACGCGTCAGTCAGTACCGTCTCACCGCACACTTGGGCGCCGCATTCGCTGTATATGCTGCCATGCTCTGGAACGGCCTCTCCGTCCTCCGTGAAAACCGCCTCCTGAACCCAGACCCCAAGGCCGCACTCGCCGAATACAAAGCCCTCGCAAACCCCAACCTGCGCATATTCCGCGGCAGCGTCGCCGTCGTCATGGCCATGGTCTTCCTTACCGCCATGTCCGGCGGTCTTGTCGCCGGCCTCGACGCAGGACTCATCTACAACGAGTTCCCTAGGATGGGAACCGGCCTCATGCCGCCAACCAAAGAGATGTTCGACCCCTTCTACTCCCACACCTCGGACAAGTCCGACCTCTGGTGGCGCAACATGCTTGAGAACCCCACCACCGTGCAGTTTGACCACCGTGTTCTCGCCACCACCACCTTCTCGCTGATCGTTGCGCTCTTCGCCTACAGCCGCTACAACCCCAAGGTTGCGGCGGCGCTGACAAAGCGCGCAAAGGTCGGCACTATGGGAGTGCTCCATCTGGCGATCCTGCAGGTGCTGCTGGGCATCACGACGCTTATATATGTGGTGCCGACGCACTTGGCGGCCACGCATCAGGCGGGTAGCTTGGCGCTGCTGACGGGGACGATTGTGCTTGGGAGTCGGGTGTGGCTGCCGAGATATGCGGCGAGGGTGGCGAGTAAGAGGCTTGAGATGTTGAGTGCTGGTGCGAAGGGGTTGAAGCTCCCGGTTAAGCCGAATGTTGTTAAGGCGGAGGGGTTGTAGATTAGGTAGAGTTAGGCCGAGGAGTTGGGAGGGGAGTAAACGTACATACTACACGGTAGATGTTTGTATAAAAGGGTTAGAAAGGAAGGAGCTGGCGCTCCCGATTGTGAATGGTTTTACAGTACATATCTTCGTTTCTTGTATATTATTTAGTACTTTTTTCTTTTTTTTAGAGGCGGATTAAACACAGACACCACTCAATTATACTTTTGTTCTTTGGCGCTCATGGGTTGTCTGCTCAATTTTGTACGACTTGCTTAGTTCTCAAATATCCCTGCGAATTGTCATAGCTTTCGGGCTGCATACAATTAATGAATTATCAATCAGTCAAGTATCCCTGCGAGCCCGGCCAGTGGTGTTCAAACACCAAATATCACTCGGCTTATTCGCTACAACAACCCTGGCTTTTTTTTGTTTTTTGTTTAATTCATTAATTGTATGCAACCTTACAGTTATGGCAATAACAACCCTGGCTGATTGATTAATTGATTGATAATCCGTGATGCAAAAATCATTGCTGAACGATCAATAACGGCATTGGCCTGGATATGTATTGCGAAAGGTGTTCATGCGCTAATAGACTGACTGATGAACGCTATGATTTTCTCATACTCCTAAAATATCAAGCGCCAGTTACCATACAAAAAGAGCAACTCCTCGCCCTCCCAATTGCAACCCAGACAGCACAACAAAACATATGCTCATAACCTTACAAACCGCGCCTCTGTCCCTTGCTCTTCGCACCACGCCTTTCCAAGAGAGCGGGGCGGGGATTAGTCTAGCAGACAGCTACTCCCCTTCTCATATAAAACTGCCACATCCTTTTGGATCTCAGACTCTTATATTAAAACCCACTTATATCCCAGTATCGCACAACGCAACGACAACAAAAGCAATTCAGGACACGGTACCTGTCTTTTCCGGGCTCTTCCTCCTCTAGCCCTTCGTGCACAAAAATGTGAGTAGCGAGGGTTCTAGCTCTATCCCTCTCATTCATCTCGTGAAATTCTTGTATGCTATATTTATAAAACAGCTCCGGGTCTGTCAGGTACTCACACACGGGCAAAGGAGGTAGTCCAGGGATATCGAGCCAAGGTTCTCTGCCAAACGTGTCCGCCTAGCGACAAGATGTCAGGCAATGCACGGAGGAAGAATTTGGGGATACATCCAAACCGGGGGCGTTTGTGGGGGCGTACCCGGCTCATATCCTTCTCTCCAGCTCCTCTCAGGAAGAAGTTCAGTGTTTCCACGGTTACGTTATGTCTTCTTATAAGACGATAGAGGGGGGTCGAGGCCTCTTCGTGGGGACTGGGGGCGACGCGTTCTACGAACTCAACGTGAGGATCCGGAAACCAGTGGTCGAAATAGGCATCCAGGCGGCCACCGATCATGACTCCCCGGTCCTCCATCCAACAGGTTTGGATATCGGCTTCCAGATATGCCAGCGCTGTCCGAAGTCTGCGTTGTACCCTCGCCAGGCTGCTGCTCTCTAATGACTTAAGCCTCCGTTGAGGAGTCACACCACCGTTTCTGAAAGCACGAAATCCCGCCGTAAAGGTATCCTCATCGAAGATTGGTTCGAGTACCGTTGGGACTGGTATCCGGGGATCCTTCCATGTAGTATACCTACTGTTATGATTCACAAAATATACCCTATAAGTATCGGTATATCGTACTTCCCACCCTGGAGGTAAAATGCGCGGCCCGCGCGCGCGCACCCTTGGACTCAGCATGGGCCGCGTCTCCCGCCCTCTCAGATCTGCCAGATCCGTGGAGCACCTCTTACCAGAGGGGCCAGCCAAAGGGCTTCTCACCTTCCTCCACGTAGTATGGTTTCTTTCAAAATTATGGTATAGATCTCTGATCCGAAGATCACCCAGTGGAGGGTTCTTTGGTCTGGGCCCTCGATAGTATGCAGGTGGAGGGTCGATTTCTTCGTCCATTTGGTATAATACATCCACAACCTGTTGCTTTTCAGACTCGTGGTGAGGGACCTGATGAGCTGAGCTGCCCCTTCTTCCCCACTCAAGCTCATCTCTGATCTCCTCCTCAAACCACCTGGGTATATCGTGCCAGGCCGGGCAGTCCTGTATCGAAATAGGACAACGGTACTCAAACCTATACAGAATCTCATTGGTATAATCGATGCTATACGTGCGCTTTGCAGTCTTCCCGTACCTCCAGGCCATGATTGTTCTTGCTCCAACCAGCGGCCTTTCTGCTGCTGGACGCGGATTGTACACAAACGTCGCCTTGTAGACCCTCAGCTGTATCATCCAATGTATGGGTAGAACCGTGTCAGCGCCCGGAGGCGGACAAAAGAATCTCGGGGTGCTATCCAAGTTGACCCAGCTGCCCTCGCCCACAAGTGGGCCGTGGTCAAAGAACGTCTCAAAGGAAGGCCAATATTTGGGCCTGGTAACTACTTGCGACTCATTGTTTGGCAGGATCACGAGGTAATGCGTGCATTTTTCCTCGGATTCGCAGATGGGGGCGAGCTTGAGGGTGATGAACCAGCGTTTGGTTGGGTAGCCGGGGATTATGCAATGTGCTGCACTGTTTCTGATCCTGACATTGAACTCGGGGCAGGTGAAGTCTTTGGTTGATATTGATACAGAGACGTCATGTCCTGGGTGCTTCATCTCGAGGATTCAGTGGATGTCTGAGTTCAACTCGGTGTCGGTGGGTTGTATCGGGTATGGGAGGAGGGGTCGTAAGAGGTCGAGGAATGGTCGAAATGACACGTATGAGGCAAGATTAAAGATGGTCTCTTGGTTCTTAGGGGGGGCAATATACAGCGGAATTTACTGTATATCACGAAAGGTGTACGAAACTCGGTTGCTTTCAAATATTGTATATAACTAATGAGGTCTTATATATAGCCATAAATATAGCCTTGGCGCGTTAGACATTAATAGAAGCATCCGAATTCTAGATGACCACATAGTGACAACCATATATGTTCCTCTGCTCCTAGGCTCCGAGGTCTGACGTTTTCTGTGCCCACGATATCGAGTGACAAGTCATGATTCTGACAACCGGTTGTAGGGCGCCCACCTTTGGCTCTTTGTGAGAGCTTGGTAGACTGAACTCTTCGAGCCAGAGGCTATTTTGTTTCTTTGAAGGGTATCCTTTGGCATGGCTTCATCAAGCCTACAGTCGTTATTCCACCCTGCTATACCTATACCCGCCTACCCCCCTCCCCCGACTGTCCCGCCATATGCACAGCACATATTCAAAGATCACCCGTAGCCTCGAGTTATCAGGAACCGGAACAGTGACGGACACTACCCAGTTTGATCCGAGCCTGACCACAGCTGAGGCCATAGAGAGGAGTTCCAGCCATCGACCCTGCAGTGGGTTCGAGCTTCCATGTCATGTGTACCTAATAATAGACCTATCTTCGATTCTTGATATATGCGCTAGCAGGCCAATGCAGTAATTAGAATACGGTATTTCCGAGTAGCAATTCCACCCTCGTTTGGTATTCGCAGATACTGTCCGTGTCGTAGGCAGGCAGTATTGTACTTGACAAAATATCTTGACGTTTTATGAAGCTCGGTCGAATTAATCAAACACTAGTCTAACTCTAACCAAAGAATCCCCTAAACCTTCGTCTGTCCGGCCCCACATCGGATAGACTTCAACAGATAGAGCAGCTACGTAATCCACTCTACCCCACGGTCCCTAGAAGCAAAGCAGAGGAAAGGATATCGATATGTAGCTATAATTATATCATCCCCCGGACTCAAGGGATCCCCCACGCAGAGGAATTAACCCTCCGGCGGCTCCAAACCCAAACCCGGCCAATTAATTCAGCGGAGGTACTGTTTGGCCTCTAGCTCTCTCCTCCCAAATTCACCAACTTTTGCCCGTTTTATATAGCTTCAATTGGATGCAAAACCAAGTCAGCTGTTTTTATTCCATCTACCATGTTTAAAGCCGGCCACGCCCAGAAGTCTGTTCTCCCCAATTGAGGGGGAGCTAGCTCTGTCGTGAATTGAAGAGGTGCTAGATTTCCCACACGTTGCTCTCGAGCTCATGATCACCGTGACATCATTATAGCTGCCAGAACCTCCGGAGCCTATATTAGCTTAGACCCTCGACTCGACTCGGTCGTCTCTTGGCAATAAGGGTTTGGGGTAGGTATTTTAGTTAGGCCCATAATTCGGCTGCAACACAGGTAGTTTTCGAGTTGTGGTTTTTCCACTACCCTCGAGGTTTTCAGATTATTTCGGTTCTGGTTTTCTAGAGGATTATTTGCCTTTCAGCGCTTGCTGGTTGACGTTGGAGACTATGGAAAACACATACCTCTCAAGGCGATTCCCCAAATTTGCGTTTAATTATTCAACAGTCCAGAGAGAGTTGCTGTAGTTTTAATTTTGGCGGCCGAACGCCCCACCCCATACACTTCAGAAAACCACACCTCGTGCTATAACCACCGAAAAATCAAATCGCTAGTTTATTGTAATCCGTGGCAGCCGAACACAGCCTTAGTTAGCTTCCACCACTCTGCATCACCAAAGAGCTAGCTAGAGCCGACTCGTGATAATCGAATTGCTTGATTCGATTCACTTGTATCACACACCCCCACCCCCAAATTTCTACTCCCTTTGAGCTACACAAAGGGAAGCATAGCTATAAATAGAGAGCATAAACAGAAAGAAAAAGCCAGAAACACAGCGCCCATCTAGTGCCTCTGGTGCTGAATCTGCCTTTCATAATAATTAATTTATCCAATTTTTCTTCTTCTTCTTTTAATTCAGTCGATCCAGTGCTCATAACCAGTGTTTCTAAATAACAACTTTATAAGCTTAAATAAAAAGGTTAAGCCCAAGTGTTTTTTTCTTCAATAATAATAAAATATAAAAAAAGCGGTTTCCAGACCCCACATAAAGGCCACAATAAAACAAAAAAGCAAAGTAAAAAAAGGTCCCTCCCCCCCAATCCCTCAATCACCCCCCCCCCCCCCAAGGTCCACCACTCACTCCTCCACCGCCGCCTTCGGATTATCCATCCTCGCCTTCTGCTCATCCCTCCTCCTCCTCTCCTCGCCATTCAAGCTCCTCACCTTCACATTCATCACCTCCGGCGGCTTCTCCACCTCCTCCTCCTCCTCCACATCCTCATGCCTCATCGGCATCCCCGGCGGAAACCGACTCTTCCTCTTCGGCCTCAACACATACCTCGTCAACACGGGATAAAAGTACGCGCCCCTCGCCTTCTCCTCATCGCCCGCATGAAAGATCAGCGCCGCCTCCTCCAGCTCGTCCGAGTGCTGCTTATGCGACTTTGTCTCATACGAGCGCACATACTCGTACCGAAACTCGTCCTCCTCCTCCACGGCCTCGTCGCCGCTCGTCGGATCATCCTTGTACGCGGCAAACTTGCGCTTTATCCCGCTGGCCACGCTGCTGCTGGCGGGGAGGTAGTAGTCGAACACGTCCTGGCCCACGGCATCCACGTTGCCCTCCTCGTCAACGGGCTTCTCATGCGGCTTCAGCAGCCCCACGTCCAGCCGCGCATCGCGCCGCGCGCCCGCAACAACAGGGTTCGCTGAGAACTTGAACAGCATGTACCCGCCGCTGTCGCTGGTGGCATTGAAGTCCGGCAGCAGCGGAAACGTCTCCACCGCGCGCAGCTGCGGCTTATTCGGGTGTCTTAGCTCCTTCCAGTTCCTCTCCGCGTTGGCCGCGGCCTTATCGCCGGCCGCGAGGTTCTTGAGGCCGATTGTGCCCTGGCCGGCCGTCTCCGGGTTTGCGACGTCGAAGCCCTTCAGGATGGCCTGAAGGATGCGCAGCGGATCGTTGTCTTGGTCTTTTGTGGCTGTGCGTTTTGCGCGCGAGGCCTGCAGCATGCGGTCTGAGGTGGTGGAGCCGCTGCCCTTGAAGGTCGACCGCGACTGCTCGGCGGAGATGTACTCGGTGCGGCGCAGGAAGGAGATTGCGGATGCGGAGCCGGTCTTTGTGAGTGCTGTCTGGCCGAGCGAGGATGCGGAGCGGAGGAGCAGGCGGTCGCGGGGGTCGACGGGCGGGGTGGGGTCGAGCGGTCTAATTGCTGCCACGGGGGTCAGTCGGGAGTAGGGATGGAGGGAGAGAACACTAGCTGAGCAAGTGAGAGAGAGCAATACCGGCGTCATCGCCATCAAACACCCTCGGCACATGCACCATGTCCAGCGGCATGCCCAGCTCCGAGTCCACGTCCACGCACAGCGACTCGGTGCGCGCCAGCTTGCTCGCAAACGACGTGTCGGTGAACTGCGCGGCCGCGCTGTTTGGGATGTCGAGAAGCTTGGGCGGACATTGCGGCGGCGGAAGCGTGTTCTGGTAGCGGATGCGGACGATGTAGTCCTGTGGGTAACCGCGTGGCGTGGGCCGTGACATTGGTTCCTTCCTTTTTTCTTTTTTTTTTTTGGTGAAGGGAAGGGGGAGAGCGGGAGAGGGAGAGGGAGGGAGGGAGGGGGAGAGGGAGAGAGAGGGGGAGAGAAAGGGAAAGAGGGAAGATTGTGAGGAAAGGTTGTGAGGATTGTGAATTGTGTGGACGGAGATGGTTGGATTGGAGAGAAAGCCGGAAGGGAAGCTTGTTGACGAGGGATGGGTGCTGCCAAGACCGGCTAGGGGCCAGGGTTTGCAAACATGGGAAGGGTGCGAGTGATGATGTGTGAGTGGGCGGGGGAAGGGTGAGTGAGAGGCTGTGATTTGGGGTGTTCTTGGGGGTGAGGGGGCCCAGCTAACGGGAAATGCATGTGGGATAGAAGCTGAAGACCTCTGCGGTGTCTATTCTTGGTGGTTTCAAAAGCTCTGCCATGAAGTTCTCGCTCTGTAACTATGTATAGGCACATGGCCCAACGTGGCCCAAGCAAGCCTTATCGGAAAGGCCCCATCTCGTGTATATCAAACTAATCGGTTGATTCAAACTGCGATGTAGTGCCCGCTCTACCTGCCATTGGCCACTCGCAATTACAAAGTGCCGAGTGCAGCTACCACACACAACAACAGCCAGCCAGAGCTGTAGTACTGTCATGGTTGCCCTGGTACTAGATGCTACCAGATCAGCTAGATCAGCTATGCCACGGACCGAGGCCTCTGTGTCTACACCCTTAGCTCGTCTACGGAGCCATACTTAACATTGATAGGAGTGATCGAGGTTATGCTTTGACGGCTAGGTATATTATAGTCAAAGGGAGGGATACAGACCCTTTCATGGCAACCAGTGTTTTTGACATAGCAGTCAGGGTTTTTGCATGGCAACGGAGGTTCCTGGCGTAGCAACCAAGCGAGAAAAAAGGAAAGGGGGGGGAAAGGAAAAAAGGAGTGCCGGATAAGCACACCAGGCCCTCCATGTGCAAACATAAATATAGCCACGTAGATCAGGTACATGTAGTCAAAACCCTTTACGCGGTAGGGAAACTTTTGTATATTACTCACGCATGTACTCGCCCACGCAACACACCCACTCGCTCACCCATTCGATCACTCACTCTTATATATCTTATATATTCCGGCATCACTTCGCTCTCTTCTCTCACACTTGCTCAAATGCCTACTTCTTATCAGAATGAAACCAAGCAAGCAATCATCAATCAATCAATCAACTTCAATGCCTGCCACATGCCAATACCCAGGTGTAGGCTGATAGCGGAATATGGGGAAATACTCGAAGAGCAAGAGATGGTCATCACAGGTTGCGCATGAAAAAGCATCATGTAAATTCTATCATTGGCCGTGTGGATTCTCACCGTATGTCGGCTGGCTACGAACCTAGCTGCATGTACGTACTACGGTAGCGGCACATAAGTTGACATTCATACTAGTACCTCAGGGCTGACTGACGCGGCCCGCTCCCGTCTACGGGCAACAAGCGCTATAGCGTCATGGCGAGTTTAATTCTGATATATCACACCTCTACACCAATCGTCTGGTAGTGTAGTGGTCAACACACCGAAACTCAGCCCGTAGGTGTCAGTGCTGTGAGGAGATCTTGGGTTCGAATCCCAACTGACGACATCATCAATTTTTTTTTTTTTTTTTTTTTTTTTTTTTTTTTTTTTTGGGGGGGGGGGGGCCTCAGAACAGAGGTTGAGAAAAAAACACTAGTGTGTTCTCATCAGCTAGTCTGTGTCTTCGACTATTTCTTTTGTGTCTTTCTTTCTTTTCTTCCTCTATTCTGATCATCATCGTAAGATCATTCGAGCTGGTTTTGCTTTCACGAACTGAATTTGAGCATTTCTCCCGTAACTCACGTTGGATAAAGATCTGTAATAGTATATAGGCCTACATTTTGCCCGCATCTTTATAAACGATGATAGTACTTAGCTCGTTAAGACGACATTTTCTGTCAAATTACACGAGAAGCTAAAAGATCAAGACAGACACGAACGAAGGCTTGATCACACACTCATATGAACTAGCTAGCCCGCTTTGGACCCCACCAAACGCTCCTGACTGATCATTAAAAAATGGTTTTTTATACTCT
Organism: Morchella importuna; assembly: GCF_003444635.1. Lineage (NCBI taxonomy): Eukaryota > Fungi > Ascomycota > Pezizomycetes > Pezizales > Morchellaceae > Morchella > Morchella importuna. Next base: position 209,713 of record NW_025763434.1, on the reverse strand, counting down.
ACGGGGGGTTTAAAAAAAAAGTAGACTCTCGATCATTGACAGTGACATTGGAATTTTTTGGAGTATCTATATACAAGTTACATAGCCCTATTATACACATCACATTTCTCTTCCTATTCTACACCCACTCACGCCCCACCCCCTTCCTCATCCCCGCCTTCCTCCTCTTCTTCTCCCCCTTCCTACTCTCCCTCTGCCTCACCACCTTCTTCGCCCCCACCCCCGCCCTCCTCGCCGCCCTCTCGCGCAGCATCCACGCGCCCATCGTGTCCCGCTGCCCCACGCCCCCGCCGCCGGGCGTAAACACCTCGACCGCCACACTCAGCCCCCCCTCCTCCTCCTCGCGGCGCTTCCGCACCTGCGCGACCAGCTCGATCCACCCGAGGCCTGAGAGCAGGATGTCGGTGGAGAGGATGCGGTAGGGGAGGGCATCGAGCGCTTCGGGGGAGCGGGAGTGCAGGTGCAGGTCGCGCGCGGCGGTCACGTCGTTGGTGAGGTGGTAGAGGCCGGCGGATTTGATGTGCGGGGGAGGACGGCGGGGGGGAGGTTGGCGTCGTCGTCGGAGGAGGAGGGGTGTAGGGGTCTTCGGTGGAGGTGGGGGTGGCTTCTTCTGCTAGGCTCTCGTCGGCGTCCTGGGTGTCAATGACTGGCTCCGCCGGGTCCACGGCCATCCCATCCACAGTGTCCGAGGTCCTCGTAGTCCCCTCCACCATAACCTCATCCACACCCGGCGTCTCCTCCCCACCAGGCGGCTTCTGATACAACTTCATCCCCTTCCTCCCCTCCGGGTCGCGCTCGCCCAATATCCCAACCGCCTTCCTTGTCGCCGTAAGATGCACCGGCAGCCCCAAGAACGGATACGCCAGCACGACCAACTCATCGTCGCCCTCGATGTGCGGCGTCAGCATGATGACGCCCGCAATGACCAGGCTCTGCCCGCGCTTGATGGTGATCTGGTTCGGCTTGATGTAGCCCTCCATGTGGAAGAGCTTCTGCTTGTCTGCGCGGATGTGCGGCAGGAGCCCCGTGGGGCCGTGGCCGACCCAGCGCGCGAGGCCGGGCAGGTCGATCAGCTCGCTGGTGGTGCTGCGGCCGGCGGTCTTGTACACGATGCGGATGGGGGCCGCGGTGGTGCCGGGGATGTGCGAGACCGTGGGGGCGATGTGGGGAGTCTCTGAGGCTGGGGGGAGCCCTGCGAGTTCTCTCTTCTCCTTCTTGCTCTTCTTCTTCTTCTTCAGGGCAGGCGGCGGGGCGTCGGGGTCGTTCTCTGCATCTGCAGCGGCGGTGGGGGGAGGGGGCAGGATGTCGAACTCGCCGGCCTCCTCCATGCTCCCCATGACGGCTCTCCCGGCCTCCGGCCACACCTCCTTCACCAGCCTCGACTTGCCCACGTTGACCGCACCAACAACCCATATCCCGCCCTCGCGGTGCTTCGCATCCCTCTTGATGTCCCCCACGCCCCACCCGCGCTTCGCCGACACCGCCCAGAACTTCTCATCATCGCCGCCATGGCGGCCCTCGACGCGCTCGCCCTCGGGCAGCGCATCCTTCACCGTCTTCTTCATCCACGTCATCAGGCTCGACACCTGCTGCCACGTGCGCAGCAGCAGGTCCGCCCGCGTCACCACATACGATATCGTCAGCTCCCTCGTCACGGCGCGCGGCAGGTTGGCCCACAGGTGGCTGCGCAGGTCCGGCTGCAGCGACATGGGCAGGTCCGCGGCGTCAATGAGATGGTAGATGTGGTTTCTGCGGTGCCTCGACGCCGCCAGCAGGCCCGTGAGTGTTTCGAGCGTCGGGTACGATGGCAGCGGCGGCGCCGTGTTGTGGTGCTGCATCGCGTGGCAGCGCGCGCAGCGGGGGATTCTTGGTGGGGGGGGCGGCGGCGGGGGAGAAGTGTCGAGGATGGGGGGGGTCTGGTGGAGGGGGGCGTTGGTGGGGTCGAGGGAGGCGGCGAGACGGTCGAGCGCTGCGCGGTAGATTTCGTCTTCGCGTTGCTTGCGCTGGGTTTTGATATTGGGGGTGGTGAAGCGTTCGGATTTGGGGCGGCGGGGGTGGTAGTAGCCGGGGAGCGTGGGGGAGGTTTGTTGCGAGGGGGCGCCGCAGCCGGGGCAGAAGGGCGGGGGGACGAAGGGGGGAGGGTCGGCGGTGTTGGGAGTAGCAGTAGCATCATCAGCAGGAGTCGTAGAAGGAGCGGATTCTTCTGCTGCGGCAGTACTGGTAGCAGTGGATCTAGATTCTTCGGGGGAGGGTATTGTGACGGTAGCAGGAGCGCCGGTAGCAGCATTGATAGTTGTAATTGTAGGCGGCAGGTTCTCGGGGGTGATGTCTGTGATTTCCGAGTTCTCAGGCGCAGTTTCTGAGCTCCCAGCACCGACTGCAGCACTCAATGCCCGAGAATCATCAGTAGACGCAGAATGACCAGCAGCAGCAGCACCGCCATTGGCAGCAGCACCATCACCAGCATCACCATCACCAGCACCAAGAGCATCAGCAGCAGCCCTCTCGGTGGTAAGCAGCCGTCGCCGCCCACCGCCCAAGAAACCCAGAAGCGGTGTCCGTGGCAGTGGCGGCCTGACCAGCAGTGAGAGCAGCCTCGGTCGACTGCATCTGAGAGCTATGCGCGTAACTGCAAACATTGCAATTGTGCTGTGTGGAGAGGATGAGGGGAATCCAATCAATCAGTCAATCAACAATCAGTCAGTCAGTCAATCAACAATCAGTCAGTCAATCAATCAACAATCAGTCAATCAATCAACAATCAGTCAACACTCAGCCAGTCAATCAACAATCAATCAACACTCAGCCAGTCAATCAATCAACAATCAATCAACTTTTTCTTCCTCCCCCTGTTTGTGGTGGTGGGGTTAATAACAATGAGGTAATACGGCGAATTGTTTTTCCACGGCCGACAGGTGGGGATGGAGGGCGGCTAACCTGATGGAGAGAGAACTCTCGCGGCGGGGCTTGGCGGGGGTCAATGATTGATCGGCGGGGGTGGTATAATGAAGAACGGTCTGTATATAATTATCGGATAGCATCTTGCAAGCTGGGTGCATGTATTTGTTTAGGCTGGGATTGCACCAAAATGAGAATGCAAATTCCATAATATCCCCCAATTACATGTAGTTAACCCATGCACGAATCTTTCAGAAGTGCAGGCGCCCACTATTAAGATATACCGCTTGGACAAAGTCTCCAGTATCATGGGCCCCATACCAAGGTTTATTTTAGCTATCCGCTCATCCACACCCACATCTGAAAGAGCTACCTACTAGCACCAGTCTTAAATGGGTTCATAACAGTAGCTGATCTTCTACCGAGAACTCCCTACAAGTATAGCTAGTAAAGTACTGGAGAACAGATTTTAGTATCGGGGTATATGCCACCATCATTATATAGGTGTTAATTCTAAGATAGTATTTTACATAACATCGTCCAGAATGATATCGAAGAGCATTGATCCCAAGACGAAGTTGCATTCCATGGCATCCCCCCCTTGAGCACACCAACAACCCGTTTACAACAGGGTCCAATACCTTAACGCCCGATACACCAGCTAGCTATAGAATGGCTCACACACACACACACACACACGCACACGGCCGCGATAAACACATTACAAACTAGGCACCACAACGTCTCTAGACCAAACAGCCAGTCCAACAGACAACGGCACGCGAGAATTACCAGCGGTGCAAAACCACACACAAACCTCCAGCAACCTACCTACCACCGAGAACCCTGCCCCGGCCGGGTCGGTCCACTCTACTGTTGTAGCAAAAGTCGCTTATTACATTCATCACGTGGAGGATGATGAGTGTGCAAAGCGAAGCATAGCGGATCTTTGGTCTTAATTGCCACCCTTTACCTAGCCTAACCACCCTCCAGCTCCAAAGGCACGTGAGCAATATATATAATATGCGGCATTGCTAGTAAAGTACTCTAATAATTAAGAAACAGGGTCCAGGGATCATCCGCTTTCGGGAATCGTTCTAGAAGAGCTCTGGTTCTAGAGTGCTACTCTATCTTACATATAACCACAGTACTGTATAGGTAGGTAGGTACTAGCCCCATACATGTAGTAAATACCACATCCAGTAGTATCTGCCAAAGGGTATCTGGTGGTTAAATCCAACCCCGATTTTTTAGGAGGACATTACAGGCTAAATATGTATGTAGATATACCTTGCCAGTTAGTAATACCTCCTCCACTCGCTTGCTCGGTAGTTAGATGCAACTGGTTGTAGTAGAGTACATGTGAAGATGGTACTTGAAACGGCACAAGAATGAAATTAGGGTTAATCTATAATACAACATATAATAATAACAAGGCACGGTCTACTTTTTTTATTTCGCTTTTAAGGTACAGCCTCAATGAGGGATCTGCAAAACAAATCTCAATGGCAACGAAAAAAATACAACATTCCATTCTAGAAACCCAATTAACCCAGAATCTCAATCTCGGTCTCACTTTGATGAAACCGCTGATGAGCCTCGAGCGCAAAGACCGGGAACCGCTCGCCGCAGATGGGGCATGGGTCGTTGTGTGAGAAACCTCGGGAGCCGATACCGCCGTACTCGACCGAGGAGTCGGAAAGGCCGTCACCCCATTCGAGCTCCACCACCTCCTCCCCCTCCCCCTCCTGCTCTCCTCCCTCGTCTTCGTCCTCTTTGACTTCCTTTATTGGTTCTGGCTCCTTCTCCGGTGGGCTGTTGTACTGCTGACTGTTGTTCACTATCCCATCCAGATATTCAGTGGGCCCCTCCTTATTTTCCCAGCTTTCGCTCCTTGGTCTGAGCGTGCTGAACATATCCCTAATATCGACCCCTCCACCTCCATCCGCCATATTAACCGCCGCCACATTAACCAGCTGCAACTCCCACTTCCTCTCTGTGCACAACCCTTTAAACAACCCCACAACCACCTCCCTCACCAGCCTCTCCGCTACCACATCCAATGGCGTCGACAACGAAAACACATATCCCGGCATTCGCCCGCTCCTGCTCATCCGCGCAAAGTCCCTGTTCCTCGTGTGGAATCGGATGGAGAGTCTAAAATTCTTCGGGTGCGCAAGCCATTTCTCACCGCCAGGGCCGATCAGATCGGCATGCATACGTTGGAGGAGCTTCAATGTTAGCTGGTGCAGCACGGGGGTTAGTTGGTTGAGGCATGTGATCCTTCCGGGGCGGAAGGTATCCTCGATACTGATCTGAGTTGGAACAATTGGTGCTGCGGCAACCCTGGAAGGGTCAATTCCATGAAGTAGTCGCCATATCTTTTGCCCGTTGCCGCCTGTGAGCGGCTCTAGCTGTGCTGGTGTTGTTATTACAGATATTACGGTACCTACCGTGACCTTTTCTGATATCTCTGTGAATTCAATCTCCTCGTCTTTAGTAGTTCTTCCCAGAACCTTGTCTCTGATCTTCTGCGCACTTTTGAACCCAACTCCTGGGACTTTTCCAATCTCGTGTCCGGCTAAAAACGCTGCTTCGAAGCCGGGCAAAAGGAGAGTTTGTGCATCGGGTTTGTTGACGCTGCCTGCGAGTTTGGCTGTGAGCTTGGTCGTGGAAATACCTGCGGAACAGGTGTGGTTGAAGTTTGTGAGGATCTGGGTTCTTATGAAGGAGGCTAGATGTGAAGCGAGAAAGAGGCGCTGGTGGAGTAGCGAGTGGGGTCCGGACGATGCGGCGGGCGGGTATGTGTAACCAGGTAGCTCGTCCCAGACGAACGGAAAACCCGCGGAGGGGTCGTTACGAGAAAGGCGGAAGAATGAGGGGTCCTTTGAACCGGGTTGGAATCTTAGTTGTGACATATTGAAATCAATCATTTCCGTTGCATCAATAAAAATCTATTTTTTTCGTTTTTTGTTTTTGTTTTTTGCCCACTCTTAGTCCAAACCAAAACACAACCAGATAATTGTTTTTCTGTAGGTTTGAAGGAAAAAAAAAATACCTCGTCAAGACCTAGGCGCTCCGTAAGATTGTGCCAGACAAACTCCCTCACGAAAAGCCATATATTTTTGGAAACAACACGAAACCTGGGTAAGACAAGTTGACGTTGTAACTATTAGTTATCGATAACTAAGACCGGCTTGCAGCGGCTAACCTCGTCAAATCCTCTCCATTAACAATTACTAGATTTTTGCATTGCTTTTTTGCGGCAGTAATGAGCTGTAGCTTCTTGACGCCTTGGGCCCTGGCAACATAGTTACAGGTGGCCAGCTTTTTTTTCCCATTCTCAGCTCAGTAATGTCGTATTTATGAAACCCTTCTGCCCGATGCACAGATGGCATGACAGCAGGGATGGTCTAACTGCCAACATACGATGTTCTTTTGCTGAATTCCTAGAGGAACAGTCTTCAGGGCGGAGTTTTCATTCTCGACGACTGACGCGTAAAAACAATCGAAGTCCTAAGGGGGGTGTATGTATGCGGGATGTCAGGGTCTCAGTCCAAAGTAAAGCAAACAATAGTATGACATGAGGCGAGAGGAAGGTATTATCTATGTATGTAGGAGTATGAGTACTCACGAAATGTAGGATGATAGGTTCCTTGCTCTGCTCCATCTAGGTGCGGGAATTGTCCACGGATTGAGGAAATCACCTAGGTACAAATACAAGCTGTTACGATGCTCTATTGACAAAAAGCTGTTCCCACGCGGTTGATAAGTCGATGGCACGTGAGCAAGAGAGAAAAAGGAATTTAAGTGGGCCTGCTACCCGTCGCCATCCAGGGAAACATGGGATGACCGGTGCACGGACCAGGCGAATAAGGCATAGCAAACCTCAGATGATGACAGCCCAGTCCAAATAACATTTCACGGCCGGGTCCGCGGGCTCAAGCTGGTGATGTTCTATTGGTGATTCTAGGAACTTACTGTAATAATAGTCCGGTTGCACTACCCGAGAATGGTCGTTTTGCTTTTGATGGCTGGGGTTAGGTTTGTAGTACGGATTTCACCATCTTCCTGCATGCAAATGATATTCACACATCTTTTGCTGGTGAGATTTACCCCTCCAGAATGGATTTCAAACCCCCCAGAGCCATATCACGATGTGTACATACAGTAAAGGACTTTAATAGCCCGAAGGACCGAATGTGAAAGAAAGAAAAAAAAGGTCAACTGAAGGATAATTCATATCTATCAAAAATGTTCCGTTTTATACGCAGTTCCTGTCCCTGAATCCTCCGTTCCTCCGTCGCACTACTACGAGATTTTCCGAGGAACGTTGCCGGTAAAACTCACGCTGCCCCTCGGCTGTGAGGCAATTCTCAGGGTAGGGCAGGGGTGAAAAAAGAGGTGAGTGCCGACAAAGAACTGAGACGTGCGGGCTGTTCTCGGATCATCCGCACGTGCGCTTGCTGCTACCCCACAACCTTCTCACACTAGCACTTACGCGAACTGGTTTCTCACATGAACTCCAGTCACTTACTTACATGCTCGTACTCCCCCATTCATCATTTCCTCAAGTCCTCTCACTTTCTGCTTTTCTGCTTCCTTCCCGTTGCAACAAACGACAGCCCCTCCCTCACCCCTCGCATCAATCGCTTGCTTTCCATCTATCTAGCATAGCTATCAGAGCTCCGTTATCAACTTCCATTTACAGACCTTAGTAGCTCTTAAATATTTCCCCCAGTATCACCACCGTCGGCGGTGTGCGAGTGCCGCAATGTGGAAACCAACGCAATCGTTGATGGAGACCATCACCCACTACAGTCAATTCCCAGCAACCGGTGTGAGCTTACGGCAAATGGTTCAGTTTGGGCGAAACCCTTCACCAGGTGGGTTATCCAGTCCTGAACGATGTAAAAAAAAAAAAAGTAGAAGTTGTGCCAATGAATCTGCCGGTTGACAGGACACCGAGCAGGGACCTTATTTCGGGCTTCCCAATTCCTCAGTGAAGAGCTACCAATTCGATTGGCACATCGAGTAAAAGAGCTGAATCAACTGCCGGATGGTCTAAGTGATATGCCTTCTATCCGAAGAGTTGCGAATTGGTACATGCAGTCGTTTGAGGTTGGTGACTCATCTATTTTGGTAGTGGGTGGTGGTGGCTTGACTAATCACCTCAACTTATTAAATTACTAGGAGATTACTACTTTACAAAAGCCAAGTTTATCAAAGGATATAAGGGATAAGTTAATAAAAGGTTCGCGGGATAATGGTGTTCCACCGATTCCATTGGAAGTTATAGAAAACCCAGACATCGAGCCGGGAACATATAGAAGCTCGCCATGGCAGCCAACAAACGGTAATGGGAGTGGTATCCGGAATGGAAGGAAAGCCCAAAGGTTGGTTTTGAATTCAGTGCATTAGAATTTTTTTTCTTTTCTAATATCACATTATGCAGGCGGTATTATGCAACTGTAGACGACGATGTGCGGTGGCCCCCAGAAATTGTGGACTACAACAGACGCTTTACAAAGACCCTCCAAAACATTAAACATCGTCATGACCCCGTTGTCACTACAATGGGTAGAACTCCCTCATTTTTATTGGCCGCCTTGATGAATTATGAAACTGACTGATCGCGATGATCTTGGATAGCAATGGGGATTAACGAGTATAAGCGCAAGCGGCAACGAATGCAAATCGATAACTCGATACAATCCTTCTTGGACCGATTTTACATGTCCCGGATTGGTATCCGTATGCTTATTGGTCAGCACGTGGCCCTAAACTCAGCGCCTGAACAGGAAGACTACGTGGGAATAATCTGCACAAAGACCAACGTCCGGGACTTGGCTCAAGAAGCCATTGAGAATGCGAGATTTGTGTGCGAAGATTACTACGGCCTATTCGACGCGCCAAAAGTGCAACTAGTGTGCAAGCCTGATCTGAACTTTATGTATGTGCCAGGCCACTTAAGTCATATGCTCTTCGAGACTTTAAAGAACTCCCTACGAGCTGTGGTGGAGACACATGGAAGTGATTCCGAGGAGTTCCCACCGGTAAAGTTGATCGTAGCAGAGGGTAAAGAGGTAAATACCCCACGATTTCCAATTGCCTTCCGCCCTATTCAATTGCCGGAGCTAGTTCAGATGTCGTTTCATTCGCATTTATGTTTCATCCTGTCGTTAACGTCGGTGTAGGATATCACTATAAAGATTTCTGACGAAGGTGGCGGGATACCACGGAGTGCTATACCCTTGGTATGGACATACATGTACACCACCGTTGAGTCAACACCGCCAATCGACCCCGACTTCAATAAGAGCGACTTCAAGGCTCCTATGGCCGGGTTTGGTTACGGACTGCCGATATCACGGCTGTACGCTCGATACTTTGGAGGAGACTTAAAGTTGATAAGCATGGAAGGGTGAGCCATTTCCTCAGCCTGTAAGAAGGAATTGATACTAATATATCTCAATTTTCAGATATGGCACCGATGTTTATTTGCATCTAAACCGCTTGAGTAGTTCTTCGGAGCCCCTGCAATAACTGCCACATTGGGCTTGTAGTTTCTGATTTGTTATGATTTTTATTTGCTGCATTTCTAGTGAACCGGCGGTCTTGTATAGGTTACTAAGGTGGTCTTTTCATTTGTTTTTTGCACGTCCTTTGTAACGTATTTACGACGCTTCTATTATTCGGGATTGGAGACGTATCGTGGGATCGGGGAGAAATGGGTTGGGTTTTTATTAGGATCGATCAGAAGGGTACGATAGGAATGGCAATTCAAGGCGGTTATCCGTTTAGAGACTCGGGAGGCCTTTTATAAAGAAGAACAATTCGTCCACGCGCACAGAGACCCGCAATTACGCATAAACCCAAGCACAAAGCTATATACACACGCCGGTAGCACAGTTATATCACATTATTCTTTAACCACATTGAACTTTTTCTCTATACGCATTCCTCGTAGAAAATCAGGAGATTGCGAATTGATCCTCTAGGTAAAATCACAGCTCCAAAGCCCAGCTCAGGTTAACTCTTATTGATAATGATAATGGTTTCTACTCAAGTTCCACCAATCCCAATTCCGAACCTTGGCCCAAACAGAAAAAAGCAAATCCCAAGTCGCACCATTCAGAACATATCCCTTCCCCTCGCATCAAAGCTCCCCAGAACAAGAAGCTGCCGTTATCCGTGAAACTTCCCTTGCCACCTTTCTTTCGTTTTTTCTGTCTCTCTTTTATCGTCGTACAATCACTGTGGCGCACGGCGAGAAGTAGAGGACGACGGCGACGCCGGAGGAGTATCGGTTCCGACTAAACCAGCGAGGGACTTCAACATGCGAAGACGGACACGAGGGATACTCTATTGATTAAAAAAACAATGAATTTTTCCATTTCGTTTTGATCAGTTTTCTGTTTCTTTTTTTATATCCTCAAAAGCCACTTTATGTTTGACCACCCCCAGCATATGCAATGCTGATTCCAACTCTTTCTTTTTTTTTTTTTTTTTTCCATCATCCCACGTCTTGATTCACAAGAACTGTAAGGATAGTAAAGACGAGCGGACGAATTGACAAACCTCGTCGCTAGCAATCGAGTGCATCGCCAGGAGCTCCCAGGACTCGAGATTAACAGCAATGTTGTAGCGGCGCTCGACCGTCTCGTAGTCGGCGGCCCTGGTGTCGGCGTCAGAGACGGTGCTCGACATTTGAGGGTTTTGTTTTATTCTTCTATGAATAAAAGGGAAGAAATGGTGAGTTTTGTTTTTTTGCGAACTGCAATAGAAGAGCGAGATGATGTGATGTGAATGTTCCGAGGAGGAGGATGGTGGTGGTTGTGAGTCTGAGCTGAACAAAGAGAAGGGGGAAGTCTGTCTACATATGTAGACAATTGCGCATCGCAAACAATCCTCACACTCTACTCCCTTAGAGCACTGACGGATCGTGTGGTGAAGGTGCTGTGAGAGAAGAGACCGCTATACAGGAGATCCCCCCGCAACAATGATCTCCTAGTAGAGTGGGGGGGGGGGGTGGTGTGTGATCTGATCGTGTAGCAGCCCGGACTCCTTCGAACCCTAGCAGAAAGGGCCCCCCCCCTTACCAAGCAACCAATCAGGGCATGAGAGATGTAAACATAGGTCATCGTGGAATTATTTACAGTCCCTACATATCTCTCTAACAATTCCCTCCTACATATTACATGTCTCTTTTACTACAGTATATACTGAGGCAAAAGAGGATCAATCGTGGTCCGTAAAACAGGGGTACTAGATTCACTAACATTAATCCGCCGGTGTGGTTAGATGAGGCGAATGAGAAATCGTACCAGCTAAGCTATGTTTTTTGCGTGTCTGAGTACAGATACCCAACTACACCAACCTTTGCGGCAACTTCCAGTACCTGAACGACACGGCGTCGTCTAACCTTTGAAGTGCAATGGCATGATACGGTCCAGTACCTTACATGTACTAATAACCATTTTGGGAATTATACATGGAATTATAGTTAGTAGTGCTTAAACGAATCCTTATATCAGGTGACATGTTTCGAGGGGTGAATTTTTTCTGGCGCATTATTTGAAATTGCTGTGATTGGGACTTGAGCTCTAAATACCTTCAGATTGGTTGTGGTTGGTTTTTCAGGGAACTGGATCTTGATGTTCAATTGCGTCACTTCACAGGGCTACGGATTGGGACCGAATGAAAAGCGAATCTTGAGAACCGAACCGCAACAAGCGGGGGATGCTTGCGTGCCCTGAAGTCTTCCCTACCCTGCTTGCTGCATCATTGCACCTCTACCTATCGGTACTTCTTTACTTCAATAATTCTCAAACGCACCTCTTTCTCTTGCGCAGGCCTGAACCCTTAGTTTGATAGCTTCACTACCTACCTCTCAAGTTTCGATCCTAAGGGCGCGAACGCGTACTCTACGAGTCTACTCACTTATCTTACTTGCGCCGCGGAGAGTTAGAAAATTATCTTGCGATTGGCCTAGTCATCTACTGTGTCTGACTAACTACCGCCTGCTGGTTGCCTATATCTGTTGCTGTAATATAGGTCTGCCTCGCTCCTACTTTTTCGACTACCCTGAAATCTCCTGATCTCGGTTTTCCTTTTTTTACACTTTCACATCCCTTGTCGTTCATTGTGGTCGTTGGGACATGACGACATGCTGTTCTGTAAAATAACGTTTACCCCGCCGAGCGTTCTCAAGAATCCACGTGGAATCTTGGGGGCGATCAGCAGACCGCTCGCTGTTCCTTTTCTGCCAAAGCCTCTTAAACTAACTCCATGGAGGATAAAATCTGTGGGATACAGAAACATAAGGGCATTTTCATCTTCCAGAATAATAATGTCGTCTGACGCGGATTACGCTGCGTTCTTGAAGAAGTCGCAGAAGGATTACTCGCAATCATATGAGGAGGATCCGTCTAAGCAGGCAGCCACCACTACGGCGTCGACAGCACAGTCGGAGGTACACCCGGCGGTTCGAGCGCTTGGGGAAAGATTCTTCGTCTCTGACGCGGACGAGCCTTTCGAGGGAGTTTCGTTTGCTTGGGACAAGGGAACGCTTCCTACTGAAGGTCTGTGAACCACTTTTTTTTTTCTCACCCTTATCTGTTTTTTTATAATTTTTTTTTATTTTATTTTTATCTTTAAACCGCTTTTGGTTTGTCTCTTATTTCATTTTTTCTTCTGATTCTCCGATGGGTTTATTTCTGGAGACTTCTCCGGCCCACCAATTCTCTTTGATTGCGTATGTCTTTGATCTTCGTGTGTCTTGATCTTCACTGACACCTGTCTCCTCCGCTGCAAACTAGACGAGTTCGGGGATTTGATCGGAGTCCAGAACGGCCGAGAGATTAAACTGCTGGAACCGAATAAGTGGGACGTCCACGGAGAGTACCAGGATGTCATTGAAGCTGTCACCAAGGCCTCTAGCGGTGCTGCGGTTAAGGTCTATCGTGTTGAAGGTGCTGGAAGCAGAGTCGAATATTTTGTTGTCGGTGTGGACAGCGGTGAAGGAAAAGTTGTGGGTGTTAAGGTACTTTCCATCGAATCTTGAGAAGGTTCGAAAGTGGCAAGGATAGGATCGAGGGGTTGAGATGCCAGACCGGGGAAAGACCTAGGGTTCTGTAGACTATACTACAACAATACCAGCGTGCAACTTTAGCAGGTTTCGAGCGCGGGAAGTGCAGTTGTTTGACGTTTCAACTCACATACGAGACAACAGATCGCGATTTCTAACTTTCCCATGCCTCAGCTTGTAGGACAGGTAAGTACATCGTAGATAGGTAATACCTACTTAGACAGCGAAGGTTTAGCCTAGAACTTAGTTGTCCTTAAGATTTCAGCTGTTGTCCGTTGATAGAAAACCCAGCCAGTCCAGTCAGGGCCAAGCAACGCAATTGTGAGTGAAGGCTCTGCGTGTGCTGTGCTGTAGGGCGGCGCGGCAGGTACCGCCGCACCTATCAATAATAATAGCTCTACTTATCATAGGGGAAATGAGACTTGCTTTTTGTTCTTCGCTTTTCTTGCTTTATCTTGAGGCTCTCTTCTCTTCATCTTCGGTAAACGCAGATAGGGTCGCGAATCTGTTACTACTTTTGTAAAGATGCTTACGCGGAGCATGGCGGGAAAGGTCTCTTTTACCACCCGATCAGGGCTAGCAAGGTAAAGTAATAGACATCATAACATTTAACCTGAGACTTCAACCTACTCAATCTAGCAGCAATCTACACCCAGGTCCAGAGAAATGATAGTTTTCCTCCAGGCTTTCCAGACCCCAGGATGCTCATGGATGAATGGATGAATGGATGGATGGATGTTGCGAAGGAAAGAGGCATTTTCACGGACCCTTTAGATAATATCTATGTTTGTCTCTGTGCAGCATTAATTAGTTAAGTCTGAAGCTACTTTAGGCATTTTTAGCTGCTTTACTCTAAAAATTTCAAAGAGAAGCTTACTCCTGGTTCCTGGCTCCTGGCTCAGTGCTTTAAATCTTTAAGAATTTGGGGGGAGCATTCGAGGGAGAATTCCCGAAGCTTGTGAGATCTCGCAGCTTGTGGATATGTTTAGGAGAACCCCTGTTGTGATTGGGCGCATCTACAAGCGGGCTTTGTTCCGCTGCCTGATAGGCTCGCCGGGATTTTTCACCTGCCTGCCTTGATGCCGCCGCCAGCTTGATGGCGTTGTGATCCCGCTAATCATATCACGGCAGGCTTGATGGTTTTCTATGTTGCCCCTGGTTGCCCCTTGCGTGAAGGGCAACTTTCAACTCAACTTTTGCGATTCTTTACTTCAGGGACGTTCTTCTTCCTCCTAAACACACTTCCCTACGCGGTACTAGATGTTTGAATTACTATTCTTCGTCTCTTTGAAGTCAAACGCTTGAATCTCCGAATCTAGCCTTCCGTCATTCATTTTTACTGCCCCTGCCTGTCTTTCACGTTGTTAAACGCCCATCCCCATAGGTACATACACCCAATCTTTCCTCCTCATCCTCCCACCTTTTGTCTGTGTGTGCCGTGCGCTTCAGTATTATTCCTCCAATTCACCCCCCTCCCCCCAAGCCGCTCAAAAAGAGAGACAGTAGCCACATTTTTCCGTTGCTGTTCAAATTTGGATCCGCTCTGAGATCGGCATCCCGCTATCCTTCATTCTTTCCTTCTCGGGGACAATTGAGATCCACTCGTTTCTCGACATATTCGTCCTGCTTTGACCAGGATAAGTGGTCAACGTTAGAGATTTCTGAAATCCTCCCTGCTACTTCCCGTCCCGATCAAAACAGTTGCATCGAGTTTCTTCCGCTCTGACGAAATACGTCCTCTCCTTCTCAAGAACGTGTTCCCCTTTATTCTTTCGTTACTCTTCGCAACTCGCTCGGTGATAGAATCATCCTGTGGTTCCTTAACAGACAGGAATAAGGAGGACGACATAGAAGGGATACACTAGACGCATAGCACCTGTCAACAACAACAACACACTCAACTTGGCTTCTGGTTACTGCACTAATTTTCCCCCTAACCTAATTCTTATACCGAATAAGCTCTTTTCTACTGGGAGGCAAGCAAAGCACACAACCTTAAGGTCAAGAACGAGTTGCCAGCAATAATCCGACAATAATGTCGGCGCGTCCGTCCCCACCACCTACGTTAACGCTGAATTCCGGCTCACAGGACCTGCTGAATGGCGCTCCTGCGCGACGTGCCAGTGTTGTCAGTCGAAATCTGACCCCCCAGGCTCCCTCGCCTACGGTGTCGCGAAGTCAGAGTCCATTCTACCAGGGTGACACTCCGATAGAATCCTCAGAATTACTGATTCCGCCGCAACGAAGGCCTGGACAGTTTACCTCATACCAGGACAGTCCAACATCGTCACGGAGATCCAGTTGGAGTACAGATAACAGAGATTCTCGATATGGCCCATTCGTGTCGCCATTTGACGATAATTCAGGAACTGCCTCTCCTGACATTGGTGATGCGCTTAACTCGCAGACCATCAGTGAAAAGTATAATATAACACCATCAGCTGGTCTGCTGCTGTTTCCGATAGATAAGGAGGACGACGATGCTTTGCATGATCCTACAGAGATAGACGATTTGAGAGAATGCGATATTTTCACAAGGCGTGGCTTGGTGAATGTTGGAGGATTGGGATTCATCGTGTTGGGTGTCCTCGTATTATTTATTGGATATCCTGTCCTGTATGTGCCAATTGATATTCCCTCTTACAATCAGTTGGCGGTTGCTAAGTGGTGAACTTCGTTTGTAGAACTTTTGTCCGCGATGCTGTTGAGGTTCCAAAGAGCCTTTGCGAAGGGCCTCTTTGCCTTGACGTTGGTCCTATTGCGCTTCTACAGAACGTTAGGCATTCGTTGATCGATCCTGATACGCCAGAAAGCGCATTAACAAAGACTTCGGCGGATGGAAAAACCTTCAGACTAGTGGTCAGTAGAATCCCGATAACTAATAACTAATAGTTCAAGTTCATGGTTGCTGAGATAAATCGCGAAATACAGTTTTCAGACGAATTTAATCAGGATGGAAGGACGTTTTATCCAAATGATGACCCATACTGGTGAGTGCATTTTTAATCCACTGTGCTTACTTTTTTGATGCTAACTGTTACACAGGGAAGGGGTTGACATCCACTAGTAAGCAATCGAATACGAGTTTTATTTTGGTACCTTATCTCGGCTAACGGCTTTTTTTCTTACAGCGCAGCAACCCAAGATTCGGAATGGTACGATCCTGATGCATTGACGACAAAAGATGGTGTTCTTGAAATAGAGTTTGCTGCATTCAGGAACCATGATTTGGACTTCAGATCAGGAATGCTTCAAAGTTGGAACAAGCTGTGCTTCAAGGGCGGGATTATCGAGGGTGAGATAGGGCCCATGTCTAATAATGGGGTTTAACTTTTCTAACATCTAACTAGCGAGTATCTCATTGCCCGGTGCTGGGAACGTTTCAGGGTTGTGGCCGGGTTTTTGGACTATGGGTAATTTAGGTCGCCCGGGGTATCTTTCAACCACCGAAGGCATGTGGCCTTATTCATACCACGATGAATGTGATGCCGGAATCACTGCAAATCAGTCAAGCCCCGACGGTCTCAGTTGGCTTCCCGGAATGAAGCTTCCCGGTTGCACATGCAGCGGGGAGGATCACCCCAATGCCGGAAAGGCTCGATCATCACCCGAACTGGATATTCTCGAGGCTACAGTTTCAGTAATCGATACTGATGGAAATATCGTCGGAGCTGTATCGCAATCTGCACAGGTCGCACCTTTCGATATTTGGTATCAGCCTGATTATGAACAGATTGCCGTTTACAATCCGGATATCACGGTTATGAACTCATATCGAGGAGGGTACTATCAGGAGGCTATTTCTGGATACTCAACTTTGAACAACGACTGGTACGACGGAAAACAATACCAGACTTACGGATTCGAGTATGAACCTGGTAATGATGGAAGAATTGTATGGAATATTGGCGAGGTTAAGACATGGGAAATGTTGGCCGGGGCCACGGGCCCCAACGGAAATATTGGGCAAAGACCTATCCCACAGGAACCTATGACCATCATTGTAAACGTCGGTATGAGTAGCACATTCGCATATATCAACTGGGCAGAGCTTGCGAAACTTTTGCCAGCAAAGATGAGGATTGATTGGTTAGTTTTAGAAGTTCTTCAAAGCATAAAGCTGTTTTTATAAGAAATACTAACTTCAGCAATAGGATTCGTGTTTGGCAAGATGAAGACTGCGAGGACTGCTCCGTTACATGCGATCCCCCAGGATATCCAACCACTAAGTACATCGAAGACCACCTCGACGCCTATATGAACCCCAACTTGACAAACTGGGCCGCAACTGGTTATGGCTGGCCTCAAAATACGCTAGTTGATGGTTGCAGTGCTTGATTCTAGCCATCTCACTATTTCGCGCTTTTTCGCAGTAATTTCCTTTGTCATTTTGGGGAACCGATAGACAACCAAAAAGGTATAATTCAATTCTTTCATCTTTTTTTTCGCTTTATTTTGGTGGGATTACTTTATGGATTCATTTCTGTGTATAGCCTATTGAGGGGAGGGAAGTTGTGCAGAGAGGCCTGCTAGTTTTTCGTATCATGTTTTGTCTTGTGTATTGTGAGCGTGCACTTTTGTACCGTCATCATTACAGTGGAGTTGGCTTGGGACATCTGCCTTTTTACCTTTCCGTTTTCTTCTTTCTTTTCTATATCCACTCTTTTTGCTCCACGCGTAGCTCTTTTCTTTTGCCTACGATTGTTTGGCCTCATTTACTTCTCGGGGAGAACTTTGGTTAGGATTTCACCTGCATGTCTAGCACGGCATACAAGGTAATAATCCCTCATCAGAGTAAGAGCTGTAGAAGTAAGTAGTGTACGTTAATTAATTCTGTAAACGGCTTCTTCATGTTCTTTTTTTATGTTTTTCTCTGGTACGAGTGGTAGCAATGCATTGATACCCATAACAGGAATGCACTCACGCTCGTATTGGTATGTCTTGGACGATTTCTTTGTATGATGGTCTTTAGAATGTTTATTCTTTTGTTACGCACTTATTATAGCTTTTAGTCATGACAGAGGTGGTGTCCTGTGCTGTGGTTTCTCGGATCTTTTCGGATTCATGGCAGGAAGTTGGGAGAGTTAGTACATGTAGTTACGCTCTAGTGGAGTTTAATGTGAAGCCTTCTTTATGCGCTTCCGCGGCCAGTCTTTTGAATTTGATTTGGCCGCTTCTTACTTCTTTTACCAGTGGACGCGTGGGCACGTGGGCACCAAACACCAAAAGTCGATGCTGAGCGATTGGCGAGTGATTGCTTGTGACGATGTCCTTGGCGTGTTTCCTCCACCATTATTGATGCAACCACATCTTCTCAATCCGGCTCACCTAGGCCTACTAATTTCTCAGAAGCGTTAATGACGATAATGTCCGATTTGGGTATGGTTTCCACTGTGATTATGGGTCTTGTAGTAAAATCATTTTTTCTCGACTTTTGCACCACAGAAACAGTTTTAGTACTATGGCCAAACATCGATCGCCACAATTTTCGGTGAGTTTGGGGATGTTGATGCTTTTGTTTTTCGATCTGCGGTAAATACATGTAATTTCCCGAGGAGATGAGAAACGAAGAAGTAAATATTCAAGTACCTCTATGCTGTTTCGAATCGCTGGCCAGGCAATGCCCATGGCTATTTGGTGGGTATGGCTACCGTTCCAAGAGTTCCCCTTTAAATGTTTGCGTATGTACACTCTGGGCATGTTTTGGGCCCTTGAATTCTTGCAGGGCTGAAGTTCTTTCCCTGAAGTGAAGGGTATGTAATAGTGCATACATGCACCTACGGTACATACTACATGTAGTGGTATGGAAAAGGGAAAGGCATCATGGGATTCTGATTGGCTGCTGTCTGACTCGTGGTTAGTATCTTTCTAGAATTTGTACGGCTGTAACTAAGTTTAATTTTTCAGTGCAATTATAAACAATTTCTTTGAGTTTACTGGGTCGATCAACTTGTGTCTTCGGGTGGGCTAACTACTGGAATGAGCCAGGGGAAGCAAATGTTTTTTATCATATATGATTATTACCGCCGTCATAGTTGGATTAATATCATAAAGATGAACTTGAGTTCTTTTGTAGACTCGGTACGAGGTTGCAAAGTACCTACTTTGTATGGACATACCACTAGAATCTGGAGAAAACCCTGTCGATCATGATTTGTGCGTTTCTATTTACGCGCCTTTTTCAGGGGGTTAAGCGGGGATGCAGTGGGGGCCGGAAATATGCGGAGCAGGGCACAGGGAGCTTGGAGCTCTTGGAGCTCACCACAAACACCACCCAATACAGTTTATTCGACTTGATTTAGACGTATTTATTGGATGAAGATAACCGGACTAGGCTGGGCTCCGCTGAGAATAGTTAGCGAGGTACACAGGTACCTGGCATGTAGAGTATCTTTGCGCGAGGTCCGCATAAGAGTCCGAATAC
This sequence comes from Morchella importuna, assembly GCF_003444635.1. Classification (NCBI taxonomy): domain Eukaryota; kingdom Fungi; phylum Ascomycota; class Pezizomycetes; order Pezizales; family Morchellaceae; genus Morchella; species Morchella importuna. The sequence continues at coordinate 190,301 of NW_025763434.1, read as the reverse complement.
ATGTATACCTCTGTCTCTACTTACATAGAGTGATAATTTATAAAGTGCAATAAGGCAGGTGAAGTAGATACAACGGCGTGGGATGACGTTCACGGACTAGAAATTTTCAACTGTGTCTACTCTGCTGGTATTTATTAATACTGCGTGTAAGGAAGGTAACGTACGACAACTAGCTCTGATAACCTCCCAGCGTTTTTGTAGTACTGTGCTGTACCCATTCGCTCAACCAGTCTCACACACCCTCCAAGATATCCTTTCTCACTTCCGTGCATCATCTGGAGGTTTGCGGTCACGAGCAGATTTCCTTTGGTGTCACTTTTTTCCTGCCTTCCATTTTTCACTGCTAGGGCCCTCGCCTCTAGATTTGGCCTCTTTCCCGTAACCCCTCCCCCAGGTTCTGTCGACGATAACGATCGTTCAAAAGGAGTGTCTTTCCTCAGTTCTGATAAAATGCCGTCCTGGCCATCTCGTCTACTCCCTCCTCCCCATAATCAGGACCAGCTTTCGGTTCCCGAACAACCTCCGTCCCGACCATCCACCTCCAGATCTCACGGGAGGTCACAGTCACATTACATACCTTCCGGAAACTCTAACCCGCCTGGCGCACATCTAGAGCCTGGGAGACACTATATCAGCAGAGCAAACGAAGGAGATATGTTGGGATCTTTAGAAAGAGATGGCGGGCACACTGCGCATAGCGGGAATAATAGGAGACACTCAACAGTTCCTACAGACATGGTTTCTGGAATGGCGGGGAATGGAGGAAACTTGCAGACAAATTTTGTACGTGTTTACCTTTGGTGTGTGTTTTTTTTTGCGGCTCTACTAGTTACACTACGTTCACAGTCGAAATTCTGCGTGGAATGTGCATTTCGTGCTTACAAGGATGCTCGGTGCATTTTAGACAACGGGTCGGTGCTCATGTTGCGATTCCTACGTTCGGTGGCCAACTCATTTGTCGGTTTTTCGATGCACGACATGTACAACTATCAACGACCTCGCTCCGGCTGAGCAGTGTACCAAGGGTGTGATACATCAAGGCAAAGGGAGTGTTGAACCTTTGAGGCTGATAATACTGCTGCAGGTATACCGCCAATCTCTGCCGAGAGAACGAGATCAATCATAAATTCCTGTATAAGAGGATTTCTGGAGCAACGAGAATGGCTAGATAATATGCCGGAACATCCACCACCTCCTCCGCCAATTCCGATCCCGGGGAGGCCGTCGGATGAATCTGGCGGACTGGGAGGCCCAGTGCAGACACCTCCGGTCTTTTCTAAATTCTCACCTAACACAGCGGCTGCAATGATGGCATTTCCAGCACATAGAGACCTTGCGGATGCGGCGCCGTCGCGGAGGCCTTCGCTACCTATACTAAGTCTTTCAGAGAGTTTTTCTTCTACAGCTACACCTCCACCTAGGGACCGTCGCTCAATGTATGTACCCGCAGGGAAGGGTTCACTGTCTCCAGGGTCAAATGGCGCCGATAGACCGGAAACTGGGAGTCGGCAAAATCCAGAAAGCACTCCTCACGAGGAACTTGTGAGGAAATCGTTTAGACCATTAGAGAATTATTTGACAACCACCTTTGGAAGTTGTGACTGTCTAAATGCGAGCTTTTTGAAAAGGCGCAGCGAAGGCCTGGAGCCAAAGTCTCAAGATATCAGATCTACCTCACCTAGAAGGTCTAAGTCCCCAGCGAAGTCGTCAAAGGAGATTGATATACCTGTTACGAATAAAATTGGGGAGAAAGAAACAATTTTATTGCAACGAGGTAGATTCCTAGGTAAGGAGTTAAATTCCAGTAAAAAAGAAAAAGAAAAGACAAAAACCGTACCCGAAACAAAGCCTACCAGTGTGAGAAGTCCTGGAATTGACTGGGAAAGTGTGGATGAGCTTTACGACATGGTAATAAATGTTGGTGCGGATTACAGAGATGAAAACACCGACTCTAGGAGCTGGGATAGCGAACTTAGGAAAGATATGGAAGATGCTAGGGCTCACATTGGCAGATCCCTGTTGAAAGCTACAGAAAGTGTTTTGAAACGTCCCGGAAGGCCATTGAAGAAGCCTGAAGATGTTAGGTTTCTACTTATAATCTTAGCAAACCCTCTTTTATATCCGGAGTCTTCTCGTCCGGTCTCCAAGGTCCATGGTATGTCTTCTTCCTCAGATCTCAGGTCCCCCCTAAATATTAAGGAGGAACCTGCTCTTTCGCCGGCCAAGCTAAAAAGGCAAGCTTCCACTTCGTCCAACCGGAGTGGCAATTCAGGTGGTCCCGGTCATCATTCCGGAATTATCAAACGTATCATGGGATTGGTCGGAAACCTTGATAATTCAATCCATCACTACCTTGTCTCGTGGTTCACCCGAATGCCGGAGGTTCAGTTTCGGCGATTAGTGGAGTTAGTAGGAAGCTTCATCACTTACCGACTCACGAGACAGCCCGCGAGAAAAAAAACACAACAGGCAACCGGAATGATGGGGCGGGGGGTCAAGCAGTTGCCATATAACGATGATTGGCAAATAAAGGCAGCAGCAAAAGTTATGGCATTGTTTTTCTCGGCAAATAATAACACTGCTGGTCGTCGTGGCATGGTCCAGAACATCAAAGATGATGAAGAAAACATGAATTCTGCAGTCATGGCAAGGCGTGAAGCGAGACGGAGAGGCCAAATTATTCTCACTAGCGAGTTTTACAACATGCTTCTCGATTACCATGACTTGATAGCTGATTTCGATGTCTGGGAGTCACGTTCTTCAAAGTTTTGCTTTTGTCAGTATTCGTTTTTGTTGTCTATGGGATCCAAGATACAGATCCTTGAGCACGACGCCAAGCGACAAATGGAAGTTCAAGCTCGGCAGGCGTTTTTCAATAGTATATCTACCAGAAGAGCAGTAAATCAATATCTCGTATTGAAGGTCCGGAGAGAGTGTTTGGTTGAAGACAGTTTGAGAGGAATAAGTGAGGGTGCAGGGGGCATAGATGACATCAAGAAAGGGTTAAGAATTGAATTTATTGGGGAGGACGGTGTAGATGCGGGTGGATTAAAGAAAGAGTGGTTCTTGATGGTTGCCCGGGACGTTTTCGATCCTAACTACGGTAAGTCAATGCCATTCTCTAATATTCTCCCGGCGCGAGACACTCAAAGTGGCTAGGTATGTTTATCTACGACGAGGACTCTAAGTACTGTTATTTCAACCCATACTCTTTGGAATCCTCTGAGGAGTATTACCTGGTTGGTATGCTCTTGGGACTTGCAATCTATAATTCCACAATACTGGACGTGGCTTTGCCGCCATATGTCTTCAAGAAGCTTCTGCACCTGACAAACAAGCACCAACTGGCAACCTCCTCTGTTCGACCCCCTTTAGTTCAAACTTTGGAAGACCTGGCAGTTTTCCGACCGGCTTTGGCAAGCGGGTTGGTTAAGCTGCTGGAGTTCGAGGGTGATGTCGAGGCAACCTTCTGCCGCGATTTTGTTGCAGAGTCTGAACGATACGGTGAAGTGATCGTTGCACCTCTTTGCCCCGGCGGGGAGAATAAACCAGTTACCAATGCAAATCGGAAAGAGTTTGTCGATCTCTATCTGAGATGGATCCTGGATACCTCTGTAGCCAGGCAATTCGAACCTTTCAAGCGTGGATTTTACACGGTTTGCGGGGGCAATGCATTATCTCTTTTCCGACCAGAGGAGATTGAGCTCCTTATACGAGGCTCTGATGAGGCGCTCGATGTCTCTGCGATGAAGGCCGTTGCCGTATATGATGGCTGGGGAAACGCGACGCCAGCAGATAATGATCCTGTAGTCAGGTGGTTCTGGAGCTTCTTTGAGAGAATCTCACCAAAGGAACAGAGGATGCTACTGCATTTTATCACTGGCAGTGACAGAATACCAGCAATGGGAGCAACGAGCTTGATTATCAAAGTGGGCTGTCTAGGACAAGATTGCAATAGATTCCCTGTGGCTAGGACTTGCTTTAACCAGATTTGCCTCTGGAGATATAAACGGAGGGAGAAGCTTGAGAGCATGCTTTGGCGTGCCGTCACAGAAAGCGAAGGCTTTGGACTGAAATGATTATGTGCTTGGGATTTCGATATGGCGGACATTATTGGTTTTATCTTCTTTTTTCTTTTTTCTATTGTTCTCTTTCGATGTGTGGAGTCTGAGGTGGCCTTTGATGGCAGATGAGATGGGTGGTGAGATGTGCGTGCGTGTGTGCGTGTGTGCGGGCTTGAACTTTTTATGAACTGGGCCAAAGGGTCAAACAGCTAGCGCAACAACAACCGGGTTCGGATTTCGGATGTGGATATGAAGATGATTGGGGATCATCATCGTCATACCACTAACCAAATTATGGAAAGCGGGGTGGGATACATGTGCGCAATCAGTTTATGCACCTTTGGCATACAGACGATAATGATCGATGAACTAGCCGGCTAGCACAATTGACATGCATGCGAGGTGGGGATACAGGGGCACTTGGTAGGGGTGGTGAACTGTCAAACTCTGGCGTAGGAATAGTTAGAGGTAATTATTGTCCGAATTTCAATAATGATGACAAGACTTGCCCTTAATAATAGAAGTGGCAGCAGGGGTTTTACTCGATTTGAGGGTTTCCTTTTATCACTTTCATTACTCTTTTCTACATCATGTATATTGCATAGTTCTGAATATTGGCAATGGCAGGTGGTGGGAGCAATTATCATATTGTGGTTGGTGTATTTTATTGTTTCCTGGCAGAGGGAGATATACCGCTTGGCATTTAGGGTCGGGATCAGGAAGGAGAGGGCTTTCTTTAACTTATAATGGCTTGCGTTCCCCTTTCGGCCGCTTTGTGAGAGGTTGGAGGTTCGCTGGCACTCCAGCTGCGAGTGATTTGTTGATATCCGACCCATGGAGAGGGGGCATTCCCGGCCCGTGGTTCTAGGGCTTGGATGCAGGTCCCAGGTCTCAGGTCCCAGACTGGACGTCGTGGTACGGGGTTCTTCCCTACTAATGTATATGTGCATGTAGGTATGGCCTTGATAGTTTTGTATATAAAGAAAGACTTTAAAATCTGCTTCGACTTCCTATTATGAAACGTGTTATAAGAGCTTCTGATATTCATATAAATGCTATATCATAAGTGTATATAAAGAAATATATAGTAAATTATTGAAGTTGTCTTATTTAGTAGCTATATAGTGGTGATACTGGTGCTCTCTTTAAGATGACATCGTTAAGATCAGTTATAGCCAATCACGTGAGTTGGTAGTATCACCAATCATTAACCCAAGACGAAACGAATTAGTAACACCGGCCAGTAGAGTTCTACAGTTCAGACATTCTGTCCACCCATTGACCGGAGAGGAGCAGCGCACCGGGTTACAGTCCTTTCCACCCGGAGGGAATTCCGGTTTCTGATTCTACGTAGGATGTTTCTATTCGCTGTTACTGAAACTACCCTTCCCTAGTTATGCTGTATTTGCTAGTCTAGTCTTGAAAAAGAAAAGAAGCTAAGCCCTACACGCAGTCGTTGTGTGCATCATCTAAATAATTTACCCCACCTCACTTCACTCATCACTTCTTGAAGTGCAGCAGCAGCAGCGTGTATGTATGCAATGCAGGATACCTAGTGGAGAGTATGCAGAGTACTTTAACCCCGCGAAATGTGCAAGGCTGACGGGTCATCTCTCTGATTCTGATAAGGGGCCTTGTGGGGTTCCAATGAAGCTCTCACGATATAGAAGGTAAACGTTTCAACTATTTTGAAAGTAATAGACGACTTCTAAGTACGTGTACAGTTCATCTTAAGTTTCGATAATTGCCGTTAATGCCGCTACCATCATTACCTATCTAAGGGCCATTGATAGCTGATTAAAACGGCCAAGAGTACTAGTAGGTGCAACATGGAATATCTCGTGCATGCGCGGGTGAATATCTAAGTAAATCAACCCACATTTCTTAGATACCAAGCATGCCAATTTATGTAGCCCAACTAGAAATCATATAATATCTCAGTTTTTCGTTAAGGGACATACCCGTTCCCCTTTTTCGTTTTACGTGTATTACTTTGTTTGAAATAGCTGTGCTTAGCATTGCTCAAAGGGCGCGGTAACAACTCAGTTTATACAGATTATCGCATGATTGAGGGATATTCCTGAACTCAAATCCATGAAAGTTGGTTTGTAGAGACCATACAAGAACACCTGCCTACATCTAGTTTTCCCGGCAGGAAATGTGCCGACAGCTGCGGGAATTGAAGATGGTAAATACAACCAGCTAGGTAAGATAGATTTTCCGAACTCCGGCCGGTTCTTGGTTTTTATGTGTTGTTTATTTAGTCGGGATCTGATATACGAGTTTCCTTGTAGAACTGAATTGACTAGGGGTTTCGGGAGAAGCGCAGTATGGTACGTACTGGAAGTTCGCAGAACCTATCGCGTCAGGTAAAAACGGGGATATTCACGGAAGCCGCTGGTTATCCCGGGTGAACAGGGATGGTGGGTGCGGCGCGGCGAGGAGGTAAGGGTTGTACGAAAGAGGGGTTGGTCGATCGCTTGGTGGGGTTAGTGGGGTCAACTCGAGCGGCTGGCTTGCTTCATGTCCCCCGCGGGTGAGAGGGGCGAGGAAAGATGCGGGCAAGCAGCAAGCTATCGAGGCTAGGACAACGCAACAGCGTCAATTAGCGTCCGAATTGAACGCATTAAACTGGAGAGACTGACTGGGGGGTGGGCGACTGAAATGTGGTGAATCGGGGTGCCCTGGTGAAGCAGAGCAACCACACCGGATCCAATTATGATGATGAAGCTGTGACCTTGTTTGGTCTTTAATTGTTAGTAAGGGATGTGAGAGTTGGTGGGTGTAAAGGTTCTTGACTGATTTCTCTCATAACCTATAAAGTCCCACCCTTCCCGCGGTCATTGAGCTTTCCTTCCAATATCATCATCCCCATTCTCAATCAAAAGACTCTACCTATCTCTCTTTCTCTTTAGAAAAACCAGGCCCAAACTCAGCTCAAGATGTCAGGACTCCCACAGACCATGAAGGCTCTCCGGTAAGTTCTTATCGTTGATAGATAATCGTCTTATATGAGCGGAGTATAGTGGCTGATACCATACTTTATTAGCTACGACAAACCTTTGTCGTATGCCGTTGTCGAGGTTCCTCTCCCGGTTGTTCGTGATAACGATGTCTTGGTCAGTCTCCTAGCTCACTAGTATTAAAATCAAGGGCTCCAACTAATGTAAACATAGATCAAAGTCAAGGCCTGTGGTGTGTGCGGAACCGTATGTAGTGGTGATAAGGATTAGATTCGGAAGAAACAAAAAACTGATTGATTGTAGGACTTGCACATTCACGAAGGAGAATTCATTGCGAAGGTAATTATTATACCCTTCCTACGTCGGTTACCTGGGAGAACCCCAATTATATACGCTGCCAGAACTGGTGGACACCTTTCTGGATAGCCGGCCCCCTGCAGGCACCTCTGTGGTTATTTGATCAGTCGCTGACGTGCTCGTCCCCCGCAGTTCCCACTCATTCCTGGTAAGCTATACATCAACAGCAATTGTTAAACGAGTCAATTGATCATTTAACTAACATTGATTTTCAAGGCCACGAGACTGTCGGTGTCGTTGCTGCTATTGGAAAGGATGTCAAGGGATTCGAGGTTGGCGAGCGTGTTTGCGCAGATAACTCCGAGCTTTGCAACGAGTGCTTCTACTGCCGCCGTGGACAGCTGTTGCTTTGCGAGAAGTTTGAGGCTCACGGTGTGACCAGTAAGTAACGCATTTGAATAATATGCTTCTGTCTTCATGCTAACTTGAAGCAAGTGGACGGTGGTTTCGCTGAGTACTGCGCATACCCTGCTGGAAAGGTCTTCAAGATCCACAACCTCTCTGACGTTGATGCCACCCTCCTTGAGCCGGCCTCGTGTGCTGCCCACGGTCTTGAGAAGATTGCACCAAAGTTCGGTTCCTCAGTCCTTATGTTCGGTGCTGGTCCCACTGGTCTCTGTCTTGCTCAGCTCCTCCGCCACAACGGTGCTTCCCACGTCGTCGTTGCTGCCCCAGAGGGTCTAAAGATGGACTTGGCCAAGAAGTTGGACGCTGCCGACGTCTACGTTGAGCTTTCGCGATCAAACCCAGAGGCCCAGTTTGAGCAGATCAAGAAGGACAACCCGTACGGATTCGACATTGTCGTTGAGGCCACTGGTTCCCCCAAGATTCTTGAGGATGCTATTCACTACGTCCGCCGTGGTGGAAAGCTCGTCGTTTACGGTGTCTACAGTGACTCTGCCCGCGTCTCATGGCCCCCGAGCAAGATCTTCGGTGACGAAATCACCATCATTGGATCCTTCTCTGAGACCTACATGTTCCCCGCCACCATCGGATACCTCGACACTGGAAAAGTCAAGGTTGAGGGTATTGTGAACAAGACCTACAGACTCGAGCAATGGGGCGAGTGCTTGGAGGCGATGAAAAACAAGAGTGCGATCAAGGCGGCCATTGTTTTCGACTAAGGGAAAGGGACAAAATGGGAGTTTTTATTGGGTTTCTGATATAAATATTTGTGTGCGATATCTTTTATGTTTTGGGAAGTTTTTTTGGTAGCTTGCATGCCCAATGGTTTTTTGGAGAATGCAAAAGTAAAATAAATAAATATTACTTGATGGTTCATGGACCAAATAGATCAAAGTTCTCTTGTGTGAGCAAACTGTTCCTTGTGGTGCTCCTCTAAGCTGTGGGGTGTGTTCCTGGCGGGGTAACCGTAATTTTTTTTTTGCTGTGGCGCTCTTATCAGTGGTATGTGGTGCCTGGCAACACACATTATCAGAACTACTACTAAAAGGCACTCCGGCCGGTGCCGTATCAACTAAGCTCGGCCCTCTAGTATGATAGGTAACTTAAGACCCGACCTGAGCCTATGGAATTGGCACCAGGATGGACAGCGCCCGGTATTAAATGAATTGATTGTCACTTTACTTTAGCCGATGTCATCATTCTAGGCCGATGTTTTGAGAGCAAGAATGGCCCTCGTACTATTACCTGCCGGAACCTAACGGAAAAAAGTGCCTATCAATGTTTAGACCCTGAAAACCGCAATAATACCAATCAGGGAATTCATCGTCGGACCCTATGCCAAGCTGAATCCCGTGTCAGCGAGATCGATCTATCTCTTGGATGCCAAATCTAAAGTTGGTTTCGGGTCCTTCCTTTAATTTGACAGCGACAATCCGGTTCAATTCCGATGCTGCCGTTGGCCGACCTCCTTTGGATGCGATGAAGTCATCTTCATGAGACTCCCCGAGCAAGAACGTCATGCAGACAGGGTCTACTTTAGCTCTGAAGTTATTTTTTGCCATCGAGACTTGGTTTTTGGCTCTCCTACCCTTGCTTGTCGCTCTACGTCAGTTGTCAGGGATCAATACTGGGAATGTGTGTAGTGTCATGACGTCGTGAATTCTTGGCAAAGAGAGTAGGAGATATAAACGTCGAATTCTCACCTTTCCAGATTTTCCGTAGCCCGCGGTCTAACCACACAAAGTCTCCATGGTTTGAGAGGAGAAGGGGGAAATGTGTTTATGATTTTTTTACTGATTCTGGTTAAGGACAATTAAAATTGTTATGCTATAACCATCGTTAATGACTCGACTGGGGCGCGTCGGAGACGACACCTTGAACTATCTAACTTGTTTACTGCTTTAATCTCATCAAGTAAGCTACCTCTCTATTGATCTTTTACCAGGCTTGGGTTACTGATAAAGTAAGCCATCGACTATCCCATCTGAGCGGCGAGTTTCACCATCCACTGATCTACTCACGTCTGCGAAACTCCCATTAGCGCCTTTTTGGACCACCCACGAAAAAAATACGGGAATTGAGCCAGCTTGATCACAACTGAATCGCAGCATTGTTTCGCCTCTGATCGTTTCGACCGTGTTTTGTTTGACGCGAATCTCTTCCTCCGGCCGGGGAAGATTGCATTTGCGCGCTACATGTGACCGAAGCTCGAGCGCTGAATAAAATCTCTTCGTTTGGCAGATCGAGCGCCTGTTTTATTGTTGTTTATTTGAGGGAGTGTTTGGATTGTTGTCGCTGAAGGAGAGTGTCTGGACGAAGAGGGTTGGGGGCGGACGGAGCTTTTGCATGCACTATTGAGAATTTGTTGTTGGGGGGAGGGTTTTGGCGTATTTTCGAAATGATGGTGAGTTTGAACCCTTTTGCTTTAATTCTTTGATCGGAATCTGTGGGAGACTTTGTGTGTGTGCTGCTTGTATTATTAGAATTGAAGTTTTATGCCAAAAACATCTGTGGTCCATCTTTTGGGAAGAGAATACCTGTGCAATTATTGCGTGTCCATCCACTGTATAGAGATTTGTATTATCGAATCAATTACTAAAGTAATATGTTCAAGACTTTACCAAAATAATCCTTCAGCTTGCAATTGGGGCCATTTTAGTTCCAAAACCCCTAGTGAATGTTGGACACACAGGATCGCTGAACTAGAATTAAAACCAAATATGGTCACTTAGTTATTAGAATGAGTGCTTAAGAGTTGGGGGTTAAGAGACCTGTTTAGTACGTTCGATGATTGAGAAGACTCGGACACTCGAAATTATTTGTAGGTTATTAGTGAGCTATATGTACGCATATCTTATGATGGTGTTGGTTATCGGGGAAACGTACAGAAAATGAGAGGAAGATCGGAATAGTACCTCACTAGCGTCTTTACTGCCATCTTGACACATGTGCCTCATGCCACGCTAATAGCAGCCGTGCGTACATGTATTGTCCAAAGCTAGGCCTAGCCGAAAATAACATCACGAAATATCACTCGATAATTGTCGTCCCACTAGTCCAATTCGAGAGATTATTGTTAGCCCCCCCCCTTTGCCTACCACACACAACCGTAACGTGTAAGTTCTCGCGATCCTAGGATTATTACTTTAGTACCTGACCATCGATTACAAACATCAAATATACGAATATCAATCCGCATGTATTGACTTATCTTGAATGGTGTTGAATATAGGAAAAGTTTTAGATTGATAGTCCGATATATATACTGACTACATGTATGTATAGTACTTACTATAAAGTATATAAATAATGTATGTATTTGCATACCCGGACGTATAGCGCTGGAAATTCTCGCAGCTTCGGAATCCCCCTAATTCAATAGAACTGACCTACACATGATTCATGGGACTGATAGGTGCGGGGATATGAAAACGAAGATAAAGAGAGCTCTATTGTTTAATCTAGTAGTAGAATAGAGGAACCTTATGTATCCAGATACATATCATTTACTAATGACGTACCCTACACTACATACTGACAACCATATAAATATGGGAGTCAATACACAATTGTATTTACAACCGATAAACTCAAAATCTTGAATCTCGGATTCCATTTGTCCCATCACTTGAAGGCTACAGGGTGTGGTAGTGAACTGGTGAGGCCTCGTTCGTTGTGTTGCCACACCGGACCCTTTTACCCATATTCTCCTAGGCTCGGAATCTTATGTCATCCCTTAACAGATGATGTCGTGTTAAAATCAAAAAACCTCTAGGCATAGATTAGTACCATCATATTGACCTAGAAATCACGTATATCATGAGTGCCTGAGCAAAAACAGCCATGCAGATTTCAACCACTCTTAGTGGCGATCTAGCATCGCTTTGGTTTTAATATTTACGTAGCAGTCACAGGAAACGACTGGTCACGCTTACACCTAAGGAAATACATATGGATAAATACATGTAGCTCTAGAGTAGATATTACATGTACATACCTGCTGCGAGAATACCTGTAGGTTTCCGCCACTTTATATTGAAACCGCGGAAACTTATTCTCGCTTCGCCGCAAGTAGGTGTTCGAATTCCGTAGCATGACTTAAATGATTGCATTATGTTCGCTGTACTAGTAAGATAGAGGCACTCCTCAAAACCGGAAGCTTCGAGGGGGGTGCGATTGCTCACCAATCACGAAGATTTCTTAGTATATGGTTGGAACTGATGTTATTACTTATCTATAGAGTTTAGTAATAATATTAGAGCGTATTTACTAAGTGTCAATTTTGACAATTGACACTTTGGAATTGACAGTTGCGAGATAAAATTGATACTTCCCCTCCATAGGGATATGAAATACGTAAGCTGCAAGAACAGCATGATAACTACTATGGTATCCTCCAAGTGTATTTGGTATACTTTTAATGTATTTCATAGCCTGGCAAGCGACCCTACACTTATGGATACCGCTTTAGAGAGTGGCAAAGTGTCAATTGCCAGAATTGACAGTTAGTAAATACGCTCTATTGGGGCTCCAATGGGATAAGTGGTTGCAAGCTTAGGTCATCAACTGGCATCATGCTAGATCACTCGCATTTGTTCATGAGCGTTGATTCAGTAAAAGGGACTTGTGTGGCAACGCCGCACTCTCGTCGAGAAATTAACTCTGGGCTCTCTCGCCAAAGCTCTTTGAGCTTTGGGATTTTATAGTTTATCCTTTGCGTGGTTCTTCGGGATAATGATTTGGCTCTGCGGACGGTTTTATTAGATCGCGCACCCATGTAGACTTGTTACTGCTATTTTTAGAGATGGCCTTTATGAAGCAAGGTGAAGAACTAAAAGAACCCAAAGAAATGAACTGATGATTAGAAACAAGGAGAGAGAGAGCGAAGGCTCTGTCTTTATAGTTACAGTTTAGAGGCCAAACGACCTCTAATAAAAAAAGTACAGCAGAACTACATATTAAAACGTTCAATAATGCACATCCATGATCCACCGCGGCGATGCCGCGATTGGCATTTGTTGATTCATTCATTTGCTTTTTTATTATATTGTAGACTTGTAATCGTAATCTTTTCTTGCTATTGAATTACAGACAAATTTACAAAAAGAAAGGAAATTCCAAATCGTGATATCATTAGGGAAAAGAAAAATCCGACTCATCTAATCTAAACCTTCTCAGTGGCCTCCTTGTAGTCACCACCGTGGCTATCTGCGTGGTGAGGAGTATCAGACAAATCCAACAATATCGGTGCGGGGACATCCTGGTGGAAGATGTAGCGCTTAATAAAGTAAGGGATTTGTGCAAGACCCCATTTTGCGTGAACGTGTGTAGGGACTTCAAATACGCGATCCAGCTCTTCCAATGTTCGGCCCTTTGTTTCAGGTAGGAAAAAGAGAACTAAAAGGAAACCGATCATGTTCCAGCCTGCGTAGTATCCAAAGGCGCCCTGTGGTTTGAAAGCTCGAACGAGTGGTAACCATGTCATAGAAAGTACCCAGTTGAATCCCCAAGTTGTTGCAGTTGCGAAAGACATGCCGAGATCTCTGATATAAAGCGGGTAGGCTTCGGCGGAGTAAGTAAACGGGACCGGACCTTCTCCAGGGGAGTAAACAATCCCAAAAAGATAGATTCCGAGGGCGACACAGCCAATTCTAGCAGTTTGATCCTCAATCCAGAATGAAAAGCCCGTAAATAGAAGGAACAGAGCCATGAATGGGAATGTTGTAAGAAGGAGGTTACGACGGCCAAAGGTATCAATGGTGTAGACCGCTGGAATAGCAAACAAAAAGTTGATTATTCCAAAACCCATTGATGCAAGGAGGGCAGAGACGTGCGAGAAGCCAGAATCAACAAAAATAACTGAAGAATAGTAGGCGATGACATTGACTCCACAGAACTGTTGAGAAATAAGTTAGCATCGGAGTAATTGTTTTATGATCGTTTGGAACTACCTGTTGCATGAACATGACGATTTCGGAACCAATCATAGCTCTCCTGTTGCGGCCGATGGTGAACATTTCCACAATTTTATTCTTCTTGGTATGTTCTAATTCCTTCTCAATTTCGAGGAGAGTGTGCATGTAGAATAGATCACGAGCAGCTTGAACCTTGGTCCAACGCAGACGAGCGAGAGAGTTGAACGCTCTTTGGTGGTTGCCCTTCATCATTTCATAACGCGGGGACTCAGGCTATTATTGGGTGTTAGAAAATATGCTATAAATTAGTAGGCCAAGGAGTTTAGACTTACACAGAAGTAAACTTGTGCGCAAACAAGCAACGGGGGAACACACGCTGATGCCAACATAAGGCGCCAGTTTAAGCCCGTAATCTGTGATGACCAGAACATCAGTTTTGATATACACTTGCAATTTCCTTGAAGAATTACTTACATGAGGTGGGTCAGGAACTTTGTAAAAAGCAACATCAGCGATGTAACCAACCATGATACCGAAAGCAGTCCACCTATAATAATTGATTCCGTTAGTGCATATCCGCAGGGAGAGATGCCGAACGAATGTCTTACATTTGCCACATCATGACCAAAGCACCACGAATTCCGGGGGGGGAGCATTCAGCAGCGTAAACCGGAACAGTGGAACTCTTCGGGCCAATACCGAATCCCAAAAAGAAACGAGCCACGAAGAGGTGTTGCCATGAATTTGTAAACCCTTGCCAGAGACAAGTCAAGAAGGATACGAGACAGGTGATGAAAATTGTGTGCCGACGACCGAATGTTTTATTCAGCGGATGCGTCAACCAACAACCAATGGTAAAGCAACACAGGTAAGGTGCCGAGTTGACAAGGCCAGCAATCCATTCACGGTTCTCAATTCCAAATTGTGGTAAGAAGAAGAGATTTGCGCCGTTGATGACAGTCTCATCTATGATCAATGGTATATTAGTATTACTATAAAGCTAACAATATTGTTGAGGCTGGCAACATACCCATTCCCTGCGTAGCGGCAGCAAGAGAACACATGATAACCATGTGGTAAAGCTCTTTCGGATGACTCCATTTGTGTGTGACTTCACGCCTCAACATGTTTCTGTCCTCGTCCGTCAGGAGTGGGATTGTCTCAAATGCTCCTGGGTCTTGGGCTAGCATGGCTCCTTTGCTGAATTCTTCCTGGTATTCTTCCATCCCATGGTTGCGAGCATAGGTCGCTCCCATCTCAATCAAGCGTTCATGAGAGTAGCCAGCCAAAGGATGTGCCAGGCGTGAGTTGACCTTATGAAGTGCCTGTGTATATTCAAGGGTTTCATGTTCATTCTCGTGGACGGAAACAGGCTTCTCGGTGCTTGAGCCCGTTGGCACGGTAGTGATAGCCATCCTGAGTTCAAAAAAAGATCACTCAGATGGATGGAAGGAAAAGCAAGAGCTAAAGCGTAAAGAAAAGTGTAGTGCTTTTCAGAATGATGAAATATTTCTCCACAAAAACGCGGGGATAACAGGGACTAAATACTTCTCCGTGTTCCTTCCGCTCCTTACTATGTAACCCAGAGCCTCTGAACGCCCCGCATTAGATAGTAGTACAGAACAGAGCCCAGCCCAGTAACTGACTAACATTGAGCTGCACTTGAATCTCCCTTTCCAGCTTAAAATCTAATGAGCCTTGCACCTATTAACAATATACGCGATCCGCCCTCCATTCCCCCACTGCTTCACCCCTGTTTTTCTGACTTCCCGCCATTAAATATGGCTTCCTATTCCAGTAAATACTCTTCATCTAGCATCTAAAAGCGTTTCTAATACGTCAGACGTCCAGATACCAAAAAAAATGGTGGTTTGGTTTAGCCTTGCGCGCTCCATGGCAATCCCATATTAACGCCAAGGCTGGGTGTAACTAACAATTATTTCTCGATGTGGATATGGATGCAAGTCTCGGGAGGGATCTGCGCTGCAAACGCCTCCCGGAGACCATGCGGGCGCCATTCCTTGTTTTTTCTTTTTCCTTGACCTCTCCTTGCAGGCGACCAAGGCCTCGTCTCCAAAAACCTCGATATGCCTTGGGTACATGCAATTAATATATCTCTATTTCTTCTCTGAACTCGCAGCTTTATTGACCATGCCAGCTAATAGGGGTAGCTCGTCACATTCCTCTGCCAGGAGCTTGCCTGTGTTTCCATGGTCAAATCATCACATATGGGCCGACGACAAACAAGACTTTGGGAATACCCGCATTAGTGTTGAGCCGTGGCAATGCTTGTATGTGCTTAATGATGATAGTCACTTGTCAAAGTTGCTTGCTTTTACTAACCCAGAGACACACAACTTGACAAGGTATATGTTTTTCTTTCTTTCATGTCTGCCTGCACGTATCAGCATATCACGAATGACGTATATGATTCGGTGATATGATAGTGAGCATCACTTCGTATTAAATGAAACTGCTCAAGGCAGAGAGAGATAGGTGAGCGTTGCGCGAAATATTTGCTACCTTATCGTGCCCTGTGTTCAAACCTTAATCTCCAAACCTCACAATTAACGACGCCTAGCCAAGAATTTCGAAATACAGCCGAGGATCCCCCGGCCGTTTCAAATTTTCGGCACTGTCCGATTTAGGACTGAATAAACCGGAGACATCACCGTATCCGCAATAGATTTAGCTGTGCTCCCCGCGCTGCTGGGGCCAACAACTGGCGTTGGAATCCCTAACGACCTGTGGAGAAACCTCGACCCTGCCAGTGCCTCCCCGGAGTTTCTCCGCACAACTAGGAACGCTTACTAGCTAGCGTGCTAGTAGTAAGCTTGATTAGTTAATTACCTAGTACCACCAAAACTCGAAAAAATTGGCTATCTCCGGCCAGGGATTATCACTCGAGTGATTGGTTGAATGGCATCGATCTGCATCAGAAGTTTCCCATACAAGTAATTTTGATCTCTGGAAGCTAGCCAATTTTTCGAGTTATGGCGGTAGTTGTGAGATTCGAATACCTTACACCCGCCGATCAACTTCAATCTGCGGGTATTGGGACTTGACGCATGTTTTTTTGTCAATCAATCGCTATTACAGGTTATGTACCTACAAGGTAACTCCACCAGCTCGATCGAACGGTTTTCTTTTTACCGGTGGGAACAGTAAAAATAAACTATATTGTAATATTTAATGGGAATAATATGTTAGGATATATATGAAGCAAGGGGCGAACGGACAAATCAACATGGGAACTTCATAATCACCTTTATGATACCTACAGAAGTGTTTAGAAAAATAAATACCACGGGGCCCATTTACTCCCAACCCGCATACCAGTGCCGGAGATGTAGTTACAATACTAATCATTGGACTGCCGCTTCATCGGTTTAAAGCGTGGGCCGTTACATACAGTGGTATTGTTGATAGAAAAAAGCTTTATTCAAAGCCACCGACGTATGTAAGGGCGGGGCACGATACCTAAAGAGGAAATAAGACTTCGTACCTTTAATGGGATAATCAGGCTGTTTACCCTCGAGTTCATCCGTCTTTGTCGCCGCGTCGCCGACGACACTGGCAACGCCGCCATCATAAGATAGGTAGGTGAGTCTCGGGAATCTCAAGGGCGAACGGGTCGAGATAAGTGCTATGAACTTCAAACTGCGGGGATCGCCATTCAACACTCAGGATGTTGATTGATTGATTACTTCATTTAATTGTATGCAAACACTCAGGAGGTTAAAGTATTGCGAGTTATAAGAAGTGATGAATACCAGTGCGCTACGTTACTGGCTAAATGCACACGGTGAGTAAAAACAGAGCTCGAGGGAGAATAATATATAATAAACGTTAAAGACCCGACGGGCCCCGATTAAAGCAGGCCCTTGCTTTAGCGTACATATGCATATAGAGTATCTACTTCGATCATCACGCGCTTAAGTTTATCCGCTGAACAGAAAAATCTTCAATCATTTGCAGCCTTTTATGATATTAGGGGCGTAAGTTGTTTGGATCTACGCTCAACCGAAAAAGCAGGGGATTCATTCTGCCATTCCAATACTTCAAGGAACATCCTTTGCACAAGAATTATTTTACTAGCCCGAGGCAGACCAGAAATAAAAGTTCAAAGCCCTTAACTCCGCGTCTCTGGCAATACATATTCAGTGCATCTAGCAATCTTGATCCTATCAGAGGCAGGTGCAAATCAGTTTCCAAGATGCGAACTGAATACGGGATTTCCATCTGACTCTACAGCACGATAATCTTAAGCATTGTTTACTCGCACGTGTGCACATAGTAACCATGACTCTAAATTCAAGACCTTTTTGAGAATATTCTACTCTGTGCCATGTGCCTTTATTTTAAAACGGACTTGCGGCTTCAATAAATCCTGGGTATGAAGCGTTCTGTCTCTGGATATCAGATCTATGGATGTGATAAAACGCATTGATTTGCATATATTATATGATGTACATACATAATCAAATCTGGCAGCATTCAAATGTTTATAGTGATAAATTATTGGTGCTGTCTGGCTATGGCTGTACTAACTAGCCGGCAGCTTATGCACTTTTCTAGGCTTGACCCATGGCAGCTAACTGTAAGTAGTCTATCCCTAATAATTTATATAATTATATCGATTCGCACATCGAAACTTATAGTTATTAGAGACTTGCGCGCGCGCCATCAATTGGTTACTGAATAAACTGACTTCGATATCCACTCGTAGAAAAACACATACTGTACGTAGAAGAATGGTGATTGGCTCGATGTCTCCTACTCAAAGATATTATGTAGGTAAAGGTAAGTCTGTAATATGGATTATGAAATCTTCCTATCTTTAAAATGGATAAGTAGTTAATCGCTAACCTTTGTAGTGCCGTAATAGTCGGATAGTGATCTCGCTTCGTGAGTCAGGCATCCAAGGTGACACAATCTTCACACAAAATGAGAATTTTCTCTCCCGATAGTTTCTGGTGGGTTGCCTGAAGATTGATCGTGGATGCCTGAATTCGAACCCAGACGATTATCGAAAATGGTATTCACAAGAGTTGTATTCACTGGATGGGGGGATTTTCTAGAATTGCGCGTCGCATTAGGCATGTGTTACCCCGCACGTGGTCATTCCTAGTTAGGGATAAAAAGAACGACTTCTCCGTGCTTTCATTGATATCATCAACGCAATATTCGTTTCCTCGTAATCGAAAGTCTATATCACCCCCGTTCTTCACACCAAATACCAAGTTTTACATGGCAAGCGAGAATGGTGGCTTCGGCGCCGATGGGGTTGGACGAGGAGTCGATTTGGTGAGTAGTCTAGAGAAGACGAGAGGCTACCAGATGGAAATGTTTCAAGAGAGCTTGAGAAGGAATATCATTGTCGCGGTATGGCGTATAAAGATCCAGATTTTATCTAGTGTACGTACTAACATGACGCAGATGGATACCGGATCTGGAAAGACGCATATGTAACGAGCAGAATTGTTTCCTTTCAATATCCCCGCAATACCATAAAGTCCCTGAGTTCTGTATAAAATTAGTTAGGAGAATTGATTTTGACTGAACGGTTTTTTCTACAGCGCTGTGCTTCGGATCAAGGCGGAGTTAGAGAAAGGAAACGGAAAGGTATAGCAATAATAACCTTATCAAGCCTGAAATCGTGTGCTAATATGTTTTAGCTGTGTTGGTTTCTGGTACCAAACGTCGCGCTAGGAACACAACAATATGATGTTTTGAAAGGCTCATTACCACCTGTGAAAATAGAGTTTTTGAGTGGGAACGATAAAGTGGATAAATGGAGCGATCAAGAGATTTGGGATGGTGTTCTAGGGTTAAACAGTGAACAAAGCGCAGTGATTATCAGTACTCATCAGGTAAGTATATACTCACCAATATATCCCTAATAAAGAACAAATATCACTTTACTAGACAAAAAGTAATACGGACCCGGGTACTGATAGTTAACGGGTAGGTGCTGCTGGATGCCTTGACCCATGGCTTCGTGAAGCTCGAAAAAATCGGGTTGCTAATTTTTGACGAAGGTTTGTGGCCCAAGTATCGTTAAATCGGCCTTAAAAGGAGTAGATTTACTAGTAAACTTCATGAAATACGGGGGTATGATATATAGTTGCCTTGGAATTTACTAATATATATCCCCTCGCAGCACATCATTGCGTTAGCTCTCACCCAGCAAACCGAATCATGCAGGATTTCTACCATGAACGGCTCAAAAAGTCGTTATATGTCCCAGCCATTCTTGGACTTACGGCAAGTCCTGTGGTAAGAGCAAGGCCCGATCAACTTCGGTATATATTAATTAGCCCATCTTAATGCTTTCTCTCCACATACTGAACTGTCTCCATAGATTAATTGAAGCAAATCTAAACGCAATTGCTCGGACGCCGGTAATAAACCGAATCGAACTTCTCAAACATGTTTACCCACCACAGCTCAAAAGAGTTATATACAGCTCTTCACAATTTAAATCCTTCACACCATTAGCCAGATTACCAGAGGATATTTCCCCCCCTAGTACGGGGAAAGTCCTGGATATTGACTCGGACTATTCTAACGGGAGCACAAATGATACTTTTAATATGAAAGCGCTTGAACGGGCAATAATTAATATAGATGGAGGTTGTGACGGTGATAGCTGCAGCGGGGATAGCATTTATTACTCTGATGAGGATACCCATGAGACGGACGGACCTTCAAACGGAGTAGAGACTGAGATACCTGAGGGTCAGTTCGAAAGCATAGATCCAAGAACAGGCGAGCCTTTTGCGAAAGAACAGGAACATGAACAGGAGTTCGAGATTATAGACCCAAGAACAGGGGATGTTCTTATACCCGGAAGACCACACTCACCAGATGCCATTTCCGTTAAATCAGATACATACGAGGTGATCGACCCTAGGACCGGAGAGGTTTACACGCCTTCCTCTCGACGCGAGTCACCTTCACGTTCACGATCGTCAACACCACCAGCAGCTACATCAATAAGCCCGCACCGACTACCAGTACCATCCTCAAATCCTTTGCCGGTAATAATTTCTCAAGGAACCTCTTCGGCGTTTGAGTCCCTCAAAAATGCGTATATGAAGATGGATATTGAGAATGATCCGTATATTGTTTCTCTACGCCAATCACCTGTCCCTAATGAGCGTAAGATTCAGAGCTTGATATCGAGTAGGGGTACCTACTGTCAAACTCAAATGAAAGGGCTTGTCACCAAAGCGTCTCACATCCAGAAAGAATACGGAGTATGGGCCACGGAATGGTACATCAAAGAAGCATTATCAAGGACCTTGCGAGGTGCCGAGGAAAATGACGGAGAGGGAACATTGATAGAGTGGAATGGCGACGAGAAAACACATCTAAAATCGGTTCTAAGGGGTGTCGCAGTGCCCAGAGATGTCGGACCTGTCGAGGGAAGGCTCACAGATAAGATGGAGAAGTTGATTCAGGTCCTGTTAGAGGAGTATCACAGCGAGGAAGATAGAGAAGCTTTTGCCGGGCTTGTATTTGTTGAGCAGAGAGTTGAAGTAACACTTATGCAGCAGATTATCAGGACACACAGGAGCACGAAAGACCTCTTCCGGTGCGGTACGATAGTTGGTGGAGCGCAGCATACGGCAAGAACAGGAAAGGGGATTTACGAACTGGTTTCTCCAAAGGATCAAGTTGGAGTCATTGAGCTATTCAGAGCAGGAAAAGTGAATCTATTAATATCTACGAGTGTAGTGGAGGAAGGGCTTGATATTCCGGCTTGCCATCTTGTCGTGTGCTTCTCGCTGCCGCAGAACCTGAAGAGCTTTATACAACGCCGAGGACGTGCTCGAAGGGCTAAGAGTACCTATGTTTTGATGTTCGAGGAGGGGGATAAGGACGGGAGTGTGGAGTACTTTGAGAAGAGGGAAAGGGATATGATCGAAGAGTATCTGGACGAGACCAGAGAGTTAGCTACGGCGGCAGCCCAGGAGGAAGATTCGGAGGAAGACGAAAATAAAGGAATCTGGGGCGTGGGCACAAAACGAAAGTTTCTTATTGAGAGTACCGGGTATTTATTTCCTCCCTTCTTTATCCATGCAGAGTATACACCAATTAGAATAGGCCTGTCGTGCCATGTCTTTTTCTGCTCCCGGCCGGCACTACCTATATAAGGACTGAAACAAAAGAAACCCATCATTACCCTCCATGCTGATCATTAATACCAATACTAACAACCATCATTAGGGCTTGTTTAAATCTAGAATCGGCAATCACACATCTCCATCATTTCTGTGACTGCTTACCACAGGGCCAGTATATGAACATCAACCCAACATTTACATGCGAAATTGATCTAGACTCCCACAATGAAGACGGAACCAGGACCTCAGCTCAACTCTTCAGGGCCGAGGTCTTGCTCCCCAATTGTATCCCTCCAAAGGCACGTCGTACAAAGAGCAAGCTATCATGGCCTACCGAAAAATGGGCGAAGCGGGATGCTGCGCTTGAGGCATACATTGCCCTATATCGTCTCAAACTTGTTGATGATCATTTGATGCCCCTGTTGCGGACAGATGCGGATATCGATGCCATGAAGGATGTCGAGAAGAGACCTTCTAAGGTTCCGGTTGAGACTACCATGAACCCTTGGGCTAATATGAAGTGGGATGATGATGCCCCCGTTTACTCCACAACTATCAGTCTGCGCATGCCAAGGTCAGATAAAGATGTGGAAATCAATATGCTGACGTCCGTCGAGTGCCCTCCTGTGGCTGATATCCGGGTCTTCTGGACTAATGATGAGGTCGGAAAGGTCACGG
This sequence comes from Morchella importuna, assembly GCF_003444635.1. Classification (NCBI taxonomy): domain Eukaryota; kingdom Fungi; phylum Ascomycota; class Pezizomycetes; order Pezizales; family Morchellaceae; genus Morchella; species Morchella importuna. Next base: position 167,787 of record NW_025763434.1, on the reverse strand, counting down.
TTGGGAATACAATCTGTCTCGGTGTGAACCCGGGAATCGTGGAGTGGGGGAGACAGCAAACCTTTGAGTTGCTTTCTTATATATTTGGAAACAGGATGAGGTCCGGGGTCATGGAATTCCCGTATTTGTTTGTTCCTCTTCAGCCAGGCGAATGGGACTGCTCCAATCTTGGACGAATTACAAACGCTTTAGACGGCTATAATCAATTTGGTCCAAGCTGTGATATTGTGATCAACGACAGTTTACAGAGCAACTTACGACTTGTCGTCAAAAATTGGCGAACAGATCTGTCCCCCCTGGATGTACCTACACTTGTTGAAAGATACGGCAAAAAGCACATAAAAAAGGACCAGCCAATCATCGAAGCAGTCAAAATCACTAAACGCCGAGATTTCCTTCATGAGGAAGCAAATCAACCCAGCTCTGAATCTACGATACTTCTTCTCCCACAGTATTGTACTCTTGAGAGGATCCCATGGCGCTTTTATCAACTGGGGATGTTTCTTCCGGGCATCATTCGCCGGATTGAGATACACCTTATTGCGGCGGATCTACAGCGGACGCTACTAGCACCGGTTGGTATCCATGATCTTTCTCTCATCGTCACCTCAATATGCGCATCTGCTGCCCGGGAGGCAATTGACTACCAAAGATTTGAGTTCCTCGGTGATTCAGTGCTTAAATTCCTCACCAGCGTCAACCTTGTCGATGAGCACCCACTTTGGCACGAAGGCTACCTCGCCCGGAAAAAGGACCAGCTAGTTTCAAACGCCCGGCTAGCCAAAGCAGCGCAGGACAAGCGGCTATCGAGGTGGATCATCACCTCGATCTTCACGGGGATGAAATGGGCGCCGCACTACATCCGGGACCCCGAAATGCTCAAAGACGCCGAAGATGTGGAAACCCCTAGCGGCAAGAATGAGCTATCGACTAAGATCCTCGCTGACGTTGTCGAATCCCTCATCGGTGCATCTTTCCTCGAAGGAGGTTACGAAAAAGCGCTGAAATGTATAAACCTCTTTGTGCCTGAAAACGAACTCAAGCCCCTCCCTCTACGCATCAACTCTATGGTCTCTCGCGCCGCAATGCTTCAGCCCAGCACCTCGAACCTCCATGACCTTGAGACGCTCCTTGGCTACACCTTCCAACACAAAGCGCTCCTCGTCGAAGCTATCACACACCCCTCCTATACCTCCGACATGAGCTCTATCTCCTACCAGCGACTCGAATTCCTTGGCGACGCCCTTCTCGACATGCTTGTGGTTCCATGGCTTTTCCGCCACGAGGATGAGCTCTCCCACATCAACATGCATCTCTTCAAGGCTTCGGTCGTCAACGCTGACTTCCTCGCCTTCCTCTCCCTCGGCTTTGCCACAACTGTTGGAGATGCAACCGTCGTTGAGTCTCCCCGCCGTGGCCGCCGCCAATCAACTTTCGAGCTCGTGCCAAAGGACCGTAAAATCCAGCTATGGAAGTTTGTCCGCCACCAGCACCCGGAGATGGCGTCTGCGCAGACCAAGGTCTGGCACAGCTATGATGCAGAGGGCTTCCGAGATATCATTCAGGAAGCTCTCGACAAGAGCAAAAATTACCCGTGGACGGCGCTGTGCGGGCTCGAGGCGGACAAGTTCTTTTCTGACATTGTTGAGGCGCTTCTCGGTGCAATCTTCGTAGACTCGGGTGGAGACTTTGGGCCAGTGACGGAGTTTGCGGAGCGGCTGGGGATATTAAGAACGATGCGCAGATTGGTTAGAGATAAGGTGGACGTTACCCATCCAGTCAAGAAGCTTGGTGAGCTTGTGGCGGCCGACGGGCAAGGGACGGTCACGTATCTGCCTAGTTTGGCAAGAGGGAAGCATGCATGTACAGTGCAGATCAATCAGAAGACTTTGGTAAAGATTGAGGGCGGGAGTAGTAGGGCTGTGGCGAGGGTGAGGGCTGCAGAGGCAGGATTTCATACATTGGTGTAAGTATTCCTATATTTTCTGGTTTCGGGGTGTGGAACGTTGACAATTTGTAGGGAGAGGAAAGCAAAATCAATGGTAATACCAAATAAATGACCGGGAATCCGAGGAAACGATCGAGGTTAAATTATTATTTATTTTCATATTGGACAGGACCGAACTGGAATTTTGGGGGGGTCTTCTTTTCTTTTATTTCTTTTATGCACTTTTTTAGTTGCGCATCGTAGCTGTTTTTCAGGTTGTAAGTTAGATTACGGGCAGTCAAATTTTTGGTTATTTGATGGAATGGGGAGGGGGGTTATGGAGATATTCACTGGATTTCAAAATCATTATCCGGGAAAACCGATGGAAGCTAGCCATAAAGCTACCGGCTGATGGAGTAACTAGTGGTCCCGAAACGGCGCACGATTACAGTTCCGCTACCTCGTGCTACTACTGGTTCAGACTCAGGTAGTTCTCGCAGCTGTTTGGACTCTGGGGGGGGGGCGGGGAAAGGACTAGAGGATCATACTGCATCCTCTTCAGAAACAAGGTCTACAGGAAGGCGAGCTTGGTGGAAAGCTACACGGCTAACCTTGGATCCCGGTACATAGGAACTTTAGAGGATCATAAGGGTCTGTGGAGGTCGATCATATCAGAAGAATCATTCATGGCCCATGCCACGATTGTTTCTTACCTTTTGTCGGTCTGGATACTGAAGTCTTCAGCTCAAGTCTCGTGCTGGATGGATCATAGGCTCCAGGTCTTAAGGAATGCCTGGCTGGAATGACGACTAACAGAGCGGAACCATTACAGCTCGCACCTCAATATTAACAAAATACTTACATATCTCGTGGACCAGGACTACTCATGGAGTGGAGTGGAAGGGATCATTTCACACCATTGCAACTGAGTGGATTCGGCTAGACACTATCATCATATTCATGTAAGCCTGAAAGCGGGCCAGGGAAATACTTATATGTATGTAAATAATTGGTTTTAAAAATTGAATCTATATCCGGTGGTATCCTGTACATACAAGGGCTGTTAGATTTTACAGTTATTGGCCCATGGCCTACTGAATAACAGGAGTCAAATCATACTGGGAATGAAATCTTGGAGACCAAGTGTGGAATTATAAATTTTGTAAATAGCGCGAGAGCAGAGCGATCAGTAGAAACTGATCTGGGAGGGCTAGTCAGCTCTTGTAGGCGTTGGGGCCCAGACCTGGAGTCAGGGAAAATATCATATCATCCATGCACCGCCACCCGTCCTTCTCCTTTTGATTCATGCCCTCCACGAACAGGAATATCATTACGCGTACATAGTGTAAATACATGTAGTATAGAACAAGCGAAAGTCCATGACCTAGGCATCACTTTCCTTTTTGGTCATAAATACTTGATCCTTCACACTTATGAACTGCATTATTATTATTAGCTATTAATAGCGGACCAATGATCTCTACTACAGTGAAGGTTTTCTTTATAAGTAATCACAAGACGGATTTAACTAATTTTTCTCTTATCGGCGTGGATATACCCGAGAGAATTGTTAAATACAATATTCATGGGTATAAAAACTGGATAAGCAAACCTATTTCTTTCTTTTATTCATAAATACTTAAATTCTCATTGATACAACACTACAATTCTTTATGTTCAAAACCATGTTGGTATCTACCTCCACCCCACATATCTATCCTATCTAACTCTGATAATTAGGCACCCTCTCCGGGCTCAACACACACCACCCTAGCCCTTACTACACATCTAACCTCCTTTCCCTCTCCCATCTCATCACCAAACTTTTCCACCCCAGGCCATGCCACGCACCCGACCACACTTCCGTCCTCCTCCTCTCCCGTCAGGTCTTCCATAGTCTCCACATCCCACTTGGCGCCAACATGTATGCCCTGTATTTGAAAGCGTGCGCGCTGGCATCGCATCAGTGTTGCGATACGGATCGTGGCATCCACGATCGCTGTAAGTGATTTTTCGCGGGATGCATTAGGCAGCGTCGGGAGAAGGGGCGTGGTATATGTTAGGAGAGCGTTGGTGATACGAGTCGTGAGCTCAGTGAGGACAGCGGGTGTGGCGAGGAGGTGTGTGCGGAGGAGGGTGAGCGTTGAGGCGCGCCAGGAGTTTAAAGATACTGGTGACGCTACACATATTAGAGTCAGCTCAAACATATATCTGAGGGTACTAAGCTAAGTACCTGTGTCGGCAAACATCTCCTCCAATCCCTTCAAAGCCACATCTCGGTCCTCCTCCAGTCCTAAAAACCAACCCTTAAATACTTCCCTCACTAAAACATCGGCCATCACTGCCTGTACTACATGCACTCTCCTCCCATCACCTACCAGTCCGTCATGCCCGGGTACCGCCCTTTCCAGCACTGCTCTCACTTCCGCGTCCAAAGATCCTACATCCACCCGTCCCCCCTTCACGGCTCCGTTAGTCAAGCACCAGTTAACGACATCATACCCGATCCTCCCCCACGCATCTCTAAATACTTCATCCCCGACTGCCTCTTCAACTCGCGTGCTAGTACTAATGCACATCTTCAACCCACCCACCACTTCTTCCAACCGCGCAATCTCAGCATCGCGTGTCGCAATAACGGCGTTTGCAGCGGTCTTGTGCACACGTAGCTCCTCAGCGATGCGGGCATTCGCGGCACGAAGATTGTCGAGCTCAAGTGACGGTGTTGCGGTGTGCTGCTGCAGCTCTAGGATCTGGGCGTCGCGGCGCGAGATGTCTTTCTTGAAGCCTACGATGTCGCGCTTGTAGAGGTCGATGTCTGTGAGCATATCACGGCGCTCCTTGTGGAAAGTTGTGAGTGCAGCCTCGAGGTCCTTTATACGTGTGCGGGATACACGACTACTAGGCTTCTTGACTGTCTATAGGGAGGGGGTATTAGCTCGGAGGAAGTAACGTTAGCGGGATAAGTACCTCATCTTCATCATTTGCGCCGGAGGTAGTCTGGCTTGATTCTTTCGCTGTTTCTAGTTCTGAGACGTCGTCCGCCTTGGCCTCTGCGGTCTCCTCGTGGGTTTTATCTGGACTTTTTCAGCCCACTGACTTGCGCCCTGGTCTCCTGCTGGGGTTTTCTTGGGTGATAACTCTCACCTTCAGCTTCCTTAAGCTCCAGAGGAGGCGGCGGGGTGGACATGGTGCGGTCTATGTCTTTGGTGGGGGAGATGAGGCATCATGGAGTGGAGATACGGGCGGGACATCTTGCCTGCATATGCAGCCATGGAAGGGTTTGTGTAACGTTTCACACCCATTGTGGGTACCGAGTGATAACTTGTGAGTATCACTGCATATCACTCGGTAAGTGCGTAGAGTTCCCAAATTGATACATTTTTGCTGATTTCTGTGAGCCCGAAATTCCAAGCTCTAGAGAGCACAAAAACAAAATACCAAGTGACCCAAGTCGATTTTATAAACTCAGTTTTACAAACTGGCTTGCCGAGGTGTTATCCATGGGATCCGTCGCCAATACCGCTAGGCCATTGGGAGGTTCGGTATTTCCAGCTGTGGGAATTTAATAAGCCAAATCTTTGCAGCAGTTTCATAATACTAGGCTCGATTAAACAAGTACTAAACACATGGAAAGATTCTTGCAAAGTTAAGCACGATTGCTCCATTAGGTAACTATTAGGATAATTATTGTGTTCAGCCTGAAGCTAGCTATATAGCAATCACAAATCGAGATAAGATTGACTGTATATAAGTAATCATCTGAGGAAGGTATGAGTCCCGTTTATATAAATAACACCTACTAAGATGAAGTTTCCCAAGACACAATATCATTTTTGTCCTATATGCATTACCGTGGCCGGCACCTCAAAGAACAGAAGAACTTCCCCCTGGTATACCGAACATCATCGAACCTACATATGTTTGTGGCCACGATTTCAGACTCGCTCCGCGGGCACTACGGCTATATATAAAAGTTGGCCCCGTTTCGCAGGCCTATGCCATAACCGATAAGTACAATTCTACATGTAATTAAAACCTAGACCAGCAGATCAGAGGACTGGCCTGCGCATAGGAAATATCAGTAAAAAGGGCTACAGCAAGTAAACGACTCAAACCAGAACCTGATCTGCACGTGCACACGGTTTACTTCAACGCTGAGTACTTTATATGCACGTTCAATCCAGGCCTTTTTAACAGGTCCAGCGGTCAGTATCAGAATATATATACATTTTCCGAGACCCCAGAGGGCTAGAATAGGACTCCAAACGCACGTGTCATATTCAAGGGCTCGATATATAACGGTGACTGCCATTTTAACGTAACAGGAACCCATCGAACAGCGATATTAGTTGAAGAAATCTTTTGTTTCAGTGCCGTTTTTTCTAAGTATAAGGTGTGCAGCACTGCTTTAGCCAAATTCGGGGTTAAGTGATAGCCCGTTGAAACATCGCCAAAGCGCGTTGAGTTGGGTTGAGTTGAGGGTTTTGGCGCCTCTATATAGGTAAGGCGCAATTGCAAAATCTCAAAAGGTTCAACCCACTCCAAAAAGCTCAACCAGCTTTTTGACAGTTGTGATTTCCGAGTCGAGTTGAGATTTGACAAAGAAGGCAAAGTTTTCACCAGAGCGAGGATAGTGCAATGCGGGAACAGGGGATAAGAAACTAAAGCAGTACCCGAGCGGGCCGAGCCTATTCTATAAACCTCAACTAGCCATGGTTGAGCTTTTGAAAGGGTACTCAAAGTATCAACACAACCAACCGGTGGGTTTTCCGATTGGCCGGAAAACCTGTAAAAATGAAGCTAAAAATCTCAACTCAACTCGCCTCAACTGCACTTTGATCTAAGGGCCCGTTTGGCAACGGGGTCGACTTGTCGGATTTTGGTGAAAGGCGACTTATTCGCGTATTCTGGACTCCCTAAAAAGTTTTGGCTGTTTGGCAACACATTTTGTCCAGTAGATTTGTCACCCAAAGTTAACAAATCGACTGAAATAAAAAAGCAGCTCCGAGCCTGCTTTTTGTTTCCGTTGCAACGATATCACCTCCAACCCAACCACATTCGGCCAACTTAATTTAAACTACCAAACAGCAGGCAACTAACTTTTCTAGAGAGCAACTTATCCTCTCCACATAAGTGACCCTTTGGATAAGTCCGTTGCAACGACTTAAACTACCAAACGGGCCCTAAGCTTGGGAAATTTATCCGTCATTAGAGGATCCGTTAATCCAAAGATTAATTTTAAAAATCATATATAAATCAATGTACAAGAATTCCGGGATAATATGACTTTTGAGCCCTTTTTGTCTCACTAAAAAGTTTAAAGAGCGCTCTCGGTTTCTTTAGATCTTCCAATAGCTTTCCTCTTGAACACCACCCTCTTTCCCCAAACTCAAGTTCTAATAGAGAGTTTTAGCTGCACCAGTTGAACAGAAAGTCGGACGGATTGGACAAATATCCTAGCTGTTTTGGGTAAAGACTTGCAAGAATCCAGCCAATAAGAGGTGCAGGATTTTTTGTCCAAGTGCTCGACTTTCTATCCAACTCGCGCAGCTAAAACTCTCTAATGATGCACATAAGACAAAACGAGACTAATTTGAACCTCTATCTCTATATCTTGTCTCGCTATATCGCAGCCTTGATAGTCTCGTGGATGAATAGGAATAGGTGGCCAGAAGAACAACGGATCCAAAGAGACTTGGTGGGAGTAATCTCAAGTGAGGGCGAATACCGCCAAAACTTGAAAAATTGGCTATCGTCGTTCAGGGATCACCCCTTGAGTGATTGTTTGAATCACATCGATCCACATTAAAAGTTTCCCATACAAGTAATTTTGATCTAGCCAATTTTCCGAGTTATGGTGGTAGTTTTATCCTCATGACTCCCATGACTCGTATCGGTGTTGGAGATAATAAGATAGAGCTAAAGGCGGAACTAGACCCCCTTAAGAGATAATTGAAATTACAAGTCTGCGGCGCAGCTCTCGCTAGTGCTCACAGATCCCTCCTAGTTCGAATAATAATGTGTCGTTAATAAGAACTTCTTGTCTATCAAGCTTTATATTGATGATCGCTCTCACCTGTTCCAGATGTTAGCACGCACGCTGACAGTCAAGCTCAAGTCTCCGCAAAAATGCTCGCTACCACCGCTACCACGCGAGTGCAGCACGATGTAATGGGCAATATTATACCACTTTCAGCCGCAAAGGTGCAGTTTAATGCACAAAACAGCCTCTTATGAGATGACATGTCTCGGCTGGATACAATTGCACTTCTAGGATGGAACCGTAGGGCTTCGGAAGGCCGAGGCTGAAGAAGATTGCGCCCTGTGCAACATATGTATCTCCCGTACCACATACCGTTGCTGTTGAGTGTTGGCTTTAACAGCCTACATATGTAACGCCCCCGCCCTCCATCTCTCGTCCTCAGTCTTTACATGTAGTTCTTCAGTGACGTGTCGATCTTTCATGTAATCAAAGGGCCTGATGACAGCCAGAATTACGAGAAGATGTCTAAATATATTAGCCAGTGATGTTTTAAACGTTGATCACAACGGGTTTTACAGATGCTGGTAGAGACACCACACGAGAGTACAGCTGGGGAACCCTATATCCAGTGCACTTTTTGCCCTTACTTCTAGCGCCAACTCCTCGACCACCACAACCCCTAAATTATTTTTCTTCCTATAGAATAGTTCTTCTGCTTGTTCTCTACAGTTCTGTAGAGAGATAATTAATTTAGGTGTTGTGGTTGAGGTGTAGTTTGTCTTTAAAGTTGGTATACTTTTAGTGGGGAGCCCACTCAATGTCGTCTCTATTTATTGCCTAATTGGGTAATTCTCTCTCCCAGGAGCGTGTATTATTACCCGATTAGGATTAGTAAAGCTATTATAGAGCTAATCTAAGATATCTTGGCATTGGCTTTCTTATTTTAATTTCTAAAAGCAGTAATTAATTGTATTAGTAATTACCAAACTAAATATCGCGGACACCCCGGTATAGGCTTCCCCAGCTATCCCTTGGACGTGTGAGACATTTGGAGAATCTCTCTCATGCATTAGCGTGCCCTACCTAGGAAACGATTTACTATAATAAAGCAGCAACTTGCGAAGTTTTTGGCATCTCTGAGTATTCCGAAGACCGATAAATGCAGCAAACTGCTTACCCGGACGTTTTCTCAGCCAAATTCTAGATCACATGACTGCCAATTCCCGCTAATGCATGAGAGAGATTCTCCAAATGTCTCACGCGTCCAAGGGATAGGTAGTGTCTATGCCCATACCCACTTTTTCCATATCTATCAATACTGATTGGTCAAGCCTTACTCTCAAGGCCGGAACCCGTGATACCCCGACCCAGAAACTCTAACAACGGGCGCACTCCAGTGGTTTCTGTCCAACCGATTCAGCCCCTTTCTCTGCCTTGAGGCTCTGTGTAATATTCGTGTAACACAAGGGATCTGCGGTTAAGCTTAAACTGTCTGTCCAGTTGTTCCACTTTAGGTAATATTAGTCGAGGCTTTTCTATTGACAGGGAAAAATACGAAAGGCTCGAGTTCCTTGACTCATCAGGGGAACTAGCTTTCATAGGGTCTTGAGGTAAACGATAGCTATACTTCTGCAAATATCTTCGCACTATCGAAGGAAATAAAGCCCAGCAGAGTTTCAAAACCAAGTGACTGATATGTGGCGTGAGGAGTTGAACAAAAAAAAAACTCCATATTGACGGCCATGCCGATAGATCCTAATGTGCGTGTAACCCTGTGTATTTCCTTACACACATCATGTAGGAATAGGCACTTGTCATTAAAACTTCTCAGTGGCTGGATCCTTGGATGAATGCATAGTTGATGTGTAGGAATACAGCCGGTGTCACCGCCGAAGCTGCAGAGTTACCTAGCCAAGAATTATGGATGTTGTACAAAGGATTAATTGCAATTAACACGATACGAGGGCCGGCCTTGGCATTAACTAGCGATTTATGTTGGTAATTGACTTCTTTCTTTGCTTTTGGCAGGACGGAGTTGAGTTGGGGGTGTGGGGTTGATCTGAATTCAGTATGTCAGTTGCAGTCAGTATATATATCATCCCCCCTCTCCATTCCATCTTTTAGACCATTGTGCAGTCATCCGTCTCCTGGCCACATACGTACTTTCAATCATGAAATATCACGTCCCCATTATCGCCTTCCTTTCTCTCGCAACCTCAGTATGCGCAGAAGAATCCTCCGATCTCGGTATATCCCCCGTCCCCAAACAGGTCCTCCCAATGGGCTCCATGGAGCCCCCAGGTCTTTCTGGGGGTAAATTCACCCCCTTTGCCGACCGAGTTCCCGCTGCCGCAATGCACAAACGACAAACTACATGTGCCACGTCCGGTTCATACATGTGCGCCAACAGTAACACCTGTTGCTACGTTGGCTATGACTGCGAGTCGGATGGTGTGCAGAATTGGTGTTGTCCTATTGGCGAGCTCTGCTCGGGATCAGCGTCATGTCCTGCTGATCATACTGATTGTGGGCCCATTACCGGTGGGGACGGATGCTGCCCTACTGCTACCTCGATTTGCTACTACCAGAGTAGCACGAACCGATATGGATGTTTAGAGAATGGCGGCAGCGGTGGCAGCGGTGGCAGCAGTGGCGGTGGCAGCGGTGGCAGCAGTGGTAGTGGAACGTGCTCGAGGTCGGGGTACTTTCCTTGTTCAGATGGGTCTGGGTGCTGTCCGAACGGGACTACATGTGTGTCGGGCAAGGACTACTGCCAGAAAGATTGTGAACGTGGGGAGACGGAGTGTGTCGGTGGGTGCTGCCCATCAGGATACTCATGCGACGCTGTACGGGAGAGCTGCATCAGAAATAGTGGAGGTGGAGGTGAAAGCACTGCGCGGGAATCTACATCTAGTAGAGCGAGGCGTACATCATCGACGACCCCAATCCCGACACCGACCGGGACAAGCGATTTTGACTTCTCAGAGGAGACTCCATCTTCTACTGATGAGGGGTCAACTACTTCCACGAGGGCATCAAACACACGGTCGACGGTGCCTACGAACACAGTGGCTCAAGTAATTTCTGGGAACGGTGGGTCTGGCGTAAGAGTCCCGGTGGTGTTTGGATTGATGATTATTGGGTTGTTTGCGGTCGTGCGTTTATAAAGCGGGGTTTCTGCGTGACCTCACGGGCCATGTTAATAGTTGGTAAATGTCTAGTATTTATTATGTTGAGATTGGGATACGAATCTTAATAAATGTAATTTGATGTATGGATGAATGTATGTGAAAGGTTCCGTGGTGGGCTTTGCGACCAGATTGTTGATTTCCTCCCAAGATAAACCGCTAGCAATAACACACAGAGCGAGATCCCGTATGAGGGCTCTCAAAGCAAACGCAGATTATTACCGACTGTATAACGATCATTGACCGCTGGGCGAGCGCTAACTGGTTGTGTTGTGTTTCACATGAGTCGTGGTAGCAACACGTCTTCCCGTAACTCTGCAATTCAGGCATCCATCATCCCACCATCCACCCCCCACTACTACTCCACCCCACTACAGCTCCCTCTTTCTTCCTCTTCACAAAAATCTTCCTCTTCACAAAAAGCTTCCTCATCACCATCAATAGGCCCTTGCCGATTTCACCAACTGGCAGATAGCTCGCCTAATCCCAAAGTAATCCTAAATATCTTTTCTGCGCATTGTCTTTTTACAATTCATTAATTGAGACTGACATTTTAGCTCTTACACCAGGAACCCCAGACATGGGCGGTAGAGGTATACCATCTGCGCCCGGAGGTGCGAAACGGAACGCTTTTGACAAGAAACCGGGAGCGGCTGCTGGCGCGAACAGGTTTGTTTTCATCAAATTTTATTTTCGCTGTTTTTTCTGGTTCACTATTTAAGAGCCATAGACACAGTTGCTAATTCATACACCTGATAGGGATGGCGGGGCACCTTCGCAGATTAGATGTGCGGTCTGTAAAAAAACGAAGAGCAGGGAGGAGTTCTCCAACCGCCAGCTCCTCAAGTTCACTTCGTACAATAAGGGCAGTCGAACAAGTAAGTACAAGCCATCGGGCACCATAGCTCAACTATAATTGCTTCAAACTGGACTTTGGTGCTGATTCCAGCCAGCCAAGAAAGATGTGGATTCAGTGCATGTCACTTGTACCCTGTGCACCGCGGGCCAAACCGTTGAGCTCAAATGCTATGTTTGCGACAAAGTGAAGGGTTTGCATGAGTTCGCCAAAAACCAGCGAAAGGACCCAGATAACGCCAGGTGCATCAAGTGTGTCGACTCTGACATTACGGCCGAGCCCGACCTTCATGCTGATCATCCTAATGTTCCCGTTGATTCAAGCAGCGAAGATGAGGAAGAAGAAGAGCACAATGTATGTGTTGAAATCTACGTCTTGTACTTTGGATGGTTGGTTTTCTTTGCTAACAATTTCTTAGTGGGATGCTCCAGCAAGGTCGACTGCCAACCAGATCAGGCCTTATAGACCTCAGAATAAGAAGACTGATTGGGCATCAACTACCGGTGAGGACGATGACGATGAATATGACGATGTCTCATCTTCTGCTACATCCCAATATAGTGGCCCTCCCAGACAGCAGGGATTCAACCTTCCAGCACGTCCTGGCACCGCACAGCGTGCTCCGGCTGTGTTTAATTATCGTGCTAACCAGCCCTCTAACTCCTACGCTGGCCGTGCTCCTCCTGTCGAAGACGACGACGATGAATGGGAAACTATGTCAAAAACGAAGTCCATTGGTGGCTCGAGTAGAGCCTCATCTACTGCCTCGCCCTCCGGTTATTCATCACAGCTGCCAGCAACTAGGAAGGGCGGGTGGGCAAAGGTTGCTAAGGGTGTGCCGGAGGGAGATGACCCGTGGGCCAATTATGGCAAAAAGTAGAGGATGTTGCACGATTGAAGCCTCTAACATTGCTCCAAGTTTCGTCATGTACCCCGTCTTTCTTGACACAATTTTTTCTCTGTATCCCGTATCTTCTATCTTGTATCATTTCCCTTCCACAGCGCGTCATCTCTTCCCCTGATCATTACATGCAATACCCCCAATAACCGATCATTTTCTCTTTGGATTCAAATACAGGGGACGTTTCTCTTACCTTCTTTCTCTTTTCTGGAGTGCCAAATTTTCAAGTCTGTTGATAGACGTACAGAGTCTAGTTAAACCTTTTTGTATGCGTACGTAGAAAAACAACTCCTTTTGGAAAAGTTAAGTACCTGAATAAACGGAACTACCATTTCTCAGCCTTAAAACTGTTTATTCTGCATATACTGAGAGATCTCTGCCTCTATTTGGTGCTTATCATCAACCTCTTTCTTTTCTTGTAAGCTTAAGTTGTTTCATGTAAAGTTACATCTCCGTCGTGTTGAACAAAAGAAAAAGAAAAACTCTTGTCGAATCATAGATTATCACTCGATCAACCGCCGAATCACAAATGTTAGAAATATAGGCGGATGTTGGCTGATTTCTTGACTTGATAAATTAGTAGGAAAGGTATGTTGTTTTTATTTCTTACATACTTGAATATAGTGTAAATAAGTGTCCTTATACACTCATAACCACTCATACATTGAATTATTCCTTGCTTCCACCATCAATTCTTGACACTGTAGTGACATATGGTGATTCATTACAAGTACATGCAGTGACAATTACCACATATTCGATCCTAAGCCCAGAAGCCATACGTTCTAATAAAAAAATTGGGAGATGATTCAATTAATCGAAAGGCAGACCAACACTTCTACACCATTAAAACAAATAAATACTCTGGTCTCCCACATCGAAAAAGTTCAAGCAGGAGTAACAGGAAAAAGCGGTTACCATGGCGATACTCGATTTGAAAAGTTAACGAAATTCTTCAAACAATACACTTTAGCACGGGATATGTATATATTACTCCCTTGAGTCTATTGGTACGTATTAAACGTGCGTGTATCTCTACTTATATGAATACATATTCTTAAGAGATGACCTTCGGCGTTCGGTCCAATATGCATCAAGTCATGATGTTTGCTAAGGGCTTATCGGTATATCGACTGCTAGACTGTACTGAGATTGAATAATGGATGGATTTCTTTGTAATTGTCGCGCGATAGCTGCTGGTTTAATTATATCTTAACGCTATTTTATATATGGGATTGAGTATGTAGTCGCAGGTAGTTTTCGTTCCTAGATTGCCTCGGGTTTGCTCTTTTTGAACCTTTTTTGTTGGTGAGTCTGGGTGGGTATTTTGTTTGTGGTGTTATTGAAGTTTTTCTAGATACGAATCCTCTGATTGTTTGTACTGATAGTAGTTTGATATAAATATATAGTCTTAGCTTTGGCTTGATTATTTAGACATGAGATTTAGAGGATTACTCTAATTTAAGATCCTTAGACGTTTTGTTAGGGAATTTTCATGTGGAGGAACATGACAAAGTAGCTAAAGCTCTGATATCTCTAGACCTATATCGTGGGCCGGACGCGGAGGTGGCGGCCGTCGATTTCTCTCATATCTATCAAGACACTGGTCAATGATATCGGGCTACTCAAACGAAAATGATGCAGGCCAGAATAGGATATCAAACCGCCCATGGACATTCAGACTAGCTGGCTGGGCGCTGGGCAAGCAAGTACGTACATATAGTTATGCAAAATCACCAGATATGCAAATGTCAGAAGACCGACTGTAGCTGTGGGCGTATAAAAAATATTATTATTCCAATTATTACTATTATTATAATAATCCATATCAAAAACCCAGCTGCATAATATGCACCACCCACTCCCAAAGTGATGTTTCAATTTGAGCTATCCCTCAGCCGCGGGGGGAACGAAACAATTTTCAAAACGCTTGTTATCAGTATGCTGATTCCCTCGACCCACTCATTCACCGATAAGCTCAAAACCCTCTCCGATCGCAGGTGTGCGCGCGCATCTCCCAGCGCACCCGCTACCACCACCTACCCTCACGCAGATCATCACCCCCTTAACCCTACCTGCCTCCCCAATACCAAGAACCGATATCACTATGCCCCCGCCTGCTCTCTGCGCTGCACTGCACCCTGAGCGAGCGAGCGCTTAGAGCACAGTACATACAGTACATAGACAGCCATAGCTAACCACAGTCGATGTATTGAAGATCACGCCGCCCAAAAAAAAGTAAGAACGAAGAGAAGAGAGGGGAATTAAAAAAGCAAGCATGCAGGGTCACCCAACAAAACGTCGGCGGGTATCTTGCACTTTGTGGGTGTATTAAGAAAGTACTCTATGCTAGAGTACATGATACACCTGCAGCCCGATTGAGATATGCGCTCATCCGGAGAAGTACTCTAGAGTATTCGTATTTCTCTGACGTTTGTGGACGCGACTGATATTGCATGCCATACAAAAATACGCCAAGCTCATGATTTTGGGTGTATGCAATAATGGTCCAGTTCAAAAACGTCAGAGAAATACTAGTACTCTACATGCAGAAAGATAATCAACACGCCCGACTGCTACCTAACACTCTACCCCGGAGCAAGTGGCTGGGGAAGCAGCACCCGATGGAGTGGCGGGGTCCCAGAGGGGTGGTAGTGATATTATATATACAGTTGTGGTTGCGCTCATGCGCGTCACGGAAATGGTGGAGTAATAGGAGTTGAGTCTATGATTGTGGGATTTGGAACCTGGGGAGGCCAGGGGCACGAGTGACGGGACATGAAGCACACCAAAAGAACCCAACTACGGCGTGCCAAATATATATATACGGCCTGCTGCAATCTAAGACATTTCAGAATCAGAAATTTCTTTCCTTTGAAGCTTTATACGGGTACCCTAGTGCAAAACATCCCGGTAGGATCCTTCAAAACCGCGTGTTTGATGGATAATGTTATGCTTGGTTAGTGTAGAGGTTATCACTCCGGATTTTGATGTAAAAGAAAATTCCGGCAACCCCGGTTCGAATCCGGGATCGAGCTGTCTTTTAACCTTTTTGTAGCTTTCGGGTGGGCTTTGCCTACTGTTGTTCGTTTTATACTATGGTAGCTGATCCATACTATGTGTCCTAATCAATCAAATTGACATACGAGCACATGTACTTGAGCCGTAGACTGACACAGTATCATTTTCTGCGAGATTGCAAACTACAGGATTTCTCTACTTATATTTAGATCATCCGTACTGCATGTCTCGAAAACTCATGTTGACTCACTTCACATGGGCTGGCTATGCAATACACTTAAGCACGCTTCCTGCCACTTTTCGAAGGCGACGACGCGTCAGCCAGAACTCGCAGGCAAAGTGATGTTTCGGAGGTGTTGTAATTTGTCTCAGGCGCGGTGTATCAAACCCGTATCGGTGTCATGAAGGTTCCTGGACTTTCGAGCCATATGCGTATCATCCCCTCAGCTAGCTCTCGCGGGTGTTTGCAGCCACATTACATTACGGGGGAGGAGACTTTCCACGTGTGTGAATGTTGAGTTAAACTTTAGAAGATATAGTTGCCGTATGGTAAGTTAATGGCAATCTGGCGGTGTTCTCTAGAGTAGGGTTGTAGAGTAGGTGGGTTTGCCCGTCTTCCCGGTACCGTGTAAACTATATCCACCTATGCTTCCCGCAGGTCTGTAGCCGGATGCTTGGGTCTCATACCGATTCCCAATCCTGCAAAACATCTGCGTAATGTTTCCTGCCCAAACCAAACAAGTTTTACGCCCACAGGGACAACGCACCGCCGCCAGTTTTCAGCCATCACATACTATCACTCGTGGCCGACCTCCAGCGGCGGGCGGCGTGTAGCCCGATGTCATTTAAACTATGAAAGCAAAACTACATCATATGCAACCTAGGCACACAGGGCATATTCCATTCCACCTGGAAACCTCCGATCTCCGTCTCGATCTGCCTACCTGCCACCAGCCAAGAACAGAAAACCAATCCATTGGTCCGTGCAGGTCATCCATCGCTCGAACCACAAATCTTCCGATAGATAGCTCCCTCCCTCCCCCGCCAAGGATCAACTTGATTTGCATACGGGCCGAAGTATCCTACCCTATCAACCTCGCGCAGGGTCGGACTCGGCCGTTGCTTTTATTGGGCCAGCAAAATAAACTCCACCACGGAATGAGTGAAATGATGGGCCTACGTATCGGTCGGGAGGCGGGCGGATTCATCGGCAACTTTAAAGATAGCCTTTTATTTTATTTTTGTAGGACAGATCTACCCGTCCGCAGAAGTAAAGTACGCAGTCCCGCATGGGAAAGCTGAGCTGCTTACGAGTCCGAAGCACAAGCGGCAAGGTGGTCCTGGGACACGGTAGGTCGGTCAACAATAGGGACCCTACGTGTTTCTCCATCCTGTGACAGCGCTGGCTGGCAATCCAAGGAAGGGCAGGCGGCACTGCACATACGTTGATGGGGGATGTCAAATTCCAAAGGGTTTTGTACCATGGGAGTGGGATAGAGCCAGGTATTTCCTGGGGCATTCTTTCTTTCTGAAAGTCTGACCGCAGTTGATCTTGGTTATTCTAGAATAAAGTAATATTAGGTTGGGGCACCTTCGCTACCTAGGGCACGTTTTTGCGAAATGAATATGCATAGCCTCATCCCTGACCTCAATTCCTATCGTGAAACACCAATCAAAGTTTTCGTGTGCTTTACCAACCACCGGTGTCCAGAAGTTGATTTTGGGGTCTATTCTCATTGGGATTGCCCGGCAATCTCCTTATTAATGGTAAACTCATTACCCAACCAACAGGGTGGGCATTTTCTAAAGTAGAGAAAATGTTTTGTCCCCAACGCCCAGGAACACGAGCCTCTAATCATGGAGAGTCCAAGTGCTCTCTTTTCTACCTATCCTGTCTGTGCTCATCTGCCAATCCCAACAGGAAACGAAGCCACAGTTGATGTTCATTTCATTCCCGCACAGCTGGTACATACAAAATTTATGCGTTATATGTGGTGTGGCATGGCAAGCAGCGAGCTCCTGTTGTTCCTTTGGTCCTTCCATGAATATTTAGCTGTGTGTAGCTCCATAAATGTTGTCTACCGATATTCTCCGACGTCATATGTTCCGTCGTCCCGCAACCGAGGTCATGGCACTATTCTGGAAGACGAATTGAGAATTGAAATGAGTTCTGTGAACCCAAGACGGGGGGGTACTCGCCCGTGGGTTTTTCGTGTCATGGTCGTCGCGAGGCATTAGTTCTTCGGTGGGGCCCATGGGTATGTGGGGATAGATACTATATATTGGTTTTCAGTCAAATAGCCGGGTAGAACGAACATAGAGATTATATCCCAGGCTGTGTGATACAGCTTGTACTTAAACTTCCAACTTTACAAGAGACTCTTTCCCCAAGGTCATGATGATGATGGTGATGATGTCTCGCCCTTGAGCTGCTCTCTCTTTTACCTTTGACGTCCTGGAAAGATTGAATTCATGAAACGATCCGGGTAATTATTAATACCGGGAACCAGGTGTGATGTATGGAGAGAGATGGATGGATGCCACGATGGGCTAGCTCACAAAAAAAAAAAAAGCAGCAGAGCATCATGCATGCATTTCTTTTCCTTTCTTTTCCCGGGAGATTCTGAAACGCTGGGTCCTATGTACGGCATGCCTGTGCGACGCGTTATGTCCCTTTCTTTTTTACTCCATCCCATCTAGGCGTTTTTGTGGCTCATCTTGTCCGACGACAGTTGGAATTTCATTGATGTAGCATGTAATTACTTTACTGTATCATCATGAACTTTTGTGTGAATTGCGATATAGAGCTCGTAGAGCATACATGTATGTGTCAGCCACCGATACTCTGGAACCAGAAGAATATGTACTCCACATGTGCGTATGCATACATGTATGTAGAGTAGCTCACATATATCACTTTGTGAGGGTCATCTCGACATAAGCAATTGCATACATGTATGTACTGGTTTACCACGAAAAGAACCAGAAAATGCAAGTAACGGAAACAGGGATAGTTTGTATGAGAGATCACTGCCACTCTATACAAATAATCCTTGCCTTGAGCAACTGCATTTTCTGGTTCTTTTCGTGGTAAACAAGTAGGTAATGGTGTTTTGTTGAATTCCCCGCAGGCGGCTGGCAGGTGTTTGGTGGCTGGCCCCTATTAAACGTTCATCTCGAGGTTTGGGGTTGGGTCGGGTTGGCCCGTTGGGTAAACGAAAGGGCATCTGGAGACAGACTCAGGGTTCAAGGAAAGACCCGTTCTCGCCGACCTGAGAATGAGATGAAGAGCAAGCATACTGGAGATCTTTCTCTACCCGAGATCCCGGTTAGCTTGACAAGAGGTTGTGAATTTGTGCTATCGAGGGATGAGAAAACAGTAAGGTCACTCAAATGTGGCGTCTAGAGGGGGAGCCGTTTACGGAACAATGTTGGAAGAAGGATATCACCGTTCGGTTAGTGAGTGTAGTCAGAAGCTTGGTTGTTTGGCTGAATGTATCGGCAGATAATTACATGTAACATCTCGTGTGATCACACTGGAACTTTTTTTTATGCCTTCACTTTTTCCTTCCCCTTTCAGAAAAACACCGTGTCGAGACGAAACTGTGTAAATAGTTTCCAATCGGTTGCCAGCGGGTTGTGTGTTGTTTTTTTCGCGTGAGGAATTGTAATCTTTTGATACACAGCGCTGAGGAGATGTTCTACAACTGACTGTTTTGCAATTTGATATTATATTTAAATTTTATATCTTCCACAAGGGATTTCCTTCACGTTGTCGCCATCTTACCTACGCCGCCGCCAAGGCCCGATAATTATCATGCAGGGAACTCAATAATCTACTAACAGCCCTAAACCCTGGCCTATCACCGTTCTTCAAAACCGTTCTGACTCAACCGCTTTCTTTTCAAGCGATTTGCCAAGACTACACCGCTTTCCTAAACACGGCAAGTTGCGAACGCAGCCAAAACATGACCTGTCACCTCGCTCGTTCCACAGCTTCTCGGCGCCGCAGGAGCCTAATTTTTCATAGCGGTTGGATGCCTGCAACGGAGGTTCAAGCTTAAGCTGGAGAAGGAGGAGGTCCCTGCACTGCAAGAGAACAGGAATGGTTCGCATTCACTGGATCTTCCCACGTGAGTCGACTATGGGATGGAGGCGTCAGAGGAGACAAAGCGGACAACCTCACACAAGGAAACATTTGAGCGCATGCAGTCGTCCGAAAGTAACTCATATATCAGAGAGATACTTCTCTTCGTACATAGCTGAGAATACCACAGTATGTACCGGCGGCGCTGGCGGCGGTCTACACATGAGAGAGGAAAATCAAAATTCAGATTTCAAGTTTTAAATTTTGTTATTCTGTCTGTTCCCCACCTCCCATATGTCCAATATCGGCGGAGATTGCAGGCGTATTTTTCTTCCCTGTTCGCCGTTAGTCCCTTTACGGTAAAGCTCCCAAAAAAGAAACGAAAGAAACCATCTGGAAGGGATTGGCCCTTAGAACAGTCTAAGACTTCAGGGATCATATCTGACGACAAGCCAACCCGTTTCGGCAGACACGGCCACTCCTCCTCCCCTGGTGCGGTTCGGACATGGAAAGGCTTTGACAGCCCAACAGCTGCATGTCCACAGCCCTGGCCCCTGCAAGAATCCAGCCAGCACAACAAACCGCAAATCACCACACCCAATCCCCCGAAAGAGGTTGGATTTGGGCCACTCTGCCCTGCTGGGCTGCCTTCTGCAAGCTGCTGTTGCTGCTGTTGCTGTTGCTGTTGTTGCTCATAACTGCGCTTGACTGAACTAAGGTGAATTGGCGTTGTTTTGTAAGTGGAGAGAATTCCTGAAGGTGGTGATGATGAAAACAGGATAGAGAGAGAACTTATGACTTTTGTGCAGCTCAGGGAAGCCGCTGTCTCAAAATAGTCTCCTGTACGACAAGGCCTGCAAAAAATCGAGCAGGACGTTCACCCCCCCCCCCCCCCTCCCCTCTACCCATCATCAACGGTCCCCCCTCCACCGCATAGATACATCATACATGTATGTATGCGCCTAGGCGCGACTCTACATACAGTATCAAGAGAAAGTAAATATTCAAGCAGGAGGGATATCATTATCATAATCATCATCATCATCTGTAGGAGTAGGAGTAAGTAAATGTAACAGCCCCTCTGTTGCTCCTCTATTCCAACAGCCTCCCCTGGTCATTTGATAGACTCATCTATGACCCCTCCATATCCCATCATCTATTCTCACCTCTTACCTTACCGTGTTTACCTAAGTTTCGCTGTGCAGAGCACTCTAGAGTCTATCATATCCTATCCTATCCTTTACCATCGTCCTAAAGTAGAGTACATTCATGTATCTCTCCCTGTTCGATATTCAGCCCCCCGAGAGACATACCCAGTGATACCACCCACCGCCACAACCGCAAAATCCTCCGGTCGACGGTAGATCTCGCCATCTGGTTTGCGCACACTTTACAGTCGAATCACCCCCAATAACCATGCATTGATTACTCCCTTCCTTTACGATCAACCATCCGGAGAACCATCTCATCACCCTTTTTCGGAACAATTTCCACGCGCGACCCACACAGCCGTACAGGAAACGCGTAAATATTGGTTGAGATTTGGCCAAGGTGCAGAGGGTTCTGTGCGCAACCTACATTCGGGGAAGGGGCTCATCTCGCCAAAGACGTACGCTTTACCACTCTATTCAGAGAAAGAGAGATATTCTCGCCATCTTGTTCTTTTGTCCACCCAATTCAAGCTTGATATCAGACATTGCCTACACTGTCGTCCGTCTCTTCTCCCGCTCATTCGCCTATCGCGAAAGGTAGCGCGGCTGCAGGCGATACCACACACACATACATAACTACCCTGGGTACTCGCTCACACCTAGAGTGCACTACCAATTCGTGCCTCACAGGAGACGCAAGCAAGAAGTATTGCCACAGGGCTTTACCTTCTTTAGAGCTACTACTACTGCCGCTGATCTTACTTGCCTTCTAAGTATATCAAAAGAAACACTTGGAGAGGAATTAGAGCAGGAAAGCGCGTGAGAGTCTAAAATCAAAGGACCTCTCCCCTCCCTCAAATATCTCCTCCTTCTTGCTAAAAATTTAATAATAATTATACTGTAAACACGCTTGATAAATTCAGAGGGCAAGTAGGAAGTTGCAAGAGAAAACGGGACGCAGGGGTTCATAGCGGATCGTCCTTCTTGGGTCTTGACCTGACCAGTTCTCAGGCCTTTCGACCCGCTGTTCTGCAACACTGCAACACCATAAGCACAATCCCACGAGACAGGCGCAACCACCACCACCACCAACGCACCTACCGTCCGCTGCACACGCTCACTCGCATTCACTCCCTTCTCGCAGCAAAAAATATCTCCCCACCCACTCACTTCCTTTCTCCACCCCACGCTCTCTTTCTGTCGTTGCCTGTTTCCTGTTCTCTCTTTCTTTCCCTTTCTTCTCTTTCGTAGCCCTTTGGTCCTATCCAGCTGTTCGGTTCCACCCAATCCCAGTCGAAAACACCCCTATTGGTCTTACTGGTTTTCATTGGTTCCATCGCACTTTCTTCTCCCCCTTCTGCTTTTGTGTTCCTATTCCTGCTCCCCCCTCCCCGCTCCCCCCTTCACATCTTTCTCTACCTTCTCGGTCTTCAGTCTGCAACGTCGTCAAAGCTGGCCCCTGCAACCTATTTCCAGCTCTGCACCTCTGCTGCTTCTACCGTCTCCCGACTAAAGGAAGCATCATCAAGTATTTGGGTGCCGAGTCTGAGTCGCTGTCAACAGAAAACACATCATCCATCTACTAGGACATACAGCATTCGTTTCAAACCTCAAGCAACATAACAGGCATATACCGACCTCCGAGGAGTCTCTACATTCAAATCGCATCAAAAGTTGAAACCTTAATTTTTAGTTGATCTCTTTTTGTACCGGCGCGAGCTTTTATTATTTATTTTTATATCTTTCGTAGTTTAGCGGGCACATTTGTTGGATCTTATACTCGTGGTACCTAATTAGTGGAGTTGCTTGCCTCCTATTTCTTTAGGTATATATGTTTCCCACACCCCTGGCGCACTTTTATTCGTGCCGAATGCTAATCACCTACAGACAAAATACCTAATCAACCACAATGGTCAGCGGAACCTCATCATCAACCATGGCACTGACGGATCGATTCGAGATCATTAAGGATATTGGTGATGGAAGTTTTGGCAGTGTCGTACTTGCCAAGGTGCGGTCGGCTGGAGCTGGTGTAGCAAGGCGTGGGAGTGTGGTGCGTATTATGATTACTTGTGTTACTCTTTAGATGTGGCTTTCTAACTTCTGCATAGGTTGCTATCAAAACGATGAAGAAGACCTTTGACTCTTTCGCGCCTTGCCTAGAGCTCCGAGAAGTCATCTTTCTACGACAGTTGCCAGCGCACCAGCACCTAGTACCGGCTTTGGATATCTTCTTGGATCCCCACACAAAGCGGCTACATATCTGCATGGAGTACATGGACGGAAATCTCTATCAGCTGATGAAGGCAAGGGAGGGCAAGCTACTCGAAGGAAGCGTGGTAAAGAGTGTACTGTATGTTTACCGTGTGAGGGCCGCTTTTTGGGTTCAGGTATTGACCAAATGGGCAGATTCCAGATATTGTCCGGATTAGAGCACATCCACGCTCACGGATTCTTCCACCGCGACATCAAACCTGAGAATATCCTCGTTTCGACATCAGCCCAGAACCCCCACGATTCTACGGGCTCCTTCCGCCGATACTCAAATCTTGTGACACCACCAGCGACACCTCCGACGTACACTGTCAAAATTGCAGACTTCGGACTTGCGCGTGAGACCTCGTCAAAACTTCCATACACAACATACGTATCAACAAGATGGTACCGAGCGCCTGAGGTGCTATTGCGGGCTGGCGAGTACAGCGCGCCAGTAGACATCTGGGCAGTTGGTGCAATGGCTGTAGAGGTAGCAACATTGAAACCTTTATTCCCAGGTGGTAATGAGGTAGATCAAGTTTGGAGAGTATGCGAGGTTATGGGGTCTCCAGGGCAGTGGATCGGCCGAAATGGAAAGAAGATGGGTGGTGGTGAATGGAAAGAGGGCTCAAGATTAGCAGGAAGGCTTGGTTTTAGCTTCCCAAGGGTGCGTTAACTTCTTATACACGCGCAGACTGCGAGAATTTATTCTTACATGTCTGCATGCATACCTACCCCTTACCTCAATTATTAGTATGGGTATTAATACTAACTATAAATAGATGGCACCTCAACCCATGGAGACCATTCTTCAGTCACCTACATGGCCTGCGTCATTGGCAACGTTTGTTACACAATGTTTGATGTGGGACCCACGTAACCGTCCAACTTCCATCCAGGCTCTTCAACATGAGTACTTCAAAGATGCAGTTGACCCTCTCCTTCCTCGATCAAACACGCCGTCACGAATGCTCCGAAAGCAGTCTGATCTTGTATCAAAACAATCGAGGGATTCGATCACAGAGGTTCAGCCTACACTTGAAAAGAAGAACTCATGGTTCCGAAAGTCATTCATCGGTACAGTAAGAGGCGATGGCGTTGTTTCCCCACCCCCCACAACAACCATCGACCGTGACTTCAAGCCAAAATCGGAGAAAAGGAGTACATGGCACGCACAAAAAGTACCAGCAGCAGGTGCCTCAACCAGTGCAGCACCAATGATGATACTGCCTACAATCAGGCCAGTATCCCCATTGAGTGACACTGTTTCTGTCGAAGCTGCTAGACAACGAAGGGAGAATCAATCACCTTCTATGGAAAAGGAGAGGAGGAGAATGGAAGAAAAGACCGTAAAGAAACTTGGCCGACAATTGTCAGTGGCTTCAACGAATTCACAGAATGGCAATGGTTATACAAACGTGCATGTTGCAATGGCAGCTGAACGGTTGAATGGCAACGCGAATGTAAATGGAGGTTTGGCAAGCCCACCCTCGGCGGGTGCACAGAAGGAGAGTTTTTTTTCTCACTTAAGAAAGCGCGCACGGAGACTGTCTGGAAAAAATGGTGGACTTCCTGGAAGTCCCGGCGATGAGGATCTAGAGGCTGGGATTGGTTGTGGCATTGCTTGGGGAGGTAATGCAGGTGGTGGAAGCAACAGGAGCAGCATGTTGGTGGAGAGTCCCAGCGATACCGGAGCATTTGATAGGGCTATCAGGGACGTTGAAGGCGTGTTGGACGACTCAAACAGCTCTACATACTCTGGCAACAAAGGGAGCAACTCCATCCGACGAAATTCCAGCTTCCCGCCTACCCCGGGCGGATCGCGTGGAGAGGCTGTACCAAGCAGCGGGATTGTGGTGGCACCAATCAGTTCTAGGACGCGACGAAGTGTACGGAATGCCAGACAAAGATATGAAACTCCGGATGAGAATGACGAACTAGTCGATGAGGTACTTGCCGCTTCCCGAACAGAAAATACTATCCCCAGGCGAACATCAGCTCATGATGTGAGGGCATCAAGCGGTGCCCATGCCCCCAATGGATACCCAACACCAAACCCACGTGTGGGAAACCGGGCTAACAGTTATTCTAAGGCGGTCGATGTTCTGGTCCGAAGGAGTAGGAAAGACGATGATTTGCAACAACCAAAATGGCCCACACCACCCAGCGAAGGCGATGGATGGGGTGCATATACGGAGGCTGTCGCTGCGGGGCGGTAGGATGATTAGGCTCTACGTTTGGCAAGACGCTTTCAACAAATTAATTTCATTTGTTTTTGACTTGTGCTTTTTTTTCTTTTTTTTTTTTGACTGCAAATTAGTATCAGGTTTCGTCTTTATTTCAACCAAAAAGCGGTGAAAAAGCTGAAAATATTACTGAAAAGAAATTGCTGGGCATAAGGAGTTTTGTTTCTTTTTTTTTCCCTGTGTATTTTCCCTTTCGGATTACGTTGTGCTGGTGGGGTTTTCTTTTTTTTCCTTTCTTGGATGCATCATCATTGAGTCGGTTTTCATCGGTCTATCTTCGCATTTACCTACTTATTATTATTTTTCTTCTAGCTTTTTTTTTTTTTTATACCTTTAAGGCAACTAGTATCTATACTTTCTGAACTTTCTCTACTGGCGGATCTGGTTTTCTATACCCTTTCTCCCTTTTCGTTCTTCCTTTTGTTTGGTCAATATGTGTTTGTGTTTCGATAGTTAGTTTAGTAGCTGTGGTGGTCGCGCGCGATCAGTCAGCCTAGTTGTGCTTTGGAGTCACCTTTTTTATTTATTTATTGCTGTTTTTTTTCCTTGTGGTTTTCCTATGTGTTTCTTTGTATACCTCTGTTTTGTTATTTTGCGTGTGCGTGAGTGTGTTGTGTGAAATTTCTGGCTCCCTCTCTACTTTTCCTTTTTTTTTTATATATATATTGTCCTCCTACTCTACCCTACTCCTATCTACTCAACTCAGGCCCCGATACTAGCCGACTCTAAATAACCATAGTTTACTTCGCTACCCTCCCACAACAAGGGTTGGGTATGAGAAAAAATTTCAATGCAAGATACTTTTTCAGCGGTGGAATGTCATGATTTTGGTTTCATCTGTAACTCTTTCTGCGCACTTCGCAACCAATTGAAGCGTGTGCCAAAGTAAATAAACAAATAGAGTCCGTGTTCTTGTCGTTTTGGTCCCGTCCAGTCCAGTCCCGCACAGAATGCTTGGTTCGTGACGGGCGTGTAGAGAGGTACGGAGGTGGAGTCCGAGCCAGAAAACCAAAACAGCCAAAACACCAGCCTCCTCCTCCCTCCCCCGTGTCGTCGTCGGTCGGTGGGAAAAAGCAAACCCCTAACGATTCGGCTCGGCTCGCACACGGAGAGGGAAAAACGGTAAGTGCTACTCTATTACGGGAGAGAGAGGGGGGGTACCTTGAGATGTCACGATGTCATTCAATTTCCTGTTGCTTTTTGCAATTTGTGGTCCTTGTTTGACGTTTTTATTATGTAGTCTTGGGTGGGGATTGCTACTGGGTGAAGGTGAGGTTGTGAGCCAATTAGCGGTGCAGCTAGGGGGTGGTTACTGCCAGTAGTGTACGTAAACATTGGAGAGAGAGCTTTGTGACATGGGGTGACTTGACATGATGGGACGAACTGGACTTTGGCTTTTGGGATTCGTGGAACTCGCTGGCGAGTCAATCGCCTCCCCTCCCCCCCCCCCCCCCCCCCCCCCCTCGCGCAGCTGGAAGAACTGTAGAGTATGTAATTGTACATGCCTAGGCTGGCTGACAGTGGGCTGGGCTACATCTACATTCAGCACCACTCACTTCATAGAGTATCCTTAGGGAATCTACGTCGGGCTGGATGTGATGTATCTCTACCTAGGGAGCTGACCACTTAATCCCCAAGCGCCCCGACGAAAGCCTACCGATTCCGATAACGGGGTGGAAATGCCTATTGAAGCACTCCCCCCCCCCCCCCTCCTCCTCCTCCTCCTCTCAGTTTCTCTAACTAGCTCTCCTCAGTACAGTTGCTCTGCTTAGCGAAGAGAGGGGTGTCGTGAAGGAGGAGAGTCATGTCATGTCACTCTACGTACGCATGCAGTAGTGGGTATGTAATGTACCTCTAGACCAGCAGACGCGTGACAGGGCAAACTTCAAAAAAAACTTTGTTCCTTGCAGTCAGGCCTGTTTGGAGGGATTTATCGGCAATCTGGTATGTATGTAGTAGGGTCCGGGCACCACCCCTCTCCCCTTCCCTGTTCTGGGCTCTATGTACCTCTCGGTACCCTGACTGTTTTTCTAAGTTTTCTCTTTATTTCTTGGAGCTGCTTGCTTTTCTTATTTCACGCGCGATGGAATGGATGGGGGGGAGGGGGATCGAAGGGAGACGAGCGAAGGGAGGTGGAAAGGGGGTTCTTCATCTTATTTCAAGTTGCATAGCGGCCTGATAAGATCGTCGATATACCGGTCGAGTTGCAACTCTGCCCCCCAGGCGAGAGAGCAATTTAATCGAACTGCCCTCCCTCCAGGCTGTAATCCACCGACGAACCGACATGCGTGTACCACGTGAATCGCCCAACCTGCAGGCAGTGGGGCGGTTTTAGCGTTTTGCGGGGAAACAAGAAGGGGGAAGGTGCTTCCGTTCCAGGATTTTGTGGGGTGGCGTTTATTATGCCGAGCAAAGGGAAAAGGGAAAACATTTATCATACTGCAGAGAAATTAAGGGTGGGAAGGGGAGGTGGGGTGACGATGTCTCCTTTTCTTTAATTTTAATTCTCCGCTACATACTCCCCAATTGTGCGGGGAAAAGAGAAGCTCCGAGGGAAGGGGAAGGAAGCGAAGGAAACAGGTGGGAATGTTTCCATGTCATGTCAGGCAAAGCAGGCAGGCGGACAGGAAAGGCAGAGGCAGGCGGGTTGGCAAACAAGGCAAGGGAATGGTGTTGTTTCTTAATGCCATTCCTCTTGGATATCAAATTCCCAGACGGGCGGATATCGACATTCACCCAAACGCGATTCCCCATCTCTCTGGCGACATTTCCAACTTGTTCCACCACAACCCACACATAACGCTTCTCATCCTTTCCTCTCTCCTTACAATGAAGGTTCCTCTTCTTTCCTTTTGGCAGCCGAACGCGGGGATTGACTGCAACTCAGGCAGCCACTTGTGGTCGTTGCGCCGCCGCGGTTATCTCGGTGAGTTTCTCTGCAGTAGAGACTTTTTTGAGCCTCTTGCGGGTAGATTTCCCTACGTATGTACTCTACTCGCAGCAGCAATTCAGCGGGGCGTGGAGTCCCAAAAAAAATTTCGTAGCTGGTGTTTCAGTTGAGATGCAGTGAGGAGCGAATCCCCATACGCAGACCAGCGTCGTGATCCTCAACGCATATCGCCAACCCAGGGCCAACCAACCACCATTGCACTTCCTCCTCCCACCGCGTTTCAAACGAGTTTTATGTCACAACCGTTTATCGCTCATCCTGCATTGCTTTTTCCAGTTCCAAGTGGCCAGAAAATAATTCACTCACGGTCGCGCGTGACTCTCGAAAACCGTCCGTTAATCCTACTGGCCTTCCCTAAAAGTGGGGTGCATGTAGATCCAGTCCCTAGCGCGACGAGTGAGCAGACATGATGTGCATGCTAACCCTAGCCCTGAATAAAAAGGTTGTTAAGTTTCTAGGCGGACAAATACTACTAGGACACTGTGGTGGAGTGGTTAACACGTTCGCCTGCTATTCTTAGGAAAGTGTAAGCGGATGCCTTCGGGCGCGCGAGTTCGAATCTCGTCGGTGTCGTTCTCTTTTGTTCTCCGTCCGATTTTCTGGGATGTTGGCGAGTTGCACGGAGACGGATGCCTGCTTGTTTGACAGGAGGAGGCTCTGGTGTTGGTTGTAAATTTTGTTTTTTGCGGTGGTGATGATTCTCATGAAATGCCAAGAGATGTGCAGATGAACGAAATCACCAACAATCGGCCCAGAACAATCCCAACACCGCCGATCCGAAGAGAATCGCGATAGTCTCGCGTAATCCTGGGAGAGACCGTTTCCGCAGCGGAACGTTGCCAAATCGAGTGAGATCGCATGATTGCGTTTCAAAATCTCAAATGCGTACACGTGATTCATCGGTTGCGTGGTGTAGTGGTTATCACATCTGTCTCACACACAGAAGGTCCCCGGTTCAAGCCCGGGCGCAATCAGTAATCATCATATCTTTTTTTGCTGGTCTTGGGGGTTGGGGATTGACATGGGTGTGGTGTACCGTGGTGGTTGTGGTGGACGGCGGGATTGCGGGTTCTTGTTATTGTTGTGGCTGGGCGGCGGTGAAGAATAGATTGAGTTTGTCGAGCACGGTCAATTGGGTATGTATGGAGCGGTGAAGGAAGACATTGGATCGATGCCTTCAACTCTGGGGTGCTGGGGTGTTTTATGGGAGCTTTATTTGTGGAAAGACGGGTCCTATGGCATGGGATCGGGCTGGCCGGCCATAGTCGTAAGTCATCAATGATGCTGGGGAAGGTTTTGACGAGCGTTATCGATGCTCTGGGGAACTGCCGTGTTATCTTCTCCTTCTAGTTGGTTAACTATAAACATCACAGGGTGTTTGTTGAATCCTGTATATCTTACGTTTGATGGTCAATTGAATTTCTTCCTTAATCTTTCTTTAGGCTCGTGAAAATGTGACACTTTGTTGGCTATGGGTGGCATAGATAGGGGGCGTGATAGGTGTGAGATAGATCTAGATACTGTATAGTTTGAGACTGGGGTGGCGGGGAGGGCAGTTTGGGGTTGGGATGGGGTTGGGACGATGGCTGGGTGGTGACGATAGTTGAGTGGTCATGATCAGTGGGGACGGTTGAGTGCATAAAATATGGCCGTGAGAGTTCTGGCATGTCGTTGGTTTATTGTGGCTTAAAACGTATTTGGGTTTCCTGCTTTCTGCTTGGTCATGAGAGGTAAGACGGGCTTGCTATGGTCGATTAATTGATTTATTGATAACTCATGGCTTGTCGTGTATGGCTCTTTTGGTAATGGTTATCACTAGTGCTTAGAATAGTAGGCCTATGAACGTTGATTATCGCCGTACATCATTGATCTACGTACGGAATTAGTGGTTGGGCTTCGTCCATACAAGTGGGTCGTATCGGTTTGCAATTGATGACCATGGGTCCATTGGGCCCGGCGTTTATAGTATTTGTCAGGTTGATAATCACCCGGTACGACCGCCTGGATAACATAAGAGTAAGAGCCAATTGAAATGAAACCTGATCATTGGGTTTGCCCTCTGTTTGCTAATTGGATAATGGGAGTCTTTGTGTTGAAGTGATGTTTTGGTTTTAGGACTCATGAGATATCACTCGATCTTTAGCCGTGGGGGTTCGGAAGATTTATGTCTAAGTTTGGAAGTGAGAGAATGGGCGTATGCGTACTTCTGAAAGAGATCTTTTGATACTGACGGTTACGAGAAATCGACAAATCGCTTTGGTAGTCAATGTGACCAAGCACAAGCTGCACAGAGTCCAGGCTGCAACTTTAGTGACAGACAAAAACGTCAATTGCTATAATTGACGCTTAAGCTTGACTAATACTCTCTAATAGTAGAGGGGGAAAAACTGTTTCTAGATATGTATTATGGCCGATGAATCTGCTAATTGTTCGTTCCTTCGCCGGTGCTTCTATGGAGAGCACTCGTTCCTCAATTACATACCAATATCCACAACCACATCTCCACCAACTCCTTCTCGATCTCTAAAACCGTTCACAAACACCCCTAACCCCTTTCCTAAACCCACTCTACACCCCAAAACTCACAGCTTCACCATCCGTAGCCCGAGAAAAATTGCCAAGGCCCCCCCCACACCAATTCCAGACTAGCCCAGCAACATTAGTATCACCACCGCTAATAAAAAAAACCATGCAGGTGAAAAAAACTTCAAATGATACACCGGGATAAAGATAGGCAACTGGTTTCGTGGTGTAGTTGGTTATCACACAAGTCTAACACACTTGTGGTCCCCGGTTCGAGCCCGGGCGAAATCATCTCTTTTGCTCCTTGTCTCTTTGGGACTGGGGAAACCTTTTTTTTTTTGGGTGGCGGAGGCAATTGGGAGCGCGCGTGGGCGCTTTGGGGTTAGAGAGGAGAGGAGAGGTGCATGTGGATGGGGTGGCGGTGGAAGAGGATTGTTGGGTTTGGGGGGTTTTGAGATTTACTCTACATTCGTCAAGTTGTGAACTGTGCAGATATTGTTGTTGTCAAGCGCAATATTAAATTATACCACGCCGTCTATCTAGAAAAGTCGCACAGGATTTTGATCGGTACCAGTAGAGTACTGCTCAAATCGAACCATATGGACGCTATCATTCTCTTTCCACGGCCGATCGGGGAAATCAACACCGAGGCCAGGTGAAGTATCGAACAGGCTAATGTACTGTATTGGGCAATGGACAATTCGTATGATTTTGATAAAGCGAGACAATGTAGTAATTGGGGCAGTTTGGTCTGGCCGCCGTGGTCGAGTCGTTGGACGGGCCGGGGGGAAGGGGAAAGGGGGCTGTTGGGATTGAGGACTTGCCAGTAGTGGTATAAGTAGGGGTTATTTTCAGAGTGGTTTAGTAGGTTTGTTGAATGGCAATATGTTTCTGTTTAGTAGCAATTGAGGATGTTTTCCCGGTGCTCAGTTCTCGCTCGGGGCTGGGCCGTGGAATACAATCAATCAATCAACCACCCAATCGTTGCCAAAACCAGATCATCAATAACCATCTAGCTACCACAATGTCCAGGGCCATTCTTATACGAGGGGACAGCCAGTTATGTGGATGTGTTTATGAGTCTTATTACGAGCAAGACAGAAGGGGGGATGGCGGCCTATAGATGTTCTAGGACTAAACTAAGGAAAAGAAACCGTAACTCTATTTTTTCCCAGACCAAACCCAAACACCGGATAGTAAAAAAGCAAAAAGAGTAGAGTAGAAAGAAAGAAAATATGTGACTATATTTACATTTAAAGCCCAAGAAGAGCAGGCAGCTTCTTTTCAGGCCGTGAGAGTATGTAGGTAACAGTATTCTCGATGGCTGTTCCTTTTCAGAGCCTCAGAGTGCCCTCCACGACCTTCGCCATCTCACCCCACTCCATCCTCCCCCTATTCTCCAACTCCCTATACAGCGCTCCCATCTCCCTCCCCCCCACCCTCACAAACCACCCCCCATCCGTCAACATCCCCCACACGCCCCCCTCATCCCCACCAACCCCTCCGCCCTCAACACCCCCCTCACCCACTCCACACTCCTCCCCACCTTCCCCGCCAGCGCCGCCAACTCCCACGCCCTCCCCTCCCCCTCCCCATCCCCGGCAACAAACCCCTTCAGCCTCTCCACATCGCGCCGGTACCTCTCCGCCGCAGCTCGCTCCTCCGTGGCCCGCTGCGCCCGCTGCATCTTGACCCGCTCGTCAATCTCCTCCTCCACCAGCGCGCGCCGCCGCTTCTCGGCAAACACGCGCTCCTCGTCGTCGGCCGCGGTGGCTGCGGCAGCGCGCGCACGCTCCTCCTGCTGCGACCGCAGGAACTCGTGGTATGCGCGGCGCTGGTCGCGCGAGGCGAGGGAGCGCGCCTTCTTGGTGCCGACGGTGCGGGTGCGGGGGGCGGGGGCGAAGGCGGGGTTGGGGAAGACGGGGTCTGTGGGCGCGCCTTGGAGCTCTGGGGCGTCTTCGTCTGGGTAGAGGTGGCCATGGGGTGGGGTTTGGAGGTCCGGGTTGGAGGAGTGGTTTGAGGCGGTATCGCTGGGGTCGATGAGTTCGGGGGGACCCTCTTCTTCTTCTTCTTCTTCTTCTTCTTCTGCTGCTGCTTCTTTTTCTGCTTCTGTTTCTGCTTCTTCGGGGGTGGGGAGTGGGGCTGGCGCGGGGTCGGGGATGAGACCGGCGCCGCGGCGGAGGTTCTCGGCGCGGTCGAGGACGTAGAGGATTAGTGCGGCGATGGCGAGGAGGGGGGAGAAGAGGAGGAGGTTGGAGAGGAATGGTGTCATCTTTGCAGATTTTGCTGTGGTGTGATTGATGTGCTGCTGATATGCTGATATATATATATATATATATCGAAGGTTGTTGGAGGTTTGGGGGGGGGAAGCTGTGTGGTGAAGCTTTGCGATCGATGATGACGTCTGGGGGTTTCGAGGTCACGTGCGTAGAACCCTAGCCCTGGAGGAGGAGTAACTAAGCGCGGGCATTTTACTCTATTTAGGGGTGATGAGTCTGGGCGTGTTTTTTGGGAGGTCTCTGGCGCGGAGAATCTGGGCGGAGAGAGTGTGTTTAGGATGGATGCATGCAGTATGGTGGAGTATGGATGGATGGAGATAACAGTCGGGGGCATCTCCATTGAATGGCTGAGACGCCTGCGCAGTGCACAAACACACAGAGCATCAGTTAGATAAGTACCGCAGAAACTCGCCAACTTGATTATCTCCGTGCAGGAATTTCTTCATTGATGATTGGCTGTGACCTTTTCTCGGCAACGGCATTTTGGGGGGGGTTTTCTTCATATTGGTAAAGAACTAGTCTGATATATCATTGCCGAGAAAAACGGCGACTGGACCGTCACGGCGAGGAGTGAACCATCATTCGCGGTGCTCTAGAGTAGGTAAGATCCCATGTATCTAGCTATCTCTAGCTGTTCCTTTATGTCTACGGACATCCCATCCGTCCTACGCTGTTCTATTCTCATGCAATATCACTCGCCACTTATAGTCACGTCATCATTGGCCATGGGGAAATTAAACTCCAGGTCAGAGGGAGAAATCGGTTTGGATGCTTGCAGAAATTGGGAATCAGAAATGCGTTCTCTTGCATCCCGTTTCGTGGCCGGTTTGACTGGATCCTAGACCGTCTGGTTAAGTCTGAATAGTAATCGATGGAGGCTTTCTTGATTCTCATAAAATATCACTCGCTCTTTTTTTTTTTTTTGAAGGGTGGGGGGGCATACCAAGCTAAATACTGCCCTTTGCTCTCCCGGAACCGTCCCCGAGGTTCCTCGAAGCACCGTACATACCTCGAGGACAACATACTTGGACGTCGAGGTCAGACAATGAGGCACCTGGAAGACACTCTTAAATTTAAATCTCGCCTCGAGCGTCCCTTCAGAGAACATGTTGTGCCAGGCCTAAGATCTAGAAGCCCCGCTGCTGTCTGGGAAGAAAAAGGAAGATACGATCCTTAGGGAGACTCAATAGGCAATAATAGGATGGACAGTTCCATTACGAAGGGGAATGAAGGCCTGTCATCTTATGATATAGATAACACGTCTGGTTGGGCTGGAGTATGGACACCGTTGCTAAGACCACCTTACAGATCAAATATTTTGATAAATTCGAATGATCTATGATGCTCAAGCTCTTGATCTCAATATCAGCTGCTACCACCAAGCCTATCTAAATTCGCGCAGGACCTCCGTTTTGTGACCCCGTTTGCCATGCAATGCCACCCGTGACTCGGGAGGGTCCAGTCTCACGATGAAACCTCCGAAAAGGTCTTACAGGCAGGTCTCGTTGTCATTGCCTGAGGTTTCTAGAGTAGAAGATTATCAATAGCGGTTCGCGGCCACGTTTATCTAGGCTCCCGCAGATGCTGAAAAGAAAAAAGAAGAAAAACCAAAAAGCAAGATATCGCGATATCTATCGATATCTACTCACGCGTTAATTAAGTTCTGAGAATTCTTGGTAGCAACGACCTCACAAAATTTCTCAGGACTTAATTAACGGGCGTGTACCCTTTTGCCGGAACACAGATTTTGCTGGACCCTTCGATCTGATCAACAGGATCTGGAGTACTAATTTTTTCCCGATAACCACGTGATAGCGTGAACTCTGCAAAAAAGTTTCTCGTGGATTTTTTCAGATCAGAGAAGACCCCAAACTGTGGCTAGAGTTTTACCCCCCACGGGCCACGGATGGCACACAATGGCATAGTGTTGCGGCTCGGCCCTACGTCGGCAACCCAGCGGGGGTTCCGATTTCTGTGGTTCCTGGCGCTGTGTGCTGCTGCTGCGCTGCAGGCCAGATAAAGATAGATTAGTCGGATACCGGTGGTGGGTTTTTTTCTTCTTTCGGGTTTTTCTCTCAGCCTCATGGTCGAATTCATGTGTGTGTGTGGTGTGGACGAAAACCGGTGCTTCCGTGATATGTAATCGTCATTATTTCGAGATCCGGCGCCGTTTCAGGAGTCTTTATCCCATCAGGAAAATTCGCGCAGCACGAAGGAAAAAAAAAAAGGACCCTCACGAGATGTAATACTCCTGTGGCGGTGATAGGTACGGTAAAATGGGTGGATGGGCTGTACATATGTAGGGTACATCTCATCACGCCGCGGGCTTGCCTTGCCTGCCTGCCGGGAGATCCCGGAATACGGTTGGCCAAGAAACGTCTCGCAAATACTCTTGTCGTCATTGGCTGACAAGGCCTGTGGCTGGGATAAGGCCTTGTCTGTGGTCACCGCCACTATTGGGCCTAGTGCCTTGTTTGTCGAGCTCAAACGGCGGGAGTGCGAGAAAGAAAAAAAAATCTTTTTTCGTCGTGGCCGCTTCCCCGAGCTGGCTTTTTAACCTCCGCTCCCCGTCCCTGATCCTGAGCCTGATCTTGTCTCTTCTCATCATCTCACTCACCTCCAACAACATACACCAACTTTACCAACCTCAATCAACAATCTTTGATCACAATGGGTTTTGCTGAAGGTTTGTTTCACCCTCTCTTGCTTTCTCTTTTGTTGTGTGTGCTCTTGACGATGCTTCATTTTTCCTTCTTTTCTTTTTCGCTTGTGCTGTCTGTCGTCATCGGTTCGAGTGGGGGGAGGAATTTCCCTCTTGACCGACGATGGCCGGGCAGCTCAGTGCAATTGAAATGGAATGGAATTAATGATGATGATAATGATGGGGCACACGATCTTTCAATCTCAGCTCATCAATAACTAACACTCCCGCTCATCACTAGGTAACGACGCTAAGGGTGCGAACTTGTTCAAGACCCGCTGTGCCCAGTGCCACACCCTCGAGGAGGGCGGTGCCAACAAGGTCGGACCTAACCTTCACGGTCTCTTCGGACGCAAGTCTGGAACCGTTGAGGGCTTCGCCTACACCGATGCCAACAAGCAGAAGGGTGTCGTCTGGGATGAGAAAACTTTGGTAAGTTTGACTGCTACTACGACGACAAAGTGTGTGGGAATGGTGTTGCTGACGGAGTTGGCATGTAGTTCGAGTACCTCGAGAACCCCAAGAAGTACATTCCCGGAACCAAGATGGCTTTCGGTGGTTTGAAGAAGGACAAGGACAGGAACGACTTGATCACGTATGTTTCACTCTTGATATATCAGCATGTGTTTTGTTAGAGCTTCCCGCTGACTTCTTTGCTTCTAGCCACTTGCGCAACGCTACCAAATAAACCCCCTAAACCCCCCTCCCTCGAAAATCATCTCATAGCGGTTCCCTCATCCTACCTATCTCTTTAAAAGTCACATAGAACCCCTCTCTACTCTTTTTTTCGTTTTGTCTCGATGGTGTTCCACGGGGTCTAGACAGTTTGTTTCGGTTTAGATAGCACAACTGGTCCTTTGGTATGCTGGCGATACGCACGCACGGTTCTCTGTAATAAGCATTTATTTTTTTTGGTGGTGTTTTTTTTTTTTTTTTTTTCTTTCTTCGAACTTTCTTGTAAAAAAAAATCTTTTATATCTTGATTCCTTTTTCAGAGACGATTGGGGAAGAAATAGAAAGGCGCAATTTGGCAAGAAGAAAAATATTCCGGTGTCCCTGCTTTCCTGTCCCATCCCATTCATTGCTTGCTGCTGGTTGCGTGGTTGTGTGGTTGTGTGAGGTGAGAGTGATTCCCGGGATCTTTTTTACTCAGGTCATCCATCCGTCATGCGTTCCACAAGATCTTACCGGTCCCTCCTCGGAAGATGGCCATTTTTTCCATTTTCCCGGCGGAAGACGTTGTGGGACAGGGAGCCTCAACCGGCGTCACTGACTGGAGTGTCAATCCGAAGTCTTGATCCCTTGCCTCCTTTCGTCCTTGGGAACCTTGGGAGCCCTGGGTGTTTAGATCTGTAGAGTATGGTCTAGCTAGACCTTCCTATCGAAGCAACGGTTATCATGATAGGCCTGTAGTGTTAATACCAGGGTAGCTATGCCGACGTACACCCGTGCGTCTCGTTTCACCAGAGATCACTCGCTCGTAATCACACTACTTTTTGTTGAAGATACCGGCCAGTTGGGGCACTCATAGGGCGAGTAATTGTCTTATCCTCACGGGGATACTCATAAGATTAGAGATATGTACTGGCTGGATACATGTCGTTACTAAATACAAGATAGTTGGACTTGCAGTTGGTTGCGTGTCGTCGTCGTGGGGTGTCTCGTAAAGGTCGGATGTGCATATGGAGTACTGTTCAGAGGATGTGGTTTAAACAGCCTCGCCGCGGGGTGGGTAGTTACAGGCAAGTATATAGATGGCCAGAGAGGATTTGTACTCACGGGAACAGAAATACATGTAAGTAGTGAATACAAATACCCTTCATTTGGAGTTCATCGTCATAGGGTGTTTCGTTTGTAAGTATTTGTGTCCTGTAAGGGGTCAGATATACGGCTTAGAGGACGGAGCCTATCACAACACAGGGCGGATGACTGTCTTTCTTTATAGTTGTCTTTCTTTATGGCCAGAGAGGATTTGTACTAAAAACCAGAAAAACGTGTACTGAAGGCTTACACCCCCCTTGATATAAAGACGAGACGGCGGAATTTGCAGCTTATAATCGTAGTGCAAGTCGACTGCGTTTCGTTTGTTATTTGTGTTTCTGTAAAGGTCAGATATGTATGTACACGGTTTAGAGGAAGAAGCCTAAATACATGGATGTATCCCTATCACAAAGGGAGAGTAATTGTCTTTATTGTCGTGAGTATTTCTATTCGAGAAGAAATGTATCCTCCTTGACATTAAGATAATTTAACTTGTAGTATTATCATAGGGCGAGTACGCCCGCGTTTCGTTTGTAAGTATTTGTATCCCTGTAAAGGTTAGATATACGGTTTAAACAGAGGATGAGGTTTAAATGGCCTCCTCACATCTAAGCTCTTCCAAAAGCACCTTCTATCCGACTTTTCCTTCTTCTTCCTTATACCACACCCTCCATCTCTCCATTTCCACATCTTTCCATCTTTCCATCTCAACTGTCTAAGAGATCACCAATGACATCTTCTCCTTCACCGATGACACCTCCCTCATCCCCAATGGATTCCGTATCCCCAATGGATTCACCATCATCAATGGCGTCCTCACCTTCAATGGAATTCCCATCTACGATGGAGTCTCCATTATCGATGGAATCCTCATCCTCAACGGATTCCCCATCCTCAATGGAATCTCCACCCTCAATGGAATCTCCATCCTCAATGGAATCCACATCCCCAATGGCATCCCAATTCTCAACGGAACCCACCCCGCCCCCCCCAAAACCAAAGTCCAAACCCAAACCAACCCACTTCCTCTGCCTCCCCCTTGGCCACAACCCCCCGCTCACCCCAGCCCCATCACCTTTCAACGAAACCCTCCTTACCATGACCAACACCCTCACCTCCTACCTTCACCAGGACCAAAAGGTCGTCCTCACCAGCGCCATCCGCCCCGCCTCAGCTCTCATGATCCCGCTGGGCCAGCTCTCGCTCCCTACCTACGCGGCCGAGAGAGCCGCTATCAAGCTCCTCAACGAGATTAATTTTAGGTATCTTGTCCGCCAAGTCACCTGGGGCGGTGGGTATGAGACCATCGAGACGGACCTGAGGGGCCTCGAGACGGGGAGCGGAAAGTGGCGCACGGGAGTTCTGTATACGGTTCCTACTGGTAATAAGATCGCTGATGGCTATGAGAGGCTGAGGGACTTTGTGGCGGCTGTTAGGAAGGAGTTTTTCGACCGGGGGTTCTTGATCCCTGAGCCCAGGTATAAAGAGGAGCAGGATCCCTCAGAAGAGGTCAAGTTGCCGGAGATTAAGTTGAAGGTGACGGTTGTCAATACGGTGTATTCGGGGGACCAAGGGTGCGCGTGCATAAGTTTGATGCAGAGGCGGCAGTCCGCAAGTATCAGGGCAAGAGGTTGGCAAAGGATGTGATCGTGGGCAGCGTGGCAATCTGTAGGTTCGACGAAGGGAGGGGATGTCGATGGATGGGTGGGATCCGGTGGCGGCTGTAGGCTTTGAGGGTAAAGCTGGGGGTTTGTTGTCGATTGGGGGGTTGTTTGAGAAGGTCATGGTGGTGCTTCAGGTGTGTATGTTGCTGGTGTTGGTTAGTATGGGGATTGTGAGGTTGGTACTTTCTGCGTATCTGTTGTCTGGGTGGGCGATGGAGGGAGTTGTGGTGTTTGTGGCGTGGATGTTGTGGAAGAAGTGAGGCTTCTGGGATAGGAGCCTGGCGATATATAATATATGCTGAGAGCAGAGGAGGAGGGGAGGAAGAGGAGGGATTTGACGGGAAATGAGAATATGCTCATGTCAAAATAGACACTTGGACAGGAAGTCCAACGTGAAGCTGCATCTCAAGTATCCTGCGCATCTCACCGCATTAAAGTTTTTCTGTTAGCTTCATGAAATACATTCGTAGTCTTGCTTCTAAGTTACGATGTGTTGGTTTTCTTCAATAATCTGTAGTTTTTTTGAGATTGAGTCGACGATAATCACTCTCGATCACCCTCGATCACCCGCCAAATTAATAAACCACCGAGTGATAATCTGTGATCTCTGCATCTTATTGGCTTGGTATGTTTCGTAGGTTTAAGTAGCACATTGTATCTTCTTGAGGAGTGTGTAAAGGCTTCTTCATTGGATCTAGAATAGGCCCATGTGGGCTAGGCTGGCCTGTCTGCTAATATAAATGTACTTTGGTTTAGGCATATGTGAGTATAATAAAAACATGGACGTGGTCTGTTCTACTCTCCTTGTCTCTCAGGATCGTTCTTCTGTCCTCCTTCATCCTTCATCTCATCTCTCATCAATCTCTCATCTAGGAACACTCAAATTTACGGCTCATAATCCTACAATCTTGCTCACTTCATCAAATAAATACTCAAATCAGCACACACATATCCTCTAAATGACGACCCCGGCCGCCTCCACCCCGAAGCCAGCCCCCCCCCAAAAGACCTCCCCACTCCTCCTCTGGGCCCACCCAGTCCCCAAGATCCCCTCTTCCTCGCCCTCACCGCACACTCCCTCCTCCTACCTGCCCTGCACTGCTTCCGTCTCTGCCACCAATATGGCACATCAACGCACCACACCTCTACTCTCCTACCACCTATCTCACGCCTCCCGTTATCTGTCTCAGCCCTCATCGAGCACTACCTCTTCGTTGCCGTCCGCCGCTCTGTCCAAGACTCATGGGACGCCGGGCTGAAGTCACAGGGCATGTGTATGCGCTGCCGTGCTCCTGTGCCCCAGGGGGGACTGAGCAGGGAGGAGGCACTGCGCAGAAGGGTGTGCAAGTGCCGTGCTAAACTGTTAGCCTCTGTGGAAGAGGAAATTGGGAAGCGGCTTATGTCTGGGAGGAACCTGTGGGGCGGTGAAGGCAGCAGCGGTGGTGATGGAGCGAAACTGGGAATGGGGTCGTTTTTGAAGAGGTTCTGGGGGTTGGCGGCGTTTGTGGAGGGGGTTGGGACTGGGGTGAAGGAGAAGGTGTGGTTGGTGTTGCCGGTGGGGGTGAAGAATGGTGGTGGAGGTGGGGTGGTTGCCGGGGGCGAGGGTGGGAAGGGGCCGTGGTGTGTGGGGAGGGGTTATGCGCAGATGGATGTCGCGAGGGTGAGGAGGTTTATGTGGGCGATTGGGATGATGGGGGTGGACGTGGGGCAGGTGGGTGGTGAGAAGTGCTTGGTGCATTTGGGCAAGATGGGGGAGGAAGAAGTTGTGGAGCCGGAGGACGGAGTTGTGGAGGAGGGAGGTGTGAGGTTGATGTTATTTACGGAGGGGGTTATGGCGCCTTGAGGACCTTTTTTCTTGTTGTCGGTGGGATTTTCTTTCTTCTGTTCTTATGTTGCCATCACTTTCTCTTTCTTCCATGGACGTATAACTGTGACGCTGCTGATATAGAAGGTGTGGTGATATTGATATTGTGGCCTCTGGCTAGTTTCATTTATAGCTCTCTTTCTTTCTTTCTGTCACTCACTCACTCTTTCCTTTTGTTTCATCAGCCCCCCCCCCCCCCCCCCCCCCCCCCCCCGGTTTTCATTTGTGGTTCAGTAATATTGGTGTCATTTATGCTTCTTTCTTTCTTTGAATGGTGTAGTACCAAATAGCTTTCGTAATAAATAAATCTCGCTGTTTTATCGAGAATCGGCGAGAAAGGTGCCCGAGTGATACATGATGATCAGTATTGTCTTAGTACCCCAGCATCTGTCTTGTTATGTGTTTTTCCTGCTTGGGCAACTGGACCGAGGGACCTGGGGGATTTTAGAAAGCCGTGAAAATCCGGGACGGATTGGGGGGGTGCTGAATGCAGAAGGCTCTCGTGGTGCCATTTTAGACTTCACTCTTATTACCAAACCTGCCGTAGACATGTAAGTAAATTTATAGGAGTTTCTTCAAGCCAAGACCATTTCAAGAGTTCTTCCCAGTCTTACTCCGCCTCTAAACCGCACCCTTTACAATCTCACGATTTGGCAGGGACCCCTCAACCCACACCCCACACCCCGGCCAAAATAAAACCTACAATTTAATCATTGCTAACGTGTTCGGTCATAGAATGATGAAAGCTAGGCATCCCGTCCGCTCTGCCATATATAACCATCATATCGCCTAGTTAGTACTGCAGTGGGTGACCATGTGGGAATCCTGGGTACCGAACTCTTTTGTTTTTGTTGTTGTTGACATGGTTGTGGTAAAACCCCGGGTGATTTTGCATGGTGATGGAGTTTGAGAGTAGCGGTTTAGCAACTGAATAATTCTCTGCAAGCAAAGGCGGTGAACAGTCTGTTGTTGCTTTCTCAAGATGTTAGAGAAGGATTCTGGAAGTGAAAAGTTTGTTAGTGCAGGGACAGGGGCCAGTTAGCGCTAGTGAAGCCTACTTACTAATTTACATGCAGTTGATATCATTGTCACACAAATTCCGATCAGCTATTCTGGTAGAGATGTCCATAGTAAAAGTCCGCATTTTCCGTGGGGCCTTGAAGACGTTTGAAGAATTTAGTACAGTTCGATATTAACCTTTTTAGTTTGGGTATAAGGAGTAGGATGGCCTGATGGTGATCAAGCGAACATAAATTTAAAAGAGTACTAAACCGTACTAAATGGTTCCCCAACACGGTGCCCTCAAAGTCCCAACTCAGCATTATAGTTTCATTGATCGCAATAGGGATTTTGTGGTTACTGGCCCTCTACAACTCACCGAGTTCTTCCAGAGGGGATAACGGTAGCATTGAGGAACGTTCTTCAGATACCCGTTGAGGGCATTTACAATATATACTAAGTGATACTTGCCTTATAAGGGTACAGATTTCTCGACCATATCCTTACATCGAGAGACAACTGTATTCCGGGATCATCGCTTGACGTGGTATTCAGCTTCTTATATGTTGTAGCTCTCTAGTGCGGCGGAGGCTTATATAAAGGTTATAAAAAAAAAGCCCAGAGCTCCAGCGCTCCAACACCTTTTCAAATTAAAACCCACAAATCAATCATTACCAACGTGTTCGGTCATAGAATGATGAAAGCTAGGCATCCCGTCCGCTCTGCCATATATAACCATCATATCGCCTAGTTAGTACTGCAGTGGGTGACCATGTGGGAATCCTGGGTACCGAACTCTTTTTTCTTTTTGTTGTTGGCGTTGATGGGGAGGCATTTTGGTGAAACGGTGGTGAAGATTTCTTAGTGAAAGTTAGGGGGTGGCAACTGGATGGA
Organism: Morchella importuna; assembly: GCF_003444635.1. Taxonomy (NCBI): domain Eukaryota; kingdom Fungi; phylum Ascomycota; class Pezizomycetes; order Pezizales; family Morchellaceae; genus Morchella; species Morchella importuna. The sequence continues at coordinate 124,533 of NW_025763434.1, read as the reverse complement.
TACGCGATGATCTTCTATAAGCGAAGAGGGTGATAGAGTCTGTTTTGATGTCCTCGAGGCTCGTCATTGGGACTCGGGGGAACAAGGGTTCTGGAGATGAAAAGTTTGTTAGTGCACGGACAGGGGTCAGATAGCGTCAATAAAAGCTACCTAACATGACACACATACTAATTTACATGTACATAGACAGCATCATTGGCACACAAAACAGTGATTAGAAATATAGAGGTGCCCGTACGTATGGAAACCTCAGATCCGAAGTATCTAAATACATGAAGCACTTAAAGTGCTCACATAACCCCCCCATTTCATAGCAGAATTCTCCTATATTTTAGGTTTCTGCGGTTTCAATGTGTAACGGAGACACTGCGGTGAAGGATGTTCTGAATCAGGGCTTGAAATTGTTGCCATTGACCCTCTAGTTTAGTATTTATATTTCTATGTAATAACCTTCTGGTTCTTACCGTGAATTTTTCATTTATAGGTAATTCTCAGTAAAGTCCAATCAATGAAGCAAAAGACAAGAGAAGAAACTAAACCGGTGTTGTCAAAGAATTCCTAGGGGTGTAAATAATCCACTTGTTGCGAAGGCAGTGGCCCCGCTGGGGTCATGGGTGATGGAGCTCCATATATACGCTAAGTCCCTATGCCATAATACTCGATGGCTAACCCACCCACTCAGAGAGCCCATGCGCACAGTTAATGAATTATCAATCAACTAATTACAGACAGTTTGTCCGAGACAATCACAATTCCTAGTACCACAAGCTCGACGAGGAGGGGCGGCGGATCGAGAATAGCATTTACTAGATACACCACGTCGAGACGACGCGGCGGGAGAGATAGGGTAGCTTTATAACTAGCCGGTAGTATCGTCTCCTATCTCTCATGGATTCTTGTGGTATACATGATAATTTTACGGCAGTCATACATCATTTAATTCAGCTGGGATAGAGCCAGGCCTACACCTAGTTTTTGGGCTTCGTGGATGCACTGCAGCTGGTAATTAATGATTGACAACTGATCCTAAAACCTCGAACATACGAGTCTCTGGCCTTCTACATACACATATATATTCTGGATCCTGAGAACGCACAGTTGATCGAACGGGTGATTAAGCTCTCTACACCTTAAGGGCTACATTTCGCCGTCGACAATGGCTAGGAGGGCTCTGTTTTACGGTTTGCACCGCATGCACTGTGGTTTTACATACAAGAGAAATGATCGACCACACCCATGTGCTGCGGATAGCCAACCTTCCAGGCTCTTGGCAATCAATCACGGGAAATGGTTCGGTCAATTGATCGGAGCGCGTCTTTGAAAAGCCATGGGGGAAGTGAGCTTCAATTGAAGCATTCAATGCCCACAGCTGGGCGCTCTTTCTGAGCTCTAGATACTAATTGATACAGCTCCAATCTACTACCCCCAAGAGCAGAGTACCTATATCGCTGTACCAATTCGGTATAATCAATCGAGCAATGACTGACTGTGGTGTTTCCCAGCTCCGTTGCCTTAATTCGTTGCAGTGGAATCTTCTCGATGATCGCTGCACCTTTTTTTTTTTTTTAGCTAGCGGCGGCAGCACCCCAGCCAGAGCTTTGACGTTGCCGCTTCCGGGGACGGGGGAGAGGATAAGCACCAAAAGACATCACCACTATCCACCACCAGAAGACCTCTGATCTCCTACACTTCACACTCCACGCTGTACACTGCGATAATATCTACAGACAGTCTCTACACTCTCTCCACTATCTACAGTCTCTGTGATTGCTCTCTACACTCCATCTAGCTACAGCTCAGAAGAAGAAGAGCCTCCACCACCACCATGGAAACCCACGACCCCCCCTTCAGCACCTTCACCGCCTCGCCCCCCTCCCCACCCCCCTCACCCCCCTCACCCCCCTCACCCCCTCCCCCCTCGACACCCACACCTGCCGCATCTGCTTTGACCAAGTGCCCTACCCCTACGCCCCCGACCCCGAGCTCGGCCGCCTCATCTCCCCCTGCACCTGCAAGGGCTCCTCCCGCTACGTGCACCAAGGCTGCCTACAACAATGGCGCCTCCTCTCGGCGAACCAAACAAACTTCTACCAATGCCCCACCTGCCACTACCAGTACCGCTTCCGCCGCCTCAAGCTGGCCGCCATCATCGGCTCCCCCGCGCTGCGCTTCGGCCTCACAACCGGCATCATGGTGCTCGCCGTGTATCTGCTCGGCTTCGTCTCCGAGCCCATCATCAACACGTATCTTGACCCGCCGGCGCTGTTTCTTGGCCGCACCTCCTCCACCACCGGGGGCGCGGCGGCGGTGGTGCAGCAGCCGTTGTCGCTGACGGGACGCGCGGGCGGCGTGGTCGAGCATATGTTGAAGGGCTTTGCGTCGCTGGGGCTGCTGGGGTTTCTGAAGGTGGTGTATCTGCTGCCGAATCCGGTGTGGAATCTGCGTAGTAGTGGGATTGGCAGTGGGATTGGACGGACGGGTAGGGACCGGGCGGCGCAGATTAGTTGGGTGGTGGTGGCGATCGGGGTGGTGAATTTCTTTGTGTTTACGTGGGGACAGGTGGGTGGGTGGGTGAAGGTGTGGATGGAGAGGGCGGCGGAGGAGATCTTGGAGGTGGGCCAGGAGGAGGAGGGGAAGGAGAGGGGGGGGAAGGGGGGGAAGGAGGACTAGGGAGGGGGCGGGCTGGTTGTGGGCTTTTCTTTTCTTTCTTTCTCTTTCTGGTGCTTTTCTTTTGACTTTCTTCCTCTTTTCCTGTGTATTGACAGTGTCGATTGCATATTGTACTGGCGTTAGTGTTATCTAGTTTGATCCTGGCTGGACTTGTCCTTGGTTAGTGCCTTGGTTAGTTGTTGTGTAGTTTGTAGTTAGTTACATGTAGTCTAGTTAGCAGTGGACGAAGATTAGTGGCCCTCTAATAATCTACTGTTTGATAGCAATATATTACCTCCATGGTGATCTGCAGCGAGGTTAGATTGGCATGAATACTTTGATAGCTAGTAGTTTTCAGATAAACAGAGAAATTAAACACAACTAAAGCCGTCCAATAGCTAGGCCCCTGCATGCCATCCTTGAAGCCCAATTGCAACAGGCGATTGACACCGAGTGACAGCGAGTGACCAATATATAAACCTACTATATATGTAACTAAACGCTCCATTCACTCACTTCTCTTCCTTTTGCTCGCTTCGCTGGTAAGTATTTCTTTGCAGCTGTCGGGCTTAGTTATACGCCCCCCCCCCCCCCCCCCGGCTCGTTAAGCAACAAGATAATATAACTTTGGTGGAAAATACCTAAACTATAAACAACTGTACCTTCGGGGGTGGAAAACATTCTTCTATTCACCTACATATAGTAATTAAGCCATCTATTTCTTGCAAGCAGCAAAACCCCCTCTATTTATAATGCACCATACACCAAATAAAAAAAGGATAAAAATACAAAACGCTATGATCACCATATGTAAATAAGAATTAGCCCCCACAGCCTGAACAGGCGAAAACTATGTCAATTTTCATCAGTTACCTACATTCTTTAGTTGGGGGATTTGGCACATCATCATCACTTACTAACGACTGAGGACCTCTTCAGCCTTTACATATGATTCCTTGTTAACACATCCCCCCAACCTAAACACGGTCTCCTTCAACAGCTCAAGCCTCCGAATGTTCCTCCTTAAGCTTATAGATATCCCACCCCACTACTAATAGGAAGGAACCCACGATAAGGAAGAGTAAACGGTTAAATCCCTGGTCAAATTTCTTCTCCAAATCCTTAACACATGACTCGAATTCGGCCGCGTGAGTCTTGAGGACTGTGATGTTCTAATTTAATAAGCTCATTAATATTATGGCTTATATTCTCCAAAGTACTATTAAGTGCTTACTTTAGTAAGTCGGTGGAATTCGTCCCGCGTAGGGACATATCTTGATGCAAAAGATGCCTTCTTCCTTGGACCCTCAAGATCGGATGAGCCATGGCCGTCGTTATTTAGGTTTCTCTGAATTAGCCACTCGGCTTGCATGAGCAACACGAACAAGCTAGTACCGTGAGACTGAAGACTTGCCTGTCTGATCGTGGTAGAAGCCCTTCTTGCCACTAGTGGACCGCAAAAACCCTGAAGCTGGCGGCAACCGACAAATCGACGAACGATGTTCAGGCCAGACATTCTGTGGCGGTTGCTGTAGTTGTGGAAACGGTAAAGAGAGTAAAAAATTAAAGTACGTGATTGTTGAAGGAAAGCTATGTAACATTTATCGTATGACAGAACAATGCGATAACGTCGTGAAGCAAAGCTGAATGGAAACATTGTTGTAACGGAGATCCCTTCGTTCGTTTTTGTGACGAGAAACGCTATTGGGGGGTGTTTAACTTGTTCCAGTGACTTTCATCTTTAGTACACCTAACCCATACTCCGCGGGCCTCTTTAGGCTCGAAGTCACAGTTTGTGACCTCTTTTTCAACAGATCTTTCCACTCTACAGGATAGCAGTTAGTGTTTTGAATATCAACTCGGCTTTTTCTTACAAAAACCGGGCACGAACGAAGGGATGCAAGGAATTCGGCGTCATGACAGGTGTATGTAAATTAAATTGCGAGGAGTGACCAGGAGTGCTTGAACCTTCCCCGCGAGAACTCTTGCACGCGGTGTTCTCTTCGACATGTTTGATGTCATCTCGCTGGAGCTCAACGGGAACGCAAAAGAAATTGTTAACTGTGCAGCGAAAGCTCAGACTTCAAGCTGCATGTACGAGGGTAATATCTGCACTTTCGGTCTCTTTTCTTTGGGTTTCTACGCCGATGCTATCCCTCTCACTAGAAGGGCGCCGGATTCCAGTACTGAGCGATTGAACCTTCTAGCTCGAAGCTGTTGCTGAAACTCCATGTTCCCAGAACAAATAGGGACATGCCGGTGTAGAATCTTCATTTAATCCTCCGGCAAATCATAACGGATAGTAACCGTAAAATCAGACACGCTACAAGGATATTTCGATAGGAGAGTTCTGATAGGAAACAGTGCTTTGAGTGCATATATATCTAGAATTTTCTGAGTTTACCGAATCTGTATTTCTGGTCACTGTTGAGAATCACTGAGAAGGCATCGCCGAGTGTCATTAGGGCCACCTAGTCGGGCTAGCTAGTACATAGTTGCACCAGTTGACCCTTGTCCCCGCGCCTACAAACATTAGTTTTCATCTCCAGAAATCCCGCGATCTATTAAAAGTAAAACCAGACTCTCTTACTGTAATCGCTTAAAGAAACTCGTTCGACGGGCAAGTCAATCTGGTTGCCAACTCCCAGGCGTTATCACTACCATCACAACCAAAAAGTAAAAAGAAAGGGGTGAGTTCGGTACCCAGGATTCCCACATGGTCACCCACTGCAGTACTAACTAGGCGATATGATGGTTATATATGGCAGAGCGAACGGGATGCCTAGCTTTCATCATTCTATGACCGAACACGTTGGCAATGATCGATTTGTGGACTTTACATTTTCGTCCTTGACGGCTGTGTACGCCGGGGTGGGGCGGGGGAGTACCCCTATGCCCTTAACCATGCTAAATACATATGGGACAGAAGGTGATTTACTTTGTAAAGGGGTGGAGTAACGTGTGGCTGCCATTTCTCTCAAGGGTGGGTCGTCAAGTCTTAACAGTGAACTGTCCAGGTGGTGACATCTGTTCTGTAATTTTTCACAATTTTTCACAATTTTTGGCATTACTTGTCTGCGATGATTGCAAGTAACGTCGATAAATTAAGTACGTGCACGTCTTTTAGAGGTTAGTATGTATACGGAGCTCCTGATCTGAAGAGTTGTTAGAAGGAGATATCCAAAACCTCCTAGGACCGTTGTTATATCAAGCGGTCGGTTTTGTTCGTGGACCACTCTGCCACCACATTCACAGCTCATCACTCGAATCGTGATCGAATTAACCGAATCTCCGCCCACACAGTATTAGAGAGGATTGAGATTGATTGGTTTTATTCAGAATCAGCGAGGAACGACTGCAAAATCTCAACCATCTTGGCCTATCCAGCGTGCATAACCTGGAGATTCCAGTAGAAACTGAGTGCTTTAATAGAAGTTCTGTGTGAGCCCGACCTCAAGATAACCCTTTTCTAAACCCCACGTAATACGTTTAGAACATAAACTCTTAGAAGACCACTTCCTCATAATAAGCCTCATATAAGCCTTCCGTAAGCCTCCTATAAGCATGCCATAAGACTGAAATAAGGCTTATACTCCGAAAAATTAGGTGTCGCCAAGTTTTTCTTTGATGTCCTCTTATCCGCTAGCGTTAGCAAGGTTGACCCCGCCCTGCACTAAAAGATCCTTCCAGAGTCCTTTAAAACCTCGAAAATGATGTTTCTATCGGCACCGCTAACAGATACATGTAGCCATACTGTTGGCACGCGTATCTGGTTGCCAAACCACCAGATCTTCCCCACTCTCAACAAAACCCGCCCCCACTTCCTCCACCCCAACCCGCCCACCGAAGCGAAAAGAAAAAAAGAGTTCGGTACCCAGGATTCCCACATGGTCACCCACTGCAGTACTAACTAGGCGATATGATGGTTATATATGGCAGAGCGGACGGGATGCCTAGCTTTCATCATTCTATGACCGAACACGTAGGTAATGATCAGTTTGTGGGTTTTATATTTGGTTAGCTCAGTGACTGCTTTGCCCTGCAACGCCATGTTCACGCCTCATCACTCGAACCGCGATTGAATTAAGCCCATCCCCCACCCCACACAGTCAAATGTACATTTACGTAGGGAGAATTACCACCGATTACTTTATCCTAGAAGCAGCGACGGACGATGCTTTTTTTTTTTTTTTTTTTTTTTTTTTGTTTAATTCATGCGACGGACGATTCACACAATGTGAAGTTTCTAATGTGAACACGAGTGCCTTAAGAACCGTTCTACGAATTCTCTAAATCATTTCAGCACTTTTATACTTGAGGCAAACCTTTTCTAAACGCCATATAACCCTTGTAAAAAATTAACAAGCTGTTTCTTCACATAAGCCTCCAATAAGCCGTATATAAGCCGTATATAAGAAATCAAGAATTCCATAAGACTGAAAAATACGTGTAAGCCTTAAACCAAAGGATGAGGTGTCGCCAAGTTTCCTTTCATGCCGTCGTATCTGGTAGTAGGCTAGCACTAGCGCGAGCAAGGTTCACCCTGCTCTACACTAAAAATTTCTTCGTCTCTAGAGTCCAGACATCTCGTCCCCCCAAGGCCTCAAAAATGACGCTTCTATTAGTATCGCTTGACCAGTTGGCGCACGCCTATGCTTGAAAACGATCCATGCCAACTCCCACCCCACCTCCCACCGTAGCAAAAACAAAAAACTTGAGTTCGGTACCCAGGATTCCCACATGGTCACCCACTGCAGTACTAACTAGGCGATATGATGGTTATATATGGCAGAGCGGACGGGATGCCTAGCTTTCATCATTCTATGACCGAACACGTTGGAAATGATTGATTTGCGGATTGTGATTTATTTTTGGTGTTTCGGGAGTGGTGTGGAGTGGGGCGAAGAAAAGCTTGGATGTGTTAGCATCGGAATTGGTCCTTCTCTTTCTCTTTGGCTTCGCTCATCTCGCAAGTTTCCTTTTGTCTTTCGTTTGGTCGGTGTCATATCGGGGGGCACTTGTAGGGATTTCCTTTCTCTTGAGCGTCTCACGGATGAATAGATACATATTTTCTTTCCAGTGATGCCTCCACTAAACTTGGGGCCTAAGGACTAAACTTTCTTCCGTTTATTTCTGCTCGTAGAACTCTCCTGACTTACATATATGCCTACAAAGATTGAAAACTGACGATGTCGGTGGTTTTGTTGAGTGATCCTATTCATAGAATATCACTCGGAAATCCTCTTTGTGGTAGTTGTGGACCGAGTATGGATGTCTCGGATAATATTTTTTTGTCACGCTGTAGGGTCTGGGAGATCCTGAGGGCTTGGGAGAGGTTTTGAGAATGCTGGATGTTTGTGGAAGCGTGTTCTGTTCATCTCTCTTCATGATAACTCATACATGTACTTCGTATCTTAGATGTATAAATCAATCCATACTATCTAAAATCTATCGATGAAAGCAAGTGTTTGAATAAAAAAGAAACTAAAAAACTCCGAAAAGGCCTCTACTCTGTGAAAAAGCCCGTCTATTTTCCAATAAAAAAACAAAAAACAACGTTAAATATCCCAGCATCTACCCCCTCAAGACACCACAAATTAGATGAGAACAACAACCAAAAGGCCATCGGCCACCCCGCATCAAGGCAACCTAGTCCTTTTTGGTGAACACGCCCTTGACGGTATTCCAGGCTTTCTTACACCAGTCGAGGAATTTCTGCCAACCTACATACCCAAACAATTAGCAATGCAAAAAAAACACAGACATGCAGGAGAGATTAAACGTACCAGAGCGCTTGACTTCTGGCTCAGTGTTCCAATAATTTGTCTCTTCCGTGGAGTGCCCCGCATCAGCCTGCCTCCAGATCTCCTCGGCCAACCCCTCGGCAGTCAACGGATTCCCGGGCATGACCACGACCTTCTCTGGCGCTAAAAGCTCAGACCAGTAGTTAGTAGCCGAGCCCCCGTCGGGATTGAAAGGCTCATCGTCATTGCTGGAAGAGGAAGAGTATCCACTCATTCCCCCCTTGTCATCCGCGAAATACGAATACCCACTCGGGCCGGCAGTCTCGTCATCACTCTGGTGAGACGGAGCAGTCCTCCAGTCCATGATATTGTCTGTTTCAAAGATATCTTCGTACCTGGGCGGTGCGTCATCGTCCATGTTGGAAGAAGCATACTTGGAGTAGCGGTCGGCGCTGCTGTCGGTATGGCGGGTCGGGGGGTGGGCGTACGGGCCGGGCTCGGAGTCCTTTGCACCCTTGCCCCACGAGCCGAAGAGGGCGTCGGCGGCGGAGGTGAGCGTGCCGACTATAGTTCGGGAAGTTGTCGGGGGAACCACAACGGGCTCGGGAGCGGGGGTGTTGAAGTTTGTAGCCCAGCGGTCGAGGAACTTGTCGTTTTCTGGGGGAGTATTGTTAGTGCTGAATTTGAAGTAGTGCGTGTGGTATATGATGCAGCGGTGAGGGTATCGTGAATCGTCATTGTAATGAAAACGGCCCAATTGGGAAATCTATGACGAAACAAAAGTTCGACAATGACAAAGTATGCACACACGACGTATATATATGTCATGACAACAAAACCCACAAAAGCCATGATATCATACGACAAAACAGCCACAAGTGCGTATAAAGGGAGAAGGGGAGAGGGAAAAGAAAAAGAAAAAAACTAGCATACCGTTCTTAGAGACAGGCACAATACGAGACTCCCTCTTTGTGATAGGGGTGTGCGAGTGCTCAGAAATAATATAGTCCCAATACGAATACACGGTGCCGGAGTGGGCGGGTGCCTGGGCGGTTGGTCTGGCTGCGACAAACCCGAGGGCGGGCATGCATACAGCGATACTTAACAGAGAGATTTTCATTTTAATTGTTTTCTGGTGTGAGGTTTGAGATTTATAAATTGGAAGATTGAAGGAGATGGGGGAAATTTAAATGGGTTTCAGAGTGTCAAGTCTTTTTCTTTCGAGTTTTTGAGAGTGAGAGTGAGAGTGAGAGAATTTGAATATTTCTCCTACAAGAGGGGTAGGCTGATCTTTATAGCAGATAGAGAAGCCTAGCCTACGTCTCCCTGTGTGTAGACAGAGACGTCATAATCAGAGCATAGCTCTCGTATCAATGACAATGGAAACGGTAACGCACGCGAATTTATTTCCCTTTCGCGACCAGGTGGTTATAAAATAATTCCAAAAGATGAAAATTTTTATTAGTCTCGTCTTAAATTCAGATAGGCGTAAATTTGATACGGGAATGTTTTGAGAATATAGTGGGTGGTGCCCTGCGTGCATGGTAGATACCTCCAATAATAGCTCGATCGGTCCCTCCAGGATACTACCAACAACTTCTTCGTCTTTGTTGCCGATACAATTATTCTCAGGAAGTCTGAGAACTGATTCATCTTCAGTCTTTCTGCCTTGTGCGCTTGGTAGAATGTGCTGCCGAAATTATCCAGGTGGGGTCAATGATAGGTTTCACCTGAATTACGTTACAACAACTGGTTCATAATTTCATAATTACCGCATGTCTCCATCATCCGAATCCAATTACTACTAAAAAAAGAAAACCCTCCTAATGGAATGTAGCTGTCACAGAGCCATATGAAATCTGATACTCGCCTAGTTAGTAATGACCACTTCCTCAAGAGTCACGTGCATAGACACTTACCCCCTTCACCTTTAATTCAAACATCAAGCTTGCCGAATCCACTCTCAGCTCGAGGGCAAAATCCAAATTCATAAAAACTCTGCCATCACTTGTTTCTAACCTTGTAAATTCCTTCTTCGGCACCGCAGAAAGGTCCGTTTTCAGTGTACAGAGCGGACGAACGCTCTGATCTTTACGGGTCATGGGTGCAATCGCAGACTCGCAAATCATTAATTCCTCCTCGACTATGAGTGAGGATTCGAAGTTGCGCGTGTAATGAAATCTTATTGGTGTATTTTCGGAAATGGACTGACCACGGTTTATGTCTGCGCCAGTTAGTAACTTTGCATTGAAGAGATAAATCAATCGTGGTGGAGGGGCCCCGAAGAAAGAAAAGGGGGGGGGGGGGGGTCAATTACGCCATTCCATTCGATCATCAATCATCCATCGCTCCCATAGAGGGCTCCAGTAACGTTCTGCCTTTGGGTGTTTGCCTTCTTCCCACACAGTTGCATAGCTCGTCCCATAGTGATATCGAGCCTTCCGAGATGCTATTATAGATCCTTCTAACCCTCTGAGGACGGCACCCCTGACAACAGCAGTCCATGCATATAGCGGCTGCATAATCTCAACCTTCGGTAGTGGTGCGATTGATATTGGAGTATCGCCATATGGAGGTGGAGAATTAAAGTGTGAATCGAGACGATTATACAGGTAATTACTTTGACCGAATCCACCAACTAACACGATACCCTGTTTTCGTTCATTGTAAGTGCTGAGTCCCAGTTGTAGTCTTACAGAGAGAACGTACCTTGACTTTTCCACCCTTTCTTCTGATTGTTTCAACCTGATCTTCGCACAAATCTACGACTTGTTCCACAACAGGTTCAAAAATATCCCTCAATTCATCCTTTTTCAGCATTAAAAAACCGCTCTCAACCCTTTTCTCCTCATCATCTGGGAGTCCTGGAAATGGCACTGATATCTCCTCTTCATCCTCACCATCCTCGCTCCCGTCGCTCGTCGCGGAATTTATATATTTAAAGTTCCGCTTAACATACTCATCCCAATACTTCATTGCCATAGCTCTAGTCTTCGGCTTCAACCCATTATAAACCCCTCTTCCCAATCTCTTCCTGCAATGCTCCTCGAATGCGTAATTCAACAGAACAGACCCGCAAAGCCCGCCAGTTCCAATCGACGACTCAGCCAACTTTAAATCTGGCTCCAGCGCCACAATTTCATACGATATCAGATCCGCTGTTCCACCACCCGCGTCGCAAACTACAAAATGATCCCCAACACTCAGAGTGTTGGGCTGTATAGCCTTTAGTGTGTACACTGCTGCGGCCTCTGGCTCGCTAATGAGCCGTGGAGATTTCATTCCTGCACGCTCAGCTGCATGGCGAGTGGCGGTCTTCGCCGCATCGCTCCAGACAGCGGGGACGGTGAGGACCCAGGTAATCGGTGTTATTGCCATAAAGCTGATTCCGTAGCGTCGAGTTAAGGTTGTGATGGTATGGGCATGGAGTGCGCCAAGGTAGTCGCTGATGGCGTCCAGAACAGATTTATTGACGCCACGGAGCAAAGTTGCGGTTTCGAGAGGAGATACATAATTGGGGATCTTTTGATTTCGGTCCAGGAAGAGTTTGAGGCAGCGTAGCCGTGGTGATGTAGGGGTAGGCTGGAAACCCCAGCGGTAGCTGGAAGCATTGCCCGTAGAGGGAGTGTAGGAGATCTCAGTGGGGACTTTGTCGGAGGTGATGCCATTCCCGCCGGGCCAGGTCTTAATTCTGGTAAAATATTAGTCAGAAGAAGAAAATGGGTTGTACAGATCATTGACATACACTTCAATATCATCCGGAGTACCGCTGTAGACTGCTGCGACGCTGGAGATAGCGTTAGTAAAGTTAACTCTTACATAGATCCCTGATTGCCTGATACAAGTTCTCAACGCATCTTTACGTAAAATGTATTCTCAAAGAAGATAATAATAAAAAGCAACCCCCGTAGCCCTACTAATTCTCTCTACTTGATTAGATTTTTATTAAATAAAAGCAAAACATACCCGCTATACGTAGTTCCGAAATCCACACCGACAACCAGCCGATCAGCAGCAGTAACAGTAGTAATAGCAGTAGGAATATCTCCCACCAACCCCAGTGTTGTAGACGACGCAACACTAGAGCCGGACGAACAGACTAGAGGAACGGGCGCACTAATTCCTAGATTCGCAAAGGCATCTGTAGGTGGTTGTATCATCTTTATCTTTTTCGTTTGAAGTCTCTTTTGTGGGGAAGGTCAGAGGTTGAGATGATGATGCTTTTGTCTCCTCCTCCTCCTCCTCATCTCAGCCCGGCATTTCTTGTGCGACTTGACCTCTAGGTATTTATGTACCCCTACGCGGCAATTCAGAGAGATATTGGGCGTTGTGCAGGGTGTGATGCGGCTCTAGGAGACCTGAGTAGTTTATGCAGCCGCCCAGCGGTATTCGGTGTAACAAAGAACAGCGGTTACGCTGGACGCTTTGAGAATAGAGCTACTCTAGACAATATGACATGGAATTTTTCGGTTAAGTAAATCCGATATAAGGCTCAAAATATCAAGGAACTTGCCTGTGTCTGAATACATGATAAATATATGTAGCCTTAGACTTGGGTAAATGACAAGATCATGCTGCCACTGGGGTTTTTCAGACTGTTCTTAGTTTGCCCATCCTGCCCTTTGTGGTTATGACTGCTACCGTAGTTCCAAAGACATACACATAGACAGGACATTGTTTCCTTCCCTGAACCCATACATGTAGGTTAGTGCTTGATTTCAAATCTTTAGTAGTAATTGGGGCCTACCATATTCTGTTTTTAAAAAGCAAAAGCCAAACCGATATTTAGGAGTCCGGAGGTCTTACTTTTGACATGACTTCCCACCGCGAATAAGTATTGCCGGGTGCCAAAAAAGTAAACAATAGTAGCCCGGCCGCGGAAGAATGGAAATTCCCGGTGAATGAGCTTAATTCCTGATTTGCCTTCATTTGAGAAATTCTCTTAGGCCTAGTGACCGAATCCTTATATCTTGGGCAGTAAGATGTGGTTAATACCTGTCTAGGCAGGGAATCGTTAGCTTATTACTTCTCATTATAAAATACTAAATTCTCGTGCTTCTGGTTCGGGTGATTTTCCTTTTTTTCTTTTTGGTTTTGCCAACGTTAGACTCCTTTTAACTTCGACGTACTTCGTAATGTAGACGAAACCTAGGGTACCTTATATATAAAAGGATAAAGGCAACGTACGAATTTCATGCTTATGGATCGAATTGGTTTCTGCCATTTGAGGCCGTAAGGATATGTTGCCTTGTGGTGAGCATAAGCCTGACTTAGTTGAGCTACGCTTGATTAGTATACTCATAGACTAGGATTAGAGAATCTCATCAAGACACATGACGCTGACAAAAAAAAGGACGATGTACTAACGTACAGGTGTTGATCTGATGTTCCCTACAAGTACTTGTAGACCCCGGTAGAGCTCTTACGCCTCGAATCTTGCGTGTTCCACTACTGATCGATATCCACTACAAAATGAAAACAGAAGCCACATTTTAGTCATTACCCGCGTGTTCGGTCATAGAATGATGAAAGCTAGGCATCCCGTCCGCTCTGCCATATATAATCATCATATCGCCTAGTTAGTACTGCAGTGGGTGACTATGTGGGAATCCTGGGTACTGAACTCATATCTCCTTTTTTTCTTTTTTGGTGGTCCTGGTGTGGAGGATTAATTGGCACTTAAGAATTAAGTACGTTTCGTTAACTAAATATACTAAGTACTTATTGGGACTAGGTATCTATTCCAATAGAGAATTGACCTTACTGCGCGGGTCATGCTAATTATTTGAAAGGATACTCCAACATTGGAAAACAATCCAAAGATTGTCACTAAATATAAACTGATAATCTGTAATATAAGCGGTTCACTTGGGGTGTCGTGGTGGTTGTTTCAACAGCTTCGTTTATGGCTATATATACAAATTGATATCTCCCTTAACTACTCGCATTTTAAACGCCAAAGAGTATAAAATCAAACCCATTCGCCTGCTCTACTCTACTGCAACTTTGCTTTAACCCATCCCTCCAGACCACCCTTAACAAACACCTCCTGGACACCCGGTGGGAGCTCTCCCACGGGTACTGTCCACTCCTTAGCACCCTCATCACCCTCTCTGATAATCACACACCTCCGTGCTACGTCCCATGTCAGGAACCATCCGGTCCTCCTGGTAGCCACACCCTTCTCACCGCCGAAGGTTGCCCTTAGTCGCTCAATGAGCTTTGGTACCTCCACAGTGATCAGGGCGTTGTTGATACTGTTACGCATAAACACGTTTCCGAAGCTACCAGCAACAACCATCTTCATGTCTCTGGCCAGAATGGCAGTGGCGGCCTGCTCACGACTGGACCCGGTACCGAAGTTGAAACCGGACACGAGAATGTCGCCAGCCTTGGTTAGAGTAGCAAAGTTGGGGTCGTAGTTCTCCATGCAGACCTCGGCCATCTGGGAGAGTGGGATGTTGTCTTGGTAAGTGTACTTTCCGGGGTAGATTCCGTCGGTGTTGATGTTGTCTGCGTCGCAGAAAACGATCTCGCCGGTAATCTTAGAGGGGAAGCCATCAAGAATCTCAGTTTCTGCTTGTGCCTCTGAGGTAGCCGCGGCACCGGAAGAACTAGAGGGGGGAGTAGCGGCCTGGGAGCGGGTCACAGCAGCGCCGGGACCAGTGTAGTTTCCGGGACCAGAGATGTAACCGTTGAGTGCACTGGCGGCCACGACTTCGGGGGAGGCGAGGTAGGCGAGCGCGTCTCTTGAGCCCATTCTACCCTTGAAGTTACGGTTGGTGGCAGAGATGCCTACTTCGCCGTCCTTAAGGAGACCAGTTCCGAGACCGATACATGGGCCGCACCCGGCGGGGAGGGGCTTTGCACCGGCATTGATCAGGGTGTCCCAATCACCAGCTTTAGTGGCGACTTCCTGCTCGAGAGTTGAGGCGGCTGCAATGTAGAATTCCACACCGTCAGCGATCTTTGCGGTGGGATTAGCTTTGAAGACGGCGGCAGCGGCAGCGATGTCAGAAGCACGGGAGTTGGTGCATGAGACGAGGTAGGCCTTCTGGATTGCAACCTTCTGGGCCTCAAGCTCGTGAAGCGGCGTGGCAATCTTGACGGAGTTTGGCCCTGCGACATGGGGAGAAAGGGTTCCGAGATCGAGAGAAAGCGTCTTTGCGTAGGTAGCGTCTGGGTGTGCGGCGAGCTTCTTGTTCTCAAACAGATCTGCGATCTTCTCGTTTGTGAGACGGGAGTGAGTAGCGCCCTTGAGGCGGGCGGAGTGTTCGCGAGCCTTCTGAAGCATCCAGTTCTTAAGGACGGAATCCATAGGGAAGAGACCACTGAGAGCACCCCATTCAGTGGTCATGTTGGCAATTGCGAGGCGGTCATCGATGGGGAGTGACTGAAGGGTTTCTTCGGATCCTGTGAACTCAATGGCGTGGTTGAGGACATCGTCGTTGTTGAAGAGTCCGCAAAGGGCAACAATAACATCCTTTCCAGTAACACCCTTAGGGAGAACACCCTGAAGCTTCACATTCGCAACCGGTGGGATCTGCCACCATGTCTGTCCAGTAGCCCAGATAGATGCGGCGTCGGTACGGACAATTGGGGTTCCAAGACACGAGATACCTCCGTACATGTTGCTGTGTGAATCACTCGCTACTGTAAGGGTTCCTGGCCACGCGTATCCTTCCTCAGTCATGATCTGATGTCCAATACCCCTTCCAGCTGGGTAGAAGTCTACGCCCTGCTTCTTTGCCAATTCCTCAATGTTTTTGTACTTCCTCAAATTTGATTCTGACGAGTTCTGGACGTCATGGTCGAGGGTCATAACGACTTGCTTAGGGTTGTGAATTGCCGTAGCACCAATCGAGAAGAACTTCTGGGCGACAGGCCAGGAGTTGTCGTGGGTCATACAGTGATGTGGACGGATCGTAACGTAGTCGCCCGAGTGGACGGCTTTGCCAGGAGGGAGGTTGACAGCATAGTTTTGCACGATCTGTTCAGTGAGATTTTGAACTGGCGAAGATGCTGGAACATTGGAAGATGTTGCGAGGGAGCGAACGAGGTGAAAGGATGTCGCGGGCTGAAAGTATGTGGGGAGCCTTGGAGGGAAGGCGCGGTGCCGGGGGAGGCAGAGCCTAGTGCTGGTGGGAAGTCGTAGCTATGGAGCAGACACATTAGACCAGAGTTTTCTAATTGAGGTTGGGAAGGAGCTCACAAGACGCATTGAAGACATGATGCCTCACCTTCTTCTTTGTCACGATCGAGTTGGGAAGAAGCAATTGCTGTTTGCAGAGAAAGGCTCTGACAGTCTTGTGAAAAAATGAATGTGGGGCAGCGCCAAGAATCCGGGGTCCAAGGGTTTTGAGGCTTCGCGGGTTGTGGGTCACTTGTTGCCAATCAACGCCCGCGGATTAGCAAATACTACATGTACTACTGTGCTGTATCATTGACATGCTAGCTGAGGCCAAGTGAGAGTCTCTGGATTGGACCACAAGCATTCGAGACCATTTAATAAAATTATCCCTCTCAGCTACATGTACATATTTTCTGAATATTATTATGACCATCTATCTGGTGCTCATTTAATTACCCATTCTTTCCCGGACTGTATGATCTGTTTAAAATCCAATAGGTTCTATTCCCGCTTAACTACATCTACAGAGTAGAATTCTGCATGAGTCTTCACGGAAGCCCCTCTATATGTACTGGTGATGTAGGGAGATAAATACATATACATACCCCCCCCCCCCACTGTGATAAAATTCTTGTATAGTTATCGCGCCTACATAATATTACAGTTATCGGTACTCTTAATCTGTAGTTGTAGCTATACGTATCTATTTAAAAAAAAGAAAAAAGAAAAAAAGGGGGGGGGGGGGGACAAGAGGTACAAAGAAATAGATAAGGCCCAATTTGGAGCTCAAATGATAAGCAGAGTGATTGGCTTCTGTACCAACTAATACCAGCCAGTTCACACCGTGCATTGCCAAGCATTAGTACTGCAACTGCGCCGTATTGCCTTATCTCAAGATCTAGACTATTTGAACCTAGATAGATCTAGATGTTTTAGGTTATTTTTGCAACTGAAAAACGTTCATTCGTGTTTAAAATAGGAGGTATGGAACCGCCTGAAGAACGTCAACCGGCCCATAAACCATTATAGAATATGGCCTTCGGTCCACGCTCAGCACCTGCCCAGGGGTGGTAGGAGTACTACTCCTCCACATTATTTATCTGAGAGGGGCGCTGATCGAGACCAAGAAAATCTGCTTCGGTTGGAAATTGAACTATTTAGCTAGTCATCTTTGAATGGATTCGGGAGAAATTCAGCAAAGCTGCTCGTAGGTAAAAGAAGAAGCAGTATGACCCGTATTCCAGTATTGATTGTCGGGGATATTGATAGGCTCGTTGAATGGTGGCCAGGCCTTCTCGATCGAGTTGAAGATCGTAAGAGAAGAGAGTAACTGCCTAGATATTCTTGATATCAGCCGAAGTCGAACGAGTATATACCATATCTAATTGCAATGCAAGGTAGGTCCATTTCATTCCTTATAACCATCAATCAGGCGCTGCGACAGAGTAGTGCCATAGAAAAAGCCTATGGATTCTGGTTCTCATTTCTCCCTGTGATGTATCTACTGATATAGATATCTCATAAGAAATAAGCAAGGGCATATATATATACGTAGAAAGATGTACTATACTCATGAACTTCCTGGAGGGTGTTTCGCTGACCTGAACCACACCACAGCGACTGGCGACTGCCGTATACGAAGAAAGACAGAAGGTATACCAAAGTGATACTACGAGAAAGAAAACCGATAGGAATATCGTTTTTATTTGTGTAATATGAGTGTTGGGTGCAGTGTCTTGTACGTAGCAGTAGCACTGAAGCTGTAGCTGACACCAGCAAGGTAAACTTCTAAACTGTAACCATGTGAGAGAGGGTGATTTATCAAGTTAACAGGTCAGAGATTATCTCGTTTTTTTCCTGACGTGCTTGGGCTGTCTACAAGTACTAGTAGTCTTTATGTGCTGGTACCTGTTTTCACTGTGTTTGATCAGCCCGCATGTAGCCCTCGAAACACCAACCGAGTTAGCGGATAATGAGCAGGCTCAAAGGATCGATTATATTGCCTTTTTTTCAACAGTATTATCGCTGTTCGAGTAACATAAAGAAAATCCAGATGAGTTGTAGCTAATAAGTAGTTTTGAGGCTGTTAAATTCCGACGATGTTGTTTACGTTGTGGTATTATGTAACACATCTGAGATAGCTGAATGATAATCCTGCATCATGCGTTTGATGACCTTACTTTTCTGAGAAGCCAGTCGAGACGCATCGCGACTTTCTATTTACAGTACCTCTTCCCGCGAGCGCATTACGTTATCGTGGTTAGGGTAGCAAACTTTAGAGCCAAGTCTCCCAAGCTATGTACCCTACTTAAAACGTTTTTCCAGGACGTCACCATATACCCTTGTGACGCAGTGGTTAGCGTGTCGTTCTTATACTAAGTATTCCAACTTGTATGCAATGCGAAAGCCGTCAGTTCGACCCTGACCTGGGGTATCATTTTTTTATTTAAATTTCCATCAAAACACCCACCATTCGCTTCTATCAGCTGGCCTATATCATAGTCTTGAGTTCTTTTTTTGTTTACCGAGATGTTCAGGCAGTGCTCCTGGATCGGGCCTATTATGTAATGTGATGAGATATACGCCTTTGGCACCGCTCGCTTGCTCGCTTTCTATCCCAACCTTGAAAGAAATGTTCCGAAACAGTTAGCGAGTGATATTTCATGATACGCCGTCAATTAATGAGGTTTCAAATCGGCTACTTGATCAATCGGATCATATAAACACCTTGGCGGGATAGACACGGATATAAAAGCCAAGACCACCAAATTAACCCCTCGCAATCAATGCAATAAATAATACAAGACGCACACGCCGAAATTAATTAGCAAATAATGCGATATTTGGTATTCTTGTATATGTGTGGATGGTTTGCGAGCAGATATATTGGCTACAATGTGCAGCAGCAGCATCCCTTGCGAGAAAAATGACAGGGATGTTGTGGAATGCCGACTGGTGGAGTTGAACGTGCAACAACGTGATACAAATATATGAGCAGTGCAAACGGGAGGAAAGGTAAGGTAAATAGTTGCATCCTGTGGACGCAATTCAGAAATTGGGCTTTGTATTCCCAATACTAACGCAGTGCCTTCCTGAGTCTACTGCGTGCGGGAATATTGAACTACATTCGCTATGAATTTCGCCTTTGAGTAGAGTTTATATAATTCATTATGACCTTTTCTCACCCCGAATATCTCAAAAAATACCGAAGTTGATGAACAGATTTAGGTGTTAGATCAGAAGCACAATGAGATGTCTGAGATCCAGTGTTCTCTGGAAAAAAAAAACCACTCTCTGCGTGGAGTTAGAAAGATAGGGCCTGTCATACGAATTATAATAAGGTGAGAAGAGGATTAAGGAATATAAAATAGATACAAGGAAACGAATAGTATACTGTAGTCATACGTATATATAGCAATAGATAGATGGTTTTATACCTTGAAACAATTGATTTACTCCATGGGTGAGCGTGGTCGAGGGATATGCGTATTACGAGTAACCACCATTGACAGTAATTGATGTCCTTGAAGCGGTCTTTACAAGAAACGAACTTGATTAAATGAAGTACATGTAATCTCGAAGTCGCAACAGAGACAAAGTATGCGTACGCATATTTGGGGCTTTGTGTGCATCTTTAGTTCAACAGTCAAGAGTAGATGATTAGCTCTACTAGCTCTCGTTTTTGTCCAAAGTTTAACGAATGAAATGGCATCATGCATTGACTCATGTCGCATAGAACCCTAACCCTAAGCTTACACCGAGTGACAAGATATGAGTGAACACGATCACAGATATCCTCTCTAGTTGGATTTTGAACTCATAATAGAACTGTTGAAACAAATTTAATACAAGTCTCAAAAAACTGTTCACGGGATGAAGAGAGAGCTCAACTATCACCGGTACATGTTGGAACTGCCGACAGAATAACTCTCAGGTAGAGCTTGAGCCGTCACTCGACCCAGGGTTACCCGGTAGGTTGACATACCGTGCAAGGAACTGCGCCAGTTTAGGCACCTTAATCTGAGTCTCGTGAAACCACCTGTCCCAAGAATCCCACCAGATACCATGTGGAATCTTGAATCTTCCCTCACATCTCCCGGTCTTCCATGGCTTCTCACAAATGAAGTGCAGATTCCTTACCTCAAAATCACTCCACATGTCTCTGTGCTCATAACTCATTGTTTTTAGTGCATTGTACTGCCAACCTATCGGCTTGAATTTATTTTTGAAAAACACGGAAAGGAGATCTTGGTCAGGGAACCCAAAGGTAGGGACCCGGGGATCAGTGAAAAGGAATTCTACTATTGCCGCGTACAACATATTTGAGGGATGGAACACGACGAGACCAGAATTTAAAAGATGATGTGTCCTGATAGACTCTGGTGTGACCTCTCTTGGGTTCGTAAGAGCTTTAGGGTGCTTTAGACCTGTGTACGCACAATTCTGGGGGTTCCTATACGACGCAGAAGATGTGAGAAAAGAGAAGTAGAAACATCCAGTTCTTTGAGAACTCACCAATCAGCATCAGCCCAGGGGTCCTTGGCATAATTGCAAACACAGGCATGATTTGCAGCGATAAAGTCAAACGGCAGATCCATATCAAAGAGCTCGTCCATATTACGAATAACCAGCATATCACTATCGAGTAGGACCAATCTCTGCAAAGTCTCGATTAATAAATGATATAAAATGAAGACAATCATAACTAACCTCCATCAGGACAAGTCCAAAGACTGCCAGCTTAGTCCATGTATCCTCAAATCGAGATGCTACAATATTTACTTTTACCTTTGGCTTCAGTGGCTCGATCACCATCAGCTCACATCCCGCAGCCTTGAGTGCGTTTTGCTCAGTCTTGTTCACCGAGGGCGTAACGCAAACGAGAAGCGGATACTTTGATTCGACCCTCCTAAGTGAATCAGCAAGAATTATAGTTCCTGGTAGATATGCTGGTCCTGTGAGCACAGTAACCCATGCACGATTTATGTTAGGTTTCACGGCTGTGGAGGTTGCTGATGCGTCAGACGTTGATCTGACTTTTGGGATTGGTATTTTGGATGGCGATGCTAGAGGTCTCTGTTCGCCCAGGTCATCATCCATTGCAAACGGTTCTTCTTCAGCTTGATGGTTAAAAGTCGACGATAATCCCTCTATTGTAGAAAGCCTTCTCGAGTTTGGCATGAATATTGTTCTATTACTGATAAACGCAGCTTTGAAAAGTAAGGATATTGAGATAGTTGGATGGAAAAGTGCTGAGGTAGACGATTGAGAACGAGTATTTGCCTTCGAGGAGAGGCCGTGTAGTGGTTAGCACTGTGACTTAAATAGTACATCAAAGATAGGTCACAGGCCAGCGTGGTTGCAGGGCAGACCAGTTAACAACGAGCCTAGTAGTCGATCTAAGGATGAAAGGACCCGTGCTAGAGGTGAAGACAGGTTTCAACACGGGTATCTAACGGGGAAGGTCCCTTCGAAAACCCGGGAAACAAAACGCCACTTACATAGAGCTGCAGGCTACGGAGAAGAAGTGTTCAGATAGGTGATGCAATCTCGCAGATTTTAACGAACTAAAGACACACGGATGCAAAACGGTTGGCTGCCCCGCAATTCTGTACCAAGATCTCTGCGAGGATCATACATAGACATTTGTTTACCCCACGGCCTGAAAGCTTTTCAGATTATCGATTGACACTTGGGTATCTTTGCGTTACTTATATCCAGGTCTTATTTCATTGTATTTGCGTTCCTCACCAGATAACACAAATCCCACAAGAACGAGAGAAAGATAATAAAATATGCTTCTTGAAAAAACATCTAATCTTCCTATCCGAAGAACTTGCAAGCAACCTAAATTAATTTTCTAGCCCTTGAGCTACCATATTGCCAAGGCAGACTAATAAGTACATGTAGGTCAAGTCTTCACCAGCTGCGAGGCGTGACCAGTACTATCCTTATCCTCCCACATGATATCTCCACCTCAAATGCTTGAAAATCTTTAGGATAGGGAAAAATGGCACGATTCAACGTTTCTCGACTATTTATATATAGTTGCAGTTACCCCACGTTGATCGATGCCCATCATAACTCAATCCTCTAGACATACTAAACCCTGATCAACTCCTCGGAAGATGAAGCCAGCCATGTCACGAAACAACTCCAAAAACCCTCCTATACGAGGCAACGCCTCCCAAAAACCCCCATTAAACCGTGGCTACAACTCAGCCTCCAGAATCCTTTCGCGCCAATCCTCCAGTAACGGTAAAGGCAGCAAGCCGGTGTACAACACGTTTCCGCCGAAAAATAGAAGGATTGACTCTCGGGCGCACATGGAGCAGCGAAAGACGTTATTCCTAATAGCTCTCTTTTCGGTACCTTCATTGCTGTCCTTTTCTTTTTGGATGTTTGGCACTCTTGTGACTATGCAGTTCGGGTATGTATCTTCCTTATATTGAGATTCTTGCAATTGGCTGAGCTGACATTGCACATGCAGGGTTGTCTTAACTGCCGCCAATGAGTAAGTAGTCCTGAGATTATCTCTTATTCCAGAAGCATTTAATTAACACTTTATCAGTCTTGTGGGAAACAGCGCGCCACCGGGTCTTATCCTCTTCGCATATACCCTTCCATCAGTTCTTGTTCGTACCTTCGTCCCATACATCAAGTTTCCCAAGGTTTCGGATCTCTTTTCGTACTTCTATTCGCCTCAAGCGTCCGACTATTGGAGAGCTCACACTCCCGGTGGGATTCACACTCCTGGCACCCCAGGTTTTGGGCTCAAGAAAGGAGACAAGGTATCCCAAGAGATCAATTATGCAGCTCGCCTCTCTGTCTGCGCAGCCTCTTCATTTCTTGGACTGCAGATGCTAGCGTGGGCTGATAATGTTGGTATCCGGATGCTTGGTATTGCTTTTGCTAGTCTGAGTAGTAACCTGGGCGACATGTAAGTCTTCTCTGCAGCTGTTCATCCACCCATGATGTATCATTCTGATGGCAAAAAGGTCTTTCTACCAACTCGCAACCCGCTACCCATCAATGATTTCCCGCTCTTTTGGTGGATATGCGGCTGGTAGCGGAGCAGCCGGGCTGGTTGGATCGTTTATCTATACGCTCCTTACGAGCTCCTTTGGAGTAACACCATCAGCAGTGTTATCCGGTATTGGGGTTGTTCCCAGTATCATGTTAATGACGTATTTCTTTGTTCTTCCATCTCCGAAGGAGTGTGATGAAGCTGCATTGGCGAGCGGGACGGACATTGATGAGATCCAGATGGAAGAAGTCGGTGGTGCTGGCAAGGAAGAAATGATTAGCGACTTGAAACTAGGAGATAAGTTACGTCTAGTCAGGCCAATGGTGATTGGGTATATGGCGCCGCTTGCAATCTTGATGTTTTTGGAGAATATCACTACCCAGGTAAGTCCATGTCTTCAAATAAAACAATCTGTGCCATCCATTTAACATAATATCAGGGTATCTTACCTACGATAATATACCATCTTCCATTCTCCTCTGCATTCACCTCCTCTGCATCTCTCCTGAACACCATTTTCACCTCCACTCGCTCCTTCTATCCTTTCTTCTTCACCACCTATCAGTTTGCCATCTTCTTTGGCCGCACCTCCATCACTCTCTTCCGCCTCCCCGGTGGTAATTCCGGTTCCAGCTTTGCCTATTGGATCCTCTGCGCCATTGAGTCGATCATCTTTGTCACAATGCTCAACCAATCATGGTCCATGCTCCCTTCTTCATTCACTGACAATCCCGACGGAAACGTTCTCTTCTCTCCATTCGTCGTGATGGCATTGATATTCTCAATGGGTCTATGCGGAGGCCTCGGTATGAGTAATACATACTGGCGAGTTTCAAAGAAGCCACTTCCCGAGGCGGTGTGGAATGCGCTCGATAAGGCTCGTTCCAAGAGGTTGCGGAAGAAAGAGAGGAGCTTTGATACCCAGGAGGATGGAATCTCGACACCTCTCGACGGTGAGCAGGATGGGTATTTTGCGCCGAGGCCGAGATTGAGGAAGTTAGTCTCGATGCGGGGAAGTGCGGGAGAAAGATTATTGAGTGAGGAGATGGAGGAGCCGGGAAGCGAGGCAAGCGTGAACATAAAAAGGACTCAGGAGGAGGAGACGGCAGTTAGAGAGTTTTTGATCTCAACCATTGCATTGCCGGACACTTTTGCGATTATGGTGGCGAGCATTGTGAGTATGTGGTTGCAGCCAGAGTTGTGTAGATGGCAAGTGCAAGGCGGGAGGGATCTTTGTAAGATGGGATGAGGGGAGTGACTTTTGGCTATGTGAAGTAGCGGGGTTTTGTATTATATCCACAGTTGTTTCCTTCTTAATTACATAGTAATCTTCTTGATCCTTTTTTGCAAGCCGAGCAGTGGGTCAAGCTACGCGATATCAAAAGCACAGTACATACAGAGAAGGTGCCTTAGGCCTTCAATACATTTTCAGAACATACGACGGCGACTAGATGCTACTGAGTGATAATTTGATAAATAAAACAGAAATTCAAATACATCATGATTCAAGACGCTGCGTGAATTAATGAATTAAATAAAAAAGATAAAAAATATAAAAAAGACGCTGCGTGAGCCCGCGGGACTGAGAGTGACTCCTTATGATCCTGTCTCTTCCGACCCATTTCAGTAGGGTAGGGTGTGTGTAACACGGGCAAAACAAGAGAGGTTTTGGCACAAGCCGTTGTACTACATAGTGCTACAATGTGGGGTAGGAAGGTTTTTCCCTCACACCTTTAGCATGTGTGAGCTGCAAATCTGGTAAAACCACCCGGTGTCTGGTTGACTCTCAACACTCACCAGCACCTACAGGCGAGATCAGGCAGGGTCCCCGCAACCACCAATTTTTTTCGCATTTCAAACTCGGGTTCCGAGCTCTCGGTAGTGGGATGCAGCAAAGATCCCCATATTCTCGCACTGATGGTGTGTAGGCACTCTATCAGACGGATTTGGTGTGGTAGTGCTCTAAGTATACCTAAATTCCACTACACCAAGCTTTGTCGACCTTACTATTGCTTTTCTCGAATCCTCGTTTGTAGAATTTGGAGTTAGAAGTTCTTTGACAGAAAACCAGCTAGTCATTTCACGCTTGAAGCTGTTCTGAAGTCCAGCGAAAAAGAATATGTTTCCTCGGGATAACCATTCCTCTATGGTGGCATCGGTGCCGATGTCTGCATCCCGCCCTGCGTGCGGGTAACCTCGATTCTAGGTCGAACCTATATTATGTGCGTACAATTAGGAAGATCCTTGAGTGCGATCCATAAAGCATTAATGACTGATATGTATTCGCCATTGAATCAAAAATTTTGCCCTCCGTATTCCAAATTAACAGCTCAATGCCCATGGGACCAATATCAGAGTGCCTATCAACCGCGTCATTCAACATAACCACGCACTTTTCATTACTACGTATGCCGACCACGTACCTATCCCTCAATGCCTATGTTGTCCCGGTAGTAAGTAGACCAGTCACTCGTATTTTTGAACTTGAGCGATTCAGACGAAGTGTGCTCGGCAGGTTGATATATTGATCCAGTGATGTCAGCCCATTCGTAATTAACTACTGTATGGGTAGTTGTGATCAGGTAGAATATCATTTCTTCCAAAACTCAAGGGTCTCTTGTTTTTCCGAGAGGGAAGGATGTAGCGGCTGCGTGGGGGGTGGAGATGGATGGAAGACGTACATGTATGTAGATCACTTTACGGCTGATAGGCCCGTTTCGGCGTCCCATGTCTTACTAGGATCAGCTAACCAACCAGAAAACCAGCCAACCACACTCTGTGGAGCAGAGCCTCACTATTATCAACGCGCCCGCCCCGCCCTTCCCCGCCCCGCGTGCCCGGTCATATACCAAGCCTCCAATCTGTTTCCTTCTCACAACCATTCTGTTTACTCATAGAGAATCAGTACTGAACTGAGTAGAGAGAAATTTATCCAACTGCTAAACACAGCGGAGGCGGAGAGAAGGGAAAAAGCGGAAGCGAAATATGGAAACTAGAGGGCGGAGGAAGGGTGACCGAGGTGGAGTAGCCGGTCAGTGCTAATTGCCTGGAAAAAGCAAGTAATGCCAGATGTGGAGGGTGCAACAAGCTACGCCTGCAAATTCGATGAAGGTACCAGTACCTAAGATACAAGCTACCAAGTTACTACTCTAGATGCTCCCACAGTACCTATTCCTACATATCTCAAGACGGGATACCTACTGCAAGGTGATGTTTGTGATTCACATTCTTTGCACCTAGCGATCTGGCCAGTCTGAAAGCATCCCGGCGTCCTCCCTTCTGTTCGTCCCGACTGGGCCACGCATCCCAAAAGAAAAATAAAAAAGAAAAAAACCATGACGACATGTTCAGGGTGCATACGAATTTTTTTTGCGCCTTTACAGTGGATAGAGAGCGTTGGATGTGTCTCACAGATAAGAATCGGCGTCCCAGCTAAATCATGAGCACTCCGAGTGCAAATCTGTGAATAGAGATAATTTCTTTAAACTGGATATGAACACTGTACGTATAACGAGTGACAGACCATGAGTTTGCAGGGAAAACTAAAAACGACCAGCAAATTGACCTCTCGAACTTTAAAGAGTTGACGAGTATTATTCTAGAGCATAGTCGAGCGTCTTTCGGTGAAATCTTTGCTCTGATCCGTTAACTAATTTCCTGATCGAATCCACATCCAATCACTCGGAACAACCAAACTATTTGGGGGGTAAGTGTAGATATATCCGACATGTATGTATTAGAGTAAACCGAAATAAATGACGGTTGGTTGCTTCGTTGCCCCACGTCCGGAATTTTCCCTTCACTTCAGAGGATGGCAAATCAGATAGAGATATTGTTGAATTTCTGCCAGCAACCCTTTTCGGACTGCCTGGTGAGGTGGTACCATACTGACTGACCAATTAATAAGTGTGGGTATGATGATTTCCTCCCATTTTTTTCCTTTTATCATGACGCATGTAGGATTCATACATTCACTCTCCTCTTTGCCGAGGGCCCATGCCCATCAGCGTCCCCATTGTTTTTGTCGCTGTATGTTAGAAACGCCAATTGACTAACTGGACCGACTCACTTGGCTTTCTCTCAAAGGCCGCGATCTAGAGTTAGTTTGTAATTACGTCTGGTTTTGTGTAAGCGTCCCTTTTTGAACGAGAACTGTAATGCCACGAATGGTGCACGTATTGAAAAAGATGTGCTCCTGAAAACGAATAAACTCCAGAAAAGGCCCAGCTACTTGTGTAGCAGAGATGACTTTGAAACCCCCACATAATCCGTTTAATGGGGACATCTCATGCATGCCTACGCAATATTGATCAAGAGCGTGTTCCGAACCCCGTCATTCTGTCAGTCGTGACAATATCATTCAAGCAGTTTATCTCTAGCCCTTTCTACTCTACCCTGCGCAGAGAAAGAATGTGCTGTGTTCCGTTCGTTAGAACAAACCCCGGCCCAGCGGTCTTAGGAATAATTGCGCGCGAGTAAGAAATGCATGAAACCCTGGCCACGTCGGCTTTGCATTAGGAAGTGGTGAATTTTACCCCGCCCGCCCGGTAAGCGCAGTTCGATTTTGGGCAACACCTCTGATGCGGGCAGAGGTGTGAACGCGAAAACTTGCTTCGCTTGTTAATATTATTTTCTACTGCCAATTGCATGCCAAGCAACTAGCACAATATATTAGATCACCTGCGACACGCAGTGTAAGGAGCAGTCTGCCTGATTGGACTCGCTTCTATACCAATGGCTACACGAATTTTGAGCCTCAATAGGTGTGCATCTTGATAAAGCCTGGGGGAGAATGAAACCGTAGGTCTATAAACAGTCGTTCGTCGAAGTTTTGTGCTTTTATCGCAATTGTCTAAGATCTTTTGAAAGACCCACAATAAAGATCACCTAAAACCCACCCACTACATCCAATAGGCATGTCACAATTTTCCCCAGAGGGACCACGGACAAGACGAAACTCTGACGCTGCTTCGCAGTACTCCATACGTTCTGAATTTTCGTGTAAGTAATATAAGAGCTCCGTCCCCTAACTATTAGCTTCTAGACCTTAGAAATAGATCCCGTTGGAAATAGATATTTGATTTTCTGATTGTGTGTTCTGTAATAAATAGGGAAAGGATTGATCCAAGACCCAACTCGATATCGCGAAACTCCGATGGCAACATTCCTGGGGGATGACTCCCTTGATCTCGTTGCCCCTGTCCCTTTCGACGACAGTTCCAGCAGTGACGACGGCGAGCCTTGTGAGAGGCTCCTCGAGATACCACTTAAGCAACGGGGTCGCCATCTCTCCTCTCCAGTTCCCGCCTTAGACAACAGCAGCATGACCACCCTGAACAGCTCTGGTCTTTCCTATATCGTTCATCCCCAGATGTACAGCCTTCAGGACGAAGGTGGTGGGGTTTTGTCTACAGGACGTCATCTTCGCCCAGTTGCAGTGAACTACTCCCCAAAGAGAGGATCTTATCGATGCCTGTTTGCGTTCAATGCTTGCCCAGACTACTGCACCCCTGAGACTTGGGTCAGTCACGTCGAGTCCCACCTCGATGGTGTCGACCCGCCAAAGTCTTGCAAATGTACAATATGCGGAGAAACCTTCGAGACAGACACCCCGGCCATCACTTGGAATCGATTCTTGCATCATGTGATAGGCCATAGGTACCAAGGGAGTGTCATTCCTGATGCGGAATTCCTAGAGTATTGTACAAACAACGATATTATTTCGGAGCTCACAATGAGCAGGTCGGATCAACGTTTAGGAAAACCGCAGACGACGAGGTCACAGGAACCGCATATGTATAGGGGGAAGACCCCGAGACGGTTTATCAATGCGAGCGATAGTGTGGCTAGGGTGGATTATCCCCATGATTGGTCGGCACAGACAGAGAGGCAAGAGCTAGAATGTGTGCTGGTCCCAGCAAGGAAAGAGCGTATCAGAGCTCCCAGAAATAACCAATCATAGCATCTATCCGGCCTGCTTGCTTGCAAGTTAGTCCCGAGGCTCGGAATCTGGTATTTCGGAGGGATTGATATCCGAAGCTGAGCTTCATTTGTTACTGGTTTTCCCTGTTATTGGATGCTTGGCGTTCTTCAGCTTATTCTTTGGTTTCTTGCAAATAATGTTTTGTTTCTATTCGTTTGTCTCCAACTTGTTTGGAGAAACTCTCATTGAAGTTCGTTATGAAGTCGATGTTTTAAGGATGGACGTTATGAGTCTCCTCTCTCTTTTATGGCGGCGCCTGGACATGTATATGGTTGAGTTATTATATCATCTGTTTTTGGGACACTCGTTCGAGTTAGCATTGTATATCTCTCAGGAATTGTATTTGTTCTTACCTTCTAAGCCGGTTCTCTTAAGTCAATGCGTATGAAGTCGACAAAGAATAGGGACGAAGAAGAATCTCCCTTGAGGGGATTTCTGTGGGGTTAAGTAGGAAAGATGTTGGTGACGTCGGGCAAGGCTGCGCACAAGATTCGCACAGCCCTCTGTTTGGACCTACATAAGCGCCAATCTGCCTAGTCCTACTAAACCCATCAATTCAATTGGGCTGGGGCCAAATTTAATGGGTATTTACATATCACGAGGTGTTGCCTGAGTGAGCTGAACTTTAGGAGTGTTGAGCGAGGCAATGATTTTTTTTTCTTACCCCTGCAGCGGAGTGTTGCACCGATCGTCGTTGGTCGAGTCATACTTGAGGAATGAATCTTTCTATGTCGGCAAGACTCATATGTAGCTGAGAACTCCTATCGGCGGGGTTATTCTTAATCCATCCTCAGAGGCTTAATAGCTAGATGCAAACCGCGCTCGTTCGAGCAAGTGGTTAATTTCCAAAACCTTATTTTACACTTGCTACATGTATTCGTTCCCATAGACGTACCCACACGGATTCGAAGTCGCCTACATACCGACAGCTAGAATGGCAGCCAACCATCTGTCAAAATGTTGTCATAGGGGCGCAAGGCAGGAGGATAGTTCGGCCTCATTTTACTTTTTTGACTGAGTCTCTTCTTCTTTTTTCGATCGACAGTGGCTATGCCAAAGCGGATGGAAGTAAAATCATACATCACAGGCCCAACAAAAGCTATCTAGTTGAGTATTCGAATCCTACTTCTCGAATCCTCTCCGGATAAAAAGCAATTGCCCAGGAGATGTCAGGAGCCAGTGGGATTATCTATCTTAAGCCGTAGAATTGAACGAAAAATCCCGAATTAGGCTAACTAGTATTTCTGATTTTAATGGAGTACTCTAGAAATCCGCTCTGTGTGGTTTCGTCCAATGGCTTCCAAGAGTTTCTGTCTTAGATGAATCCGGAGAGACGTACAGAAGATAGGATCATGTACCTACTGGCCCAAGTACGTACCTCTAGAGTGATTAGTACTTATGTTTATCTACACACTACAAACACTTCAGGGTGTACGTCTCTTGAAGAAATATTGTAACTTTTCAATATGGTAACGCCGTCTATATATTTGGTTTACTAAAATTATTTGATTTGAGAACACAGCTGCTGTGATATTATCAGGACGCTGAAAATCACAAGGACTCTACCTACAATCTATTTATATATATAATGGCACGGGTTTAATTGCTCTCGACAAGACCGGACTATTCATGGGAGGATGAGATCTTCTAGCTAAGTGCTTTCTAGAAGATGGTGGCCTAAGTCCTCCTGAGAAGGAATGTTCGACGGGTCTATGGGCAGTACTCAAATACATCCCTATGATAATGTGTATATACATATGCTCGTGGTACAATTGATGCCGACATAGTACGTAGCATGCATCTTCAGAAGGCTGAGAATGAGCTCGTGCCAAAGTAAACCTATAAAGGGGTTCCTAATTCCTGCAATAAGCTATATATATGTCTCTAATGCACCAGTAAAGGTGATGTAGAATACTCCCATTGTACTATTGAAGACCCGTACCAC
Organism: Morchella importuna; assembly: GCF_003444635.1. Classification (NCBI taxonomy): domain Eukaryota; kingdom Fungi; phylum Ascomycota; class Pezizomycetes; order Pezizales; family Morchellaceae; genus Morchella; species Morchella importuna. The sequence goes on along the minus strand of NW_025763434.1, from coordinate 93,054 downwards.
TATCTAACTCTCTGGTATGGGTGTACAATGCATTCGCGGTGCGCGTGCTCGGACTGCTCATGATCAAAGAGAAGCCATATACATACATGTACATGTATACATGTAGGCCGACGTGTTTTTGCTCTCTAGCTTTGAAGAGGTACTTGTAGATACTTGTAATGTCTGTAGTAGATTATGGTACCAGTTTTACTGATAAGGCAAGATCCTACGCGTATCGATAAGACGGCTTAAGTATGTAACTACATCAGCGTACATGTAAAGTAAAGTACCTACACACATCTTGGCAATTGTGTAATTCGTGGGGGTACCTACTCCAAATGCCTGCACCCCTGTAGTCTGCACACCTCGATATATATAACCCTAACCCTCGATAAGCATCCCGCCCGATAAGGATCTCAACCATGTTAATAAGTAATACTATCAGTGATTCTATTAACCGCCAGCAATTGCCTAAATCCCCCTTTAATACTCTATGTCGAAAAGACCTGTCATCATAACAAGCTCTCCCCACAACATTCCTCAACGGCAAAGAGATCTCAAGAATGAAAGACAACGACGAGGATGCGGGCAGGGGCTTGCTTTCAGAGCAGATTGATCAGTACGGAGCTTTGTCGAGATCAAGGTCCAGGTCTAGACGACGATCAGGAGAAGAAGATGATGATGCTGCCTTAGCTCTGTTTAGAGATGAACAGGAATTGCATGAACTTATCGACCCTGAGAAGGAGGGAAAATTGGTTAGAAAGATTGATCTCATGATCTTGCCATAGTGAGAGCCCCCAGGAAACCCAAATAGTTTATAACAGACTTAAACTCACAGTACTTAGTTTAGCAATTTGCTATTGCTTCTTTTACATCGATGTTCGCAATCCCAAAGGAGCTTGGCCGAGGAAGTAGTTGAGCTAACATGGGAATAGAAAACAACTTTATCCTATGCGGCTTTGTTCGGCATTGGGGAAGACTTGGACCTTCATGGGAATCAGTATAACTGGCTGTCCGCTGTTTTCTATATCGGTTTTCTAATGTAAGTGCTATGTGCCTATTGATATCTTGCGTGAATCGCTGATAATATGTAGGTGGGCATTCCCTACGAACTTCCTTTTGCAGAGGTTACCGGTACATCATATTACACCAGACAATCAAACAAACAGGCTAGAGACTAACATATATACGTACGTCTCTAGGTTGGAAAATATTTAGGCATAAACATCTTCATGTGGGGGTTTTTCTTGAGTACGTTGTGACATAACCTCCGATCATATAAACCGGGATATTTGCTCAGTAACGAATTTCTATCATAGTGTGGCAGGCAGCTTGCAAAAACTTTGAGAGTCTGGCAGCGCTACGAATTCTGGGAGGTGCCGCAGAAGCTTGTGCAGATCCTGCCTTTATGCTGATAACTTCAATGTGGTGTAAGGCCATCCTTTCTCCGCTCTTAGATTAACTAGGGTGTACTAAATTTAAACCATCGAAGACACTCGGAGACAGCAACCCATTCGCATTGGGCTCTGGTACTCAGCAAATGGACTTGGAATTGCTGGAGGTGGGCTGTTAGGGTATTCAATTGGTCACATCAAGGGCGCTCTTCCGTCTTGGAAATACGAGTTTCTTATTATTGGGTAAATACTCCGCTTTAATGACTTCCTCACAGCCAGACCTGTTTCTGACACTATCGATAGCGCGCTCTGTTCAATTTGGGGAGTAGTGATGTTCGTCCTCCTTCCTGACTCGCCTGTCACCGCGAAATTTCTGTCGGGGGAGGAGCGGAAACTGGCAGTCGAACGTCTTAGAGCAGATCAGACAGGGATCGAAAACAAAACGTTGAAACCATATCAAGTATTGGAGGCATTCAAGGACTATAAGACGTATTTCTTTTTCGCTTTGGCGACTGTAGCAAATATTCCAAATGGAGGGATAAGTAATTTCGGTATGTATATGTGTATTGAAGGACATGCATTTATGACCACTGTTACAAACCCTGTACTTGATGGATTAATAAAGAAAATTAAGTGATCAAAATCAATGCTACAAATAGCTAACTGTGACATCTTTGAGTAGGGACATTAATTATTAAAGGGTTCGAGTTCTCGACCTGTAAGTACATGTAGCCTAGGTGCCTGCCTCACAATGCCCTACGCCCGCTTTACTAACAAGTAATCTCTAAAGTGGTCACAACACTTCTACAGATCCCTTACGGCGTCGTCATATCAGTCTCAATTCTATCTTGTGTCTATATCAATGATCGTCTCCCCCCAAACAGCCGCTGCAAAATGGTAGCTTTATTCATGATCCCCAACATCATAGGCTCATTTGGGCTATTTTTTGTTCCTCTAGATTACCATGTTTCTCGGCTGATGTGTTATTATGTATGTTCCCCGGTACCTTGATGATTTTGGTTGCTCGTTAACACGAGGTTAACTTTTTAGATGACCGGCCCTTACAATGCGGCGTTTGTGCTAATATTATCACTGCAAATTGGAAATGTTGCCGGGTGAGATTTACCCAAACCACCATTCGGCCCTGCACAAAGAGAGCTAACCAAATTTTCACATTCAGTCACACCAAGAAGGTTGTTTCCAACGCCGTCACCTTTCTGGGATACTGTTTCGGCAATCTCATTGGGCCTTTCTTCTACAAAAGCAGTCAAAGTCCTACGTACCCACTTGGAATCGCCACTATGATTATCTGCAATATTGCGGAAGTCGTAATTATCTTGATGCTTGGGATTCTATTGGCAAGAGAGAATAAGAAGAGAGATGAGTTGCAAAAGGGAGTGGAGAGGGACCTGGATTCGACCGCATTTTCAGACATGACTGATAGAGAGAACGTAAGCATACTTCTGAAATTCCTCAATCAAACTTGCAAACATTAGAGTGTACTGACGACTAGGCGCAGATTAACTTTAGATATGTATATTGATATATTGGGGATTGATTCAAGACACAGGAGGTACCAGCTGCGCAGTGGGGATAAACGGTGTTTATGAATCATGATAGAGACGTTATTCATTATTTACAAATCATAACTTCGTAAAGACACCTCCGACCTCCATTAATTAAGTATTACATGTTTCTATGCAGCCTGCACATAGGTAGGCATCCTTCCAGCTACAATCTTGTCCTGCTAGATATAGAATTAGACGCCATGAAAAAAGAAAAAACAAACCCAACCCCTCTAGAGTCCCATGCTTAATAATAACCAGTCACAAAAGATTGTGAAGTCGTGCCCCCAAAACAAAAGAAATAAGGTAAAGATAGAAAGAAAAAAGTTTACAAAGAATCGAATAGTGTGTAGCACTCGACATGCCAATGGAACATTACTGCCACGAAAACCGCGTATCAGTCTTGCTGCCAGCTTTTGATGAAAGTTCCGAGTCTCTCCGACTTCCAGTGTTACTGCTCTGGGATATATCGATCATCATACTCCAATCCATCGAAGTCCCTGCACTCGACCTTGTTGAGTTTGGTCGAAACCCTTGTCGGACCTCCAAAAACGCTCTTTGCAGTTCCGAATCCATCGTCTGAAATGTCCCTATATCCCTAGTCGGTGACGCTGTCTCCGAGACTTCCGAGATCCTTGTGATTGGACGATGCTGTGACATCGGCGGCACCTCCGGGAGCACCTTCTTAGGTTCCATGGTGGTGAGTGCCGCCGATGATCTCCGAACTTGTGCCGGGAATGTCGGTGGTTTTGGGAACAAACTGAACCCCCCTCTAACCTGGTCCGCAACCCGCGGTGGAAACTGCTGTTCTACATCCCTCACTGGTGCCGGTTCCGCCAAAGCCATTGAGCTTCTATTCCAACCCTTCACACCTGCAAAGCTTGATATTGAGCGGCGGGCCTGTTTGCGTCTTCGGATCACGACGAAGATGGCAACCAGCATCAGCACTATGCTGACTGGTGCCAGGACGAAAACTGCAGTGAGAGCGCGCTGTTTGAGACTAGGTCCACGGGTGGATTGGGTGTCGGCCTGGGATTCAGATGAGGTTTGGGGTGCAGAAGCATCTGTGGTTAGGGAAACGGAGGTGGATGTTGGCAAGCGTTCCAACTCTGTGGGATAAGGCGCTGTGGTCGTTGGTGCAACGATAGAAGATATGGTAGGGGTAGCAGTGCTAGTTGTAGTTAAGCTTGACGTTGGCAGATATCTCTTGCACTCTTGAGCTAGGCTCAAATATGAGATCTCCTCGCCGCAGGAATCGTTTGTGCAGAGAGTGGTTTTGGCATCTAGTAGTGACTTGCAGACACAGTCCGCCTCGAGATCTGGGCATGTTGAGATGAAGCATCGCTGAAGGCAGGTAGCCTTAGCGAGTGTTATTAGGGTAGATGCTCTAGCGACCTGAAGAAAAACGAAGATTAAAAGAAGAGACCGACGAATCCAGCCGCCAAAATTTAGAACCACCATGGTGATGTATAAAAAAAGGTCCAAAGAAATGAAAGAAATTAAGAAAAGAAAAAATGGATATCGTGCCGTACCTCACAGAGGCCTTGAATTTGAAAAAACTTCCCCTTCAGATAAGAAGGTTAAACTTAAGGAACCTCATGTAGATAGGCGAGGAGGGAGATCCTATATAAACCGTGTTTGAGTATGGGTTCCATGACCATGACAATTCCCTGCTCCTGCATGAAGATAGGAAACCTCCTGATCGAGCGAGCCCGCGGACGTGCAGCAGGTCCTTCCTTCTTAATTAGCAGCATAGGCCTTCCTGAAGTGTCAAACGTACCTGCATCGCCGCCATAAGTACTTCTTTCTATTCTCGTTACGTGAATTTTTTTCTACTCTACGTAACTGTACGTAGCAGCTCTCTTCCGTTGCTGCAGAATTTTCCCCTCGCCATCTGGCCACGAAAAGAAAGCTAAGCGCCGACAGTATGCAGGTACAAACTTCGGACGTATGGGCTAGGTATTTCTGGAAATACCCAAGTTCGACTATGACTTAGTCCGCACGCCCGATAGGTATGGTATCTTACTAAATTTATTTCTCAAAGTGGGCAGAGTTGAATATAATAATAACTCGTCCACACATATGATACATTTTATATTTTAGCGGGCGCGTCGACTCACTAAAGAATTAAGACAATCTATCTCTTTTCATGCTGTAAATTGAACTGGATTGATCAGTACGGAACCATGATGGAGAGCTAAGAGGGTTACATGTAGTTACCTAGAGGATACATGTATCCAAAGTTTCTATATTCCGATTCTATAAAGAATATTCTACACGCACACTGCATGCTTTTGATAAAGATCCCATGACTGCTGGCGTCGGTGGAAACGCCTGTGGTAGTGAATACATGTACCCGCGAGTATGTACTCATCGATCGACGCTTGCCCCGCGTTTGACTGTTGCTTCCAACCGCCTGGTGAGCGTCAAAGAGATGGGCGTAGCAACGAGGGTTAGGGGAGATATATATGTAAGCTCTAGCCCTGTACGTGCTGCTGTACGTGTTGCTGTACGTACAGTGTTTCTCGGAAAGTCAAAACAACTTGAAGTACTATTAGATCTAGTTTAAAACAATGAATGTAGGTACGTGTGCCATTCTCGATGATCTTATCTCGTTTGTAGCGTCTATTAATTCTCTGGATCCATTGCGCATGCATGCGACGTACTCCAGCCACTCATGAGTCTGCCAGCTTTCTTCCTGGGATCCCATCACCAGCCATAGGTTGAGGCTACAGCTAGCTATTTACATCTGCCCACAGTTGGTGGAGAGTATCGGCAAAACTATTAGCCTTCAGCGGTGTTCGAATTCTGTCTCGAAGCTAAATAGATTAACGTGGCGTCAAAACTAAACGGTCTATTGGGTATGTAGTCCAACTGGCACGATAACCTATAACTGGTTCGATAATACATGTAGTATTCTTTTACTGAGTACTAACTCGCATGTAGGTACGTACGAACGCAGCAGCATGAATCAACTGGGAGGTGGATTATTCAACACCACCGATCTCCCCCGAGCGATATCCATGGTAATACGGCCAGAATTATCAACTCGGATAACAATTCCGTCCAGAATTTCTATGTTTAATCTGAGCTGCTGCTGCACAGAAATGCCTACAGTCGTTCATGGTGGTCACTCGACGTCGGATATGGCCTGTTGAGGAGCAGGGTCTATGTAGCAAAGGATTACATCTATGGCGAGAAACAGCTAAGCTGCAGTAAGATTACTAGTTTCTCTTAATTTCTATTGGCCAGGACTCCCCTGTTCGTCATTGACAGACAGTATTTGTGACCTAGTGACCATGAACGACCGTACAAAAAACCGCCCCCGCACCGTGGCGGCGGGGCGATAAGCTAGCTAAGCACGACGAATTGGAATAGTGAAATAGGCTCGATTTCAACGAAATGATCCGAAAAGGAGCGAGGATTCAACAATGAAAAAAAACAAAAAACAAAAACATCTCGGCGGTGAGACGTAAGATTATAGCTGATATGTAACAAGTACGGAATATGCCAACATTCCTTTTGCTTTGATACGAAACATATGCGTGATCATGAACAACCATGTGTTTTCCAACAATGTTTTTGCTGACGTTTCTAGCGCTTTAGCGGGTACTCTTTGTACTAAGCTAGCTGCAGCGTGGTATCTGTAGTTGACTTCATGTGTGTAGGTACATGTGGGCAGTCGTCTTTACCGCGCAGTTCCCATAACGTAACACATCAAAGACACGCGTTTGCTGCACTTCCAAGATCACCTTTACCAATGGAGTCACCCTCTCCCGATCTTACATTCTTCAAATCGGACTTTCAAAAGACGTTAGTCACCGTATCATGGTCATCTAGTGGGATGTTAACCCCCCTCCTCCTCCCTCCTCCAAGAAAGCTGCGATTCCACAAGCTCGATTGGGATAGCTACATATAAGCATACATATATTTCACCAGAGCCATCTGAGCGGGGTACTCATCACCAGGATTTTAGGCAAGAAAGACTACATTTCTTGGTCTTATAATCTGGCATCTGCGAGTGATTCCTTATGAGGCAGTCAAAGTATACAGGGTTAGGGTTAGGCGGTTCATACGATCTGGCAAGGCTGTATCTGGGTCATAGCGAAGATTCCGTGGATCGAAGCAAGGACAATATTCGTAATCGTTGCCGACCCAGGAACCAGAAATTAGTGAGCAGCGAGCACCCGGTTTTGAGCTTATGTGACAATTATACCTGGTAAGCTACAACATGTACCTACCTATGGACCCCATTCCTCCCCCACACCACGCGAAGTTGGGTGTTATGCTTTACATGAGTGATCTCAACACGTTTTCACTACGTACTTGTGCATGTCTGTAAGACATTCGGTATCAGCCTCGGGATGATCATGTTCGAATCGTGTGCTACATATCTTGGCGGTTTTGGGCTTGGGTTCTCTCCCAGGTAAATATCCCTTCTGATACCTTCTCTGACCACCCTTGCTTCACGCCCCGTTTCAGGAGCCTTCAGCAAAGGAACACCGATAGACATCGGTGTGGGTACCCAAGAAAATAACACGAAACCCTCCATGGTCAACTGCAGTCCATACAGTACCTTTTGGAAAAACAAAAAAATCACCTCATATATGTACCACGAAAACAAAGCAGCCTAGCGACCTCGAAACATCATGCAGTACCCCGCTTCTAACCTGGTTTGATGATTTTCTCTGATTAAACGGATATTCATAGCACCATTCCTGTTTGGAAGCCACGAGCGAGCTATCACTACTACACTGCGTACAGACGAATTGCATACAGGAGCAAACATGCGCGAAATCATCCATCCTATTGAAGGATTGTAGGATTAGACTCGGGTGAATCACGGGAGGGAGATAAGGAAAGCATTATATTGATTGCCATTTTTGATGGCGATTTTCGTAGGATCGGATGGCCCCGTTCAATCTCTTTCCTACATGATACGTCCAAGTGGCCGGGGAAACTGCAATGTTTCGGAAAAGATTGTGTAGGTAGGTAGGTACATACAGGCCTGACTGCTCCTCCCGTCAATAAGTCGACCGGCATCTTTGAAGGAATCTTCAGCCAATAAAGCGAAAGGTCACTGCGGTACATTATAATGGTATCCGTGAGTGGTGCAATTCACATGGTGGCTTTATCGATCCTTTATTGAGACATTTATTTCTAAACTGATTTAGAATAACCGATCTCGCCGCACAGTTAATGCATTCGCTGGTGCCAATACAGACTTCCCGCTATGAGAGATTGAATTGGAGAATGATGGGTCATCAGCCCAGTAGAGTATTCTTCTCAGATCCCCAACTAACTCTTTAACCTGGGTAGCTCCTAGTCACCTTAAACCGCCTTTATACCGTGCCTAATAAAATCCCGAAGTTTAAGCAAAAGAAAAAAATAATGCAGGCAGTTGGAAAAATCACAATAGTCCTCCGGAATCAGCTCATGATGGAGGAGTTCCTTTCCAGCCCGCTTTACCCTAATCCCATTTTTACTAAAAAAGAAACAACTAGTCATAAAACTGGTTATCTACTAACTGCAGGGTTTAAACAAATTTTGTCGTTGTATACAGATACATGTAGTAAGGCAAGTGGCTACTATGGATGGACCCACGCTCCAGGATACCGGATCCATTTTTAATGTGTCTCCGAGACAACCGACCGGTTAACCACCGACCTGCCTTACAAGCCCTGCAAGCCATGATCATCGCCGATCCTATTAATTGATCAAATTTGTAAACCAGTAAAGTTTTCAGGTAAAACAATTCACTCAAGCGAGCGTAAGATGAACTAAATATCCTACTCCAGATTTCCCAAGTACTATCTACAGAGCAGAGTAGAAGCACATGCATCTTTTATCAAAACCAAAGGCAAATGTTGTATATCGAAGAATTGATCCAGGGCTGGGCCCTAGCGTTCGTCTTACGGCTTATCTTTCACTACATGTATAATTCGATCAATATACCTGAGTTGTCAACTATGGAGACAGCCACTTCTCGGAATGGAATGAGTCGTGTCCACGTGCCTTGTTTGGCCTTAAAAGGCTTAGCAGGGGAACGATCTCTGTCAGCCAAAGAGGGGGGGGGGGGGGGAGGAGAGAGAAGGAGAGAAGGAGAGAAAGAGAGAAAGAGAAGGTGTAGGAGAAAGAGAGAGGGAGAGAGGAAGAGAAAGAGAGAGTGCCTGTGTGTGTGGGAGGTAGAGGAAAACATCAGAGTGAAGCTAGTTCTGGTGATACATTGTAAGGAGGGGAAGACTTCAATAGCACGTTTCCAGGTGAGTGGAGCTAATTTTGATTCGGGGCGAGTGAAAGGTTCCCGGATTACAATGTAGGTACAATGCTTAGATTAAACGGAACTAATCTCAACTCGGTGGTTCTATGGCCCAGTCATGTCAACCGACTTGGATATCAATAACTAGTCCATGCATATATGTGCGAGTGCGAACCAGTTATAATCAGAACAATTTACTCTAGGCAAGTGTTCCGCAGACTCATTTAACTACATGTAGTTGTGTACTGATTACCTACCTTGTCGATGTGTTTTAACGCAAGTGATCCCTGTGGAGAAACCTGCGGGTATGTACTCTACTGTCCTTTAAGTTTCCCTGTTTAACAGTGGCCACTTACTGTAGATCTTGGGGGGGTGTGGGTTATGTGCGCCTAAAAATAATACCGACCCAACAATTATTGCGCCCAAGTTGATTGACAGGGACCCCATATCTGACCCACACCCATACATGCATAGAGTAGGTAGTACATGTATGAATGGGCATGTAGTATTCACTGATAGCTACATACCCTACTAGTTAGCTAAGCATCTAACTGGGAATGTAGTCCAAGAGAAGACGTCGCCTTGTCTGTAGGCGTCTGCATACTTTGCCGTAAACTAGACCGGCGATATCTGTAAGGGCTCGAAGGCCTCCACTTAAGCTACCTACGTAACTACTAGGGTGGAGATCCGGGGCGCCGAGGGATAAAAAACTTATAAGCCACTGAAGGAAATAAGGTTCCTTCCCACTCCCCCATGGGGTACAGCAGTATACTTCATCCCCCACCTGGATCTACCCTCCCCCCCCCCGCGCTAACTACCATAAATACTCTGCTTCAATTCTACATTTCTCTCTCTCTATCTCCCTATCTCCTCCTCCTCCTCCTCCTCATCACTCTGTGCATACCAAATAGAGCGTGGCGGCGCCAACAGATCATACAGCTACCAATTGCAACCCACATAGATAAAATATCATGTCACTACAAGGCGACCCGGATCCTTCTGATCAGGCAACAGGATTGCCCAACTATAACTCAGACATCCAAGTTGACCCTTCTTTTGTCAGTTGCCTGGTATCAACGCCTTATTCATTACCTCCGACTGATTCAATTCTTTGCCAGATCTCCCAAGACTCGTGGAGCGACGAAAATTCTTACTACGTAAGGTAGATACAGGCCTATGACTGTGATGGTCTGGAAGATAGGAAGATAATTGACGGGTGTACTTGAATAGAAGCGGCGAGTACTCGGACGACTCATTGAGATCCTCCATCTATGAGTAAGTGGCCCAGGACTACCTTATACTCGGCCCATACATACAATGTCTCCTTTCATCTCCTTCATAATGAAATGGCGGGACTAAGGTCATAACGATAAGTTTAGATATCGATTTGAAAATGGCCGACGCTACCACGCATACAAGGACGGGTAGGTGTTTTCCGGGTTGTCCCACGGCTTATCGCCTTATTTAGCTATAAGCTTGTGAGACTAAGAAGTGGATCCTCTAGGAAATATGCCATCCCGAATGATGAAGCGGAGCAGGATCGATTGGATACTATTCATCACATTTATCTGTTAATGCTTGACGATCAACTCCATCTTGCACCTATTGCGCCAAACCCCAGAAATATTCTAGATGTAGGAACAGGCACCGGGATATGGGCAATCGATGCAGCAGAGTAAGTGCTTCAAAACAAGGGGAGGATGAGGGCTCTAACGAAGTTTAATAGACGATATCCCACAGCGCAAGTCATTGGGACCGATCTTAGTCCCATTCAACCTAGCTGGTATGAGGCCAGAATTGATCCCACGCAGCCTTGCTCATAAACTGTGCATGTAATTGATTCAGTTCTCATATCGTCAATACTACAGGGTACCACCAAACGTACAATTTCAGATTGATGACGCAGAGATGGAGTGGACATTCGAAGAGAACACGTTCGATCTCGTGCACATCAGACATTTGACGGGGGGCGTCTCGGATTGGGACAAGCTTTTGAAGGAGGCCTACAAGTAAGCCGAAGAGAACCCTAAAAATAGTGAACATGTTGTTAAACCATTCCATATAGAGCATTGAAGCCTGGAGCATGGCTCGATCTTTCGGAGTTCGAATTTTGGCTATTCAGCGACGATAATAGCCTCCCCGTGACCTCCCCTATTTATCGTTATTACGAAGCCGTTAATAATGCCGCTTCTGCCAGAGGTGCTGAAGGCACTTACCTACGCCCTTTCTGTAAAGAAAATTCTTCTAATATTTCTTTGCTAGGTCGAGAATTCCGGAAAGCAGCTTGCCTGGACCAGCACATCGCTAATGCAGGCTTCATCAATGCCCATCATCTCCGGTACAAAATACCCTACGGCACATGGCCGGCAGATCGGAAGCAGAAAGAGATGGGTGCATATCTCTTGCTGACAGCAGAGAACGCGTTTGAGGCGTTTGCATTGGCGCCGCTAACGAGAGAGGCGGCCATGCCACTGGAAGAGGTGGAACAGTTGATTAGATTGGCGAAGAGAGATAGTACAAATAGGAAGATGCATTCTTATTCGTTGCAGTGAGTTTTTTTATTATATCTTTTGTTATGGACAAGTAAGGATTTATTGAGCTGACACCAGTGGGGATCCGGGATAGACATCTCTATTATGCACAGAAGCCAGAAACAGAGAATTCTTGAGGATATGAGGGGTTACACCGAATGCTTATTGGTTATTGGTTATTGGTTATGAGACTTTTTGATATAATTCAGTGCGAAAAGCCGTCGTGACCGGCGACTCTGAGACTTCTCTCACATTGATGTTATTACAAATGCAAGTCCAAATTTGCCAAGTCATCCATCCAGCCATATGAAATAAATAAATTTGGATTTTGTAGACATTTCAGAAAAGACCGTGTAACACTGCACTTAGATATACATGATACTCCAAGCATGTTTGGTATGTACATATGTACCTGTACGTATATGGAGCCCAATGACCTGGTACGCGGGCACATATTCCCTTGATGCTGAAGCTTCGAATCCTTGGGAGGCCGCATGGTGGCCCGAGCGTCTGGGGGAAAAAAATATGTCTGTAGTTATTCTGTAATAAATCTCTGCCTTCTTTTCTTTTATCGAACATTGGCGAAACAGTAACTTACACGTCGTCCCAGAAACAACTCAAAGCGAAAGACATGAGTACGCACATAAATTCTTGCCTTGGAATTACTGCGCACCATTGTTTACTTTTTCTTTCTTTCATAGATAGCTCACACTGCGTATAACTATTATAATTCTTTAAAATACAGAAGACTCGCCAGGATATCCTTATTATTTCCAAAGAAAAAGGAAAGAAAAAAAATAAAAAATCATGGTATTCGTGTTGCACATCCTAAACCTCTGTCTCCACATCGGGTTCTCTCCCGGTAAGTTTAGTTTTCGCCTTTAGTTTCCTCCCTGCAAACTTCATTTCATCTTTTGCGAACGCAATGCTCCTCATCGGTTTCCACTGCATCAAGCCTCTATGCTTCCGATGTGTTGTTTTTTGATTCTCTCGGTATGCTTTTATTGACTTGATAGGATTCATTGAGCCTGAATTTGTGGGTTCCTCCTCCGTTGAAGGTGGACTCACAGTTGTGACGTGGTGATATGAGGAGTCGGACGACGCTTCCGAGTCGCTGTCTGAGTCTGTATCAGAATCAGAGTAGTCGGAACGATTAGTGATGAGAGAGGAGTATGGTTGTACACCACGCTGATTGGGGTTTTCATTGAAGTCGGTAGTACGATATCGACTTTCTGGGGCTAAATCCCTTTTCCCAGCCTCGAAAACACCGGCCCAGTCTTTTCCATAACGATCCGTAAGACGATTTGTTTCGTCGACATCTTTGGGACCCTTGTCAAAGTCTGCAAGGTCGCCCCGCATCTGGGAAATGCTGTTGTCATGGAGTTCATCGATGATGGGGTTGGTTTCCTTGTGTACTATTGTCCCTCTGATTCCCTCGCTCCTGCAAGCTGCCCAAGTCTCAAACGTCTCCCTTGAGTCATTATCCGTGGCAAACCTTTCGTGATCTTCATCCATCCCCGCCTTGAAGCGCCCAGAGAAGACCAGTGTTCCGACTTGCTGCAAGTCAATACTTGGATCATCTTCTACACTTTCAATACGATTTTGTGTGAATCTCTGGGAGTTGGAAGTCTTGAAGATAGGGATACGAATTGGCGTTGGCTCGTTATCAACCAGTTTATCAAGCCAAAGGGTAGCATGTGCATCTGGGCCTCGTGAAGTGGGATTATGTGACGAGTCATAGAAGTCGAAGGTGATGGGTGACATATATCTATGCCTAACAGGGAGACGGATGCGATGTTGCTTCTCTTTCTTTCCTCTAACTAGAGCCCACTCAATAGCACCGGTTTGCGTTTTAGCGCCATTTTTGCGGGGGATCAAGCCAGTGGACCCTCCGGTTCTAAGTTTGATTTTTGCAACGGTAGGATATGACTCTGCGATGAGTGTTTCAGAGGTGAATTCAAATGTACCAACGTCCCACCCAGTAATTTGTCGTGGAAGGGTTAATTCAACACTTCTAAATAGGAGAGATAGACGAATACGACCAAAACCGATACCACCATCGAGGGGAAACCACCGAGTGACTTCAGAGTTCGTTTGGAGTATATCCGAAAGTTTTAGGGGAACTACACCGAGGATAGGGTCATGTTCACGGTAGCGTTGGTCGCGAACTGTGACGGTGATAATAGCGGAGCGCCAGTCACGGATAAAACGTTCGGTACCTGCGTTGAAAATCGGTTTGCTGCTTACTACCTTACTACGGGTGCGGTAAACCTAGATCAACTGTTGTTAGCTGGTGAGAAGTAAGGTTGAGGAGTAGGGGAAGAAATACAAGCTGATCGTTGATAGCAATTGTGCAGTAAGCGCTTGGTAGCTTTCCACCTTCCTCCTGCTTAATCTCCCCGGTTTCCATACCAGGGGAATACTCTTTCCCATTCTTCCTGTTACCATAGTTTCCAGTCAAATCTCTGATCTCCAGGTTGACAATCTGATGAACAACAAGGGATACGATCCCAGAAGGAAACAGCGGGTCTGGAGGTGTATGCATCACAGCATCCTCCAGTGTGTTCTCCAAAACGCCCTGATCATCCTGGAGCTCCGGCCGGTCTTTTAGTTGGTCAGGAAGGTTCACGTCCTTCCCGGATGTTCTCAGTGCAGGACGGAAGTCCGGCTTGCCGAAAAATCCAACCTCCCAATAAAGTTTGCCGGGCATACTTGTACCAGACTCAGCGCCAGTCAATGTTGAGACTTGCTCATGCATCCTTCCAGGGTTGAGCATAAGGTCATGAAGCGGAATTTCTACCTTTCCGACCATGTCGTCGGCAGTGACTTGGAGGTGTTAGTTTCTTTTTTAATTTCATGGCGATGGAATAAAGACTTACGTCTGTCTGAATCCCAGAGTTCGACTGAAAGAGCTTCGTTTGCTTTGATATGATCGGCTTTCACAAGTAATCTGACAATGTGTTAGCAGGTTAATTTTAAAAAATGGAATATGACTTACGCTGTGCTTTCCTCCCAGATGGGGTTAAGGTCATCGACGATCACTCGTGTCGAGTACATCGGTTTCTCATACTAGAATGTGTTAGTTTACACCTACTATACCAGGCCTGTGGATTCCTACCTTGCTATAGGCCAAAGTGATATAGGCGTCACTGCTGCCCCTCTTATCTTGCTTGCTCAATCCCACGGCCTTTTTAATCCTCACCCATAAGATACCAACCGTGTCAACCTCCTTCTTGACATCATCCCCAAGCAACATCTTTCCAATCTCGAGAGACATGCTTTTTGGTGCAACATACTCATTCGCAGCGGTTGCAATCGAAGCATTGACGAATTGGGATATAACCGGAAGGTTCAGGACGTTGATGCCCCATTCAACCATCGGTATACATGATACAGCGACCTGTGGTGTTCCCATGAGAGTGAAGGTGAGCGTCCTTAGGAACGGAGGATCGGGGGTCAACTGCAGCCGCAAGCGAACAGTTCCGACAAGACTCTTGAGCTCGACCCATATAGCTGTTTAACCATCAGTACATACATCACAGAAAACCACTCAATGGGATACATACGCACAGGGACGCCGAAAAGCCCCTTGATACCCAGATAAAACTCCACCTGCAAATGCATGTTCTTAGCTTTTTTGCTCACCCCTCTTCCCTCCGTTGGTGCCGCGTGGTACGCAAATGAAGCCTCGAGATTATACACTTCTCCGCCTTCTTCCTCGGCCAATCTCTGTTGTTGGTCCTTTCCGCCCCTTTCAGACGTCGCAGCCCTTTTCAAGTCCGCCACCTCAACATCAGGCAGTGCTCTCAGCGAAAGGATCCTCAAGGGGTTCGATCCTTGAGAAATATCCGCTACTCTCACATTCTCAATTACCCCGGGGACCGATGCCTGCATAACATCCTCTAATAGATCCGCTACACTACTGAACATTTCTGGGTTCACGAGGTTCCACCCAAGTCCCAAGAGAGTATTCATCCATTCCACAGACTCTGGTATTAGATTTGCCACTGCCGTCTGACCTCGACGCTTCTCAGTCTCCCAGTCGACGTTTGCAGACTCTTCCACGAGGTTTTTGGTCCAGTAAAAGATGTATGAGCTAACTCCCGCGGCAACAATCAGAAGACCTATTATGGAGCCTTGGGTTAAGATACGCCCGAGAACAACGATTGAGACGAAAAGGATCCCGCAAAGGGTTGTTGCGCGCTTCTCGAGATCGTGAAAGACTGTGCCTCGGAGTGATAGCGAGGGGTGGGGTGGAAAAGAATGTTTGTCTTTTCGCCGTGGATGGGGACATCACTGGTTGTGCCTGGAGCTATCGGTGCGGGGGGCGCGGTAACATCTTGAGTTTTTGCGTATTCTTCTTGGGACTGAGTCGGCGAAGAATGTTTTGCCTGGAAAGGTTTGTTAGTTATCCTCAAAACGAGACCTAGCGCCAAAAAGAACCCAAGAGGAACCGACCTGAGGATCACCAATGTCCTTTCTGTCTGTTAAATTCGCATTTGGAACCACCACGTCGTTTCTTTTCGCCGCATTGAGAAAGCTCTCATTCGTATCTTCAATCACTACCTCTTTTCCTGTTGTCGGATCAGTTACAGTTCTCCTATTCCCTTGTGATCCTTCACCCTGCTCTACCCCTTTGCGTTCTCTGGCAATCTGGGCCTGTTCGTCTTTCTGCTGGCCCTCGACCCTTTCGGCGGTTTCGCGAAGGAAATCGGAGACCTTTGGGATAGGATTCGATCCTGAGTAAGGCTTATTCGACGTCATGCTGGATAAATTGGAGGTGAAAGTCAACTCTCTTCTGACCCTTGAGATCTATCCAAAGAAGTCGGACCACTACTGTCTATATACGATACCGGGGGATTAATTGAGAGTTTCCCATGACGTCACCGGTAGAGGTCGTCACAGTTACCTCAGGGATCCGTGTATATACATCCTAAGCAATTGTAACAACTTGGCCTTGAACTTTGCCTTGCTTGTTCTTGAGCTTTATGCATCCCATAGGCGGCTGGCCGATCGAATGCGATTGTCTGTTCAAAGGGGCGTTCAGCCGCATGATACTACAGTTTACGGCCCTTTTTTTTGAGGGTCGATTCTAAGAAAACTATTTCACGTCAGTATCAATACCCAGAGCTAGCATTTCTTGGTTGTGTAGTGGAGCACATGCCTATCCCTAGTAGGTACCTATCTGCAAAGAGCAGCAACAAAGCGAGAGACGATCAGTCATGCCACCCTATCGAAAGGGCTCTTTGTCTTGTAAATAATATAGAGAGTAGGGAAGCAAGGATCATGATAGCAATCGATAGAGTAGGAGCCCTTGATCTGGCTCTGAGGCGCTGAGCGAATCAGTCAGTCCAAGGCACGGTTGAAGACACGCGCGCAACGTTCCGGGCTGACGTCACACCTGTATGGGCTAGGTTGCGTGTACCAAGATAGGGTTAGGGTTATGGTGCGCCCACTCTTAAAGGTAACCAAAAGTGACGGAAACTCAATCGCTACTAACTTCACCACCAAGACAGGTATTAAAATTTTGGAAAAATAGAAGTATAGTAATAGTGATGAACTTTAGTTCTATTTTTCCAGATTTTTGATATCTGTCTTGGTTGTGAAGTTATTAGAGCTTGAAATTGGGTATTTTTGTATGTAAAATCCGCCAAGACTGAACAAAGTGGAACAGTATTATACCGCCGGTCACCTTTAAGAGTGTGCGCACCATATATTGAATCATGGATTATCACGCTCTCCCAAGAATTCTTACTTGTAGACTTTCTTTTTGCAGTTCTTTCTGATAGAACTTAGTATCCATATCGCTACGCTACAAACGATTAGACTCATAAAGGAGACAAGCGTACAAGGAATGATATATTCATAATTCCATAATTACTACTATGTGACTGGTCAAAGTATGTTCTACATTAGTATATCTTCGTTGTGCAACTGATCAAACGCGCGATCTTGGCATAGGCATATGAGAGTTCACCTTACTTATAGAATTGACTGCGCTCTGGAACTCTAAAAGATAGAAGATTGGAGTTACGATCATACTTCGCCAAATCACATTTACTACATTCATACCGTTTATTGCGTATATGCGTAAATAAGGGGACCTGCAGGTGAAAAACTAGGACTGAATGGTTTCAGTGTCAAAGCAGCAGTTCTTCCTAGCCTTCACTACATGTAGTCGTAGGGTCTATGTGCATATTTTACGAAAAAAATTCTACTTGGTGTACAGGTGAATCGTTCAAGCGGACGGATCACAGGTGGAACAAGACTTGTGGCCGTCGAACATCTAAATTAAATATATAGCACCGTCACTCAAAGTCTTCTGACAGCACTCGTCAATATGGCCGGACTCGACATGGATAGTATTAACCAATTTTGAATTTGAGAACGTTCTATATATATATATATATATTATATAACCTGCATTTGCCTCCCCCGTAATACCATGTGCGGGTTCCCTTAACTCCCACTTGAATGGAAACGTTTACACACATTGGCCGCCGTTAGACTACCCTTATATTCTATTACTTCTACACCCCGAGATATGGCCTTCATCATGTTTTATGCATGTATGCCTCCTATCAGAACCTTGTACAATACTATTCATGCGCTTGTTCTCACAACATTGAATAGTAAATCCGTTCAACCGAATTAAACGACCGATGGATAGCATCATCAGGCCAGATCTAGGGACAGTAGCGAGTCCCTTAAATATACCGCCCCCAGATCTTTCAGTAAATCTCAGCAGCAGCCAACATATTCACACGTTCAGAACCTGAAGCAAGAATCGGACGCCCGCCGCCGCCTTGCGAGAAGAAAAAAGAAAGCAATCCGCCGTCATATAAAACGCTTCTTCCCCCCGGATCGCTCATATATCCTTATCTTACCGTTTCTCAGCTCTCCCATCTATTCTGATACGTTCTCATCCTCTGAACCCCTTACCTTCTTACCTTCTCACCTTCTCACCTTCCCCATATATCTGCACTTGTTCCTACTCAAAGGAGACAATCAGAGCCAACAAGGCAAGAAACCAGAACCACTACGAACAACAACTAACCTCCAAACCAAGAACAAATCACCAACAACTAACCTCCAAGCCAAGAACAAATCATGAAGATGCCCGCCTCCATGTACTACTCCTCCCGCTCTGGAGCTGCCACTCCAAGCAGCAGCAACCAACTGCCCCGCCACCGCGAAAGTGGCTACCGCTCATCTTCCACCGAGTGCGTCGTGAACCACCCCCACATGGCAACTAGACACGAAGAACTTGCCCGGCAACCCCGACAGGCTTCAAGTTCTAGGGGCACTAATTATTCTAGACCTCCTCATCCTCCGCCTCTGGTATTCTTCATGGCGGCCCAGCCCCCTCCGCCCGCGAAGTCGGTGAAGTTCAAGGAGGGCAACGAACTCGCTACCACAGTAGTGATTCCAAATAACGAGCAGATGCGGGAGCTGGAAAGAGCACCTGAGTCCCCACCACGGTCTCATCACGGTCGACGAAGCTCCCACCGTCGTGATGAGTATGAGTATGTGGAGGACCGGGAAGCTAGAAGGTATCGGGAGGAGCGCGGCGGAACGAGGGCATATGTGAATGCGACGGCGGAGGAATATATGCGTGATCAGAGGGGCGATTCAAGGAGGAGGAGGAGATGATGGATCTCGCTTTGATATCTGGATGGATCTGTGGGAGGATGTTGGCTTCTGTTCCTCTGTATATGGGGGGGGGGGGGGGGGGGGGGGGGGGGGGGGGTTTCTGATGGGTACCGTACTTACCACGGGATACCTTAGTGTTTCTGTACTTTTTTCCTCTATCACCATTCCTTTTCTTTGGACAGGCAAGACGCCCAAGTTCTTTTGTTGCTCTGTTTGGCACTAGCCATCACCTTCATTCTCGAGAAGGCGTCTCATTTTGTTAGTATAAGTGGTTGATGAATTAACGGAGATATTATAACGTAGGCTTTTACACACACTCTCTTTTATCGTTTTTCTCGTTCTATCGACAGGCAACACTGCATGTAGTTGGATAAGAATACAGCTTTCAGACCGATATTCTATGAGTGAGGTGCAGAGGTGGCCATACACGTGACTGTCAGGTTTTCGGTATCCATCGGCCTGGAATATTGAGGAGTCCGCGCGAGCCTTTTCAGACACGACACAGCCGAGGCCCACAGCAGCAGTCAATGATCAAAGATACATGATATTTTAATGCCAAGTGTTATTAATGTGTTGTCATAGGTACATGTAAATAACTAGTAGCCATATTAATGAAAATGAAGCGAGTTGAATATTTAAATTACATACAGGATCTCATAAACCGAATCTTCTAACTAATAATCATCATGTGGTACTCGAGAATAAATTAGTATCTTCAATACCTAGCTCATGTTCGTTGAATGATAACCTGAGACCCAATATTCTGAATGGGTCCAAAGCTCGAGACTCAAGCCCAAGCCAGCTCGGCCCGATCGATCTGCACGGACCACACTAAACTATTCTGATTTCTCCGGAATCATCGAAATCCTCTTCAAAGAATTGTCGATTTAAGACGAGACATATATATACGCAGACTAATCAATCTTATACCAAATAGTCTTTATTTCATTCGTCTACTATCCCTTGAGTTGTCCAAGACATCAATGCATGCATGTCAAGCCCGCGGCCCGCCTTGTGCGAAAACCTAGAAACCCATGGTGGTTGAAAACAAACGATTGGTGAGAGATCGACTCAGATTATGAAAACCAGGTAACTCATTATCAAAGTCACGTACATCCCTGACCCCCCACGCACAGTTAAGGGTCACCATCTAGATCTGCCGGCAGCTGAGGTATCCGTGGTACCGGTACACATTGGCACTGCATGGACGGTGTAACACGTGCTAGCTAGCTGTTAATTAAATTACGGCGCGGCAGAAGAATCCACAATCACAATTGCCCTGTATTACGATGCAGCTTTTTTTTTTCAAAGGTCGTTAGAAAAGTTCGCTGTACCCACAGGTTATGGTTGCCCCCACGGAAATTTAGTCGGATGGCGGATGCATCATGGCAAATCACTCGGAAAACAATCGCGCTAACCAAAATACGTGCCACTGAGGCCTCCGTAGCAGCCTCGCCAGACCTTTTCTGCTTCCGATGGTGACTGCGGGAGTCATGGGAAATCAAAGACGGGGTCTTTCAGTGTTTTAGCAATGAAGGAGAGACGAGACCGAACAGGATTGTTGAGAAAGAAAGTCAATGGCATTGCCACGTCTACAAAAGCTCAGTTGAGACCAACAACCACCTTGTCTGGTAGCTTTGATACCATCGCTGTGGCATAGACCATAACCATAATCGAGACACCACGCACTTGGCATTTGACATTCACTGCTTCATCTTATCTATGCTAATCTTACTGCATCTTGGCATCTGCTCCTACCCTTACTTTAAGAGCTGCCAGTTTTTATCCTTGGCATTTTCTTCCTCCGGCTATATAAAATCTCTCCCTCCCTCCCTTTTCACAAATCATAGTTGTATGCATCCGTGTTCTTGCTCTGGTAAGCAGGAGAATCTCTTTTCTCCTATCTGTCAGAGCAAAGACCCAGTTGCAAAGATTTTTCCGGTTTCCCCGCGAAGCGACGGTTGGGACGTTCTTTGGTGGGTTAGGGTTCGTTTTTTTTTGTATATATATTTTCTTCTGTATATAATTAATGTCAATAGGCTAGGTAATTTCTTCTCTCGTTTCCTTTTTTCTTATAGACTTATGCCATCAACATCATATCTTTTAGTTCAAACTTATTAGTAGAAATTAGTGGGGAGTTAGAAAGTACCCGCAGCATATTCGGACCCTCAAGCTAACTACATGTACGCGTACCATGATCCAGAGTATAAAACCCGCCGTATCACCGTCATTTTCTATGGGTTTTTTGCACTGTGCCACTTGGCATTTCTCGTTGGAAATCAAACTTGTCTTGACCCTTAAGGCATTCCTATCAGTAGCGGATATTATAACACATATGATATGATATGATGCTGTCTACACGAGACGTGTTCTGTGGCTTTGTCTTGATATAAAAGAAGTCAGTTCTTTCTTTTCTTTCTTTGCCTCTATTTCCGTCCACTTTGCACTCCGTGCTTCTGGAACTCTCTACAAACATGCCTTGTACCTACTGCCACGGCAGCGCTTTGTTCATATCATCATCACTTCAACAGCTAGCACCGCGTACTTGCTACCCACATGAGCCATCTGCCTATCCCTCTCCGCAGTTCCCAACTGCATTGTCACTTTGAGGATCCCCTCTTGTCAGACCCTCGTGAAACCTGCAGTCCACCTGTCTAGGACAGCAATTCTGAAACCCTAACCCTGACTCTATGCTACCTAAAGCCACAGGATGGCACAAGGCAGGATAGTACAAGGCAGAACACAAGGTTTTTTGAAAGGTGATCCGCCATGTGATGATCCTATATGTCTGTTCTAGGGATAGCCCATGTCTGGTGGCCTTACGGAGATGGTTTGTGCATTTCTCTCGTAGGTACGTACTGGCACAATAACGGCGTCTTTCACATCTGTGATCGTGTGCTGCTCATCTTGCAACGCAGAACATCGGAGGTCTGATATAATATTTACTACTCTTCTCGGTATTACTAAGGGTTGATGCATGTGGGCACAGAAGTATACGTATATCGATATCGATATCGCGGAATTCAACGACATCGATTAGAATGTAAAATAAAATCTGAGCATCACATACGATGGACGAGAGATGTCAAACGCTGAGGGCGGGCCGTGTGATGAAAAAAGCCGTACGATGTCCCGTAACTACTGCAGTGATGGAAGCTTACAAGACGAAGCTAACCCAATCACTTCACAGGCCATCACTCGTCCACTCTCTCCACCGCACATCTACCCACTAATCCACAGGCACCACTCCCACCGAAGATCGCTCAATCACCGCATCCCTCCCATACGCTTGATAGGCCTGCACGACACTTTGATCAACATCTGTCGGCTGACGTGCAGCTGGAATTCTCCGGCGTTCGCAAGGTCACGTTCCCATTGGATCGTGTCCCCGCCAGTAGAAACGTAGTTGGGAATGTGAGGCACGCACCCCACTTGTCGGGGAAAATCTGGCGAGTTTATGCCTTCGATGCGGGGTGCACTGCGTCGTGGGGGGGAGTGGACAGCTTGGTTGGTGCCTTGCAAGGTTCTCTTTGGTTTCTTTGCCGTTGGTTTCTTTGCAACGGAAGGTACGTATGTATGCTGTGAGAGGGATATAGATAGGCCGGTGAGTTCACTACACGGACCCGACTCGCTGATTGTTTTCCAGCGGCATCTCTGCTGTTCTCTGGTTTTTTTCTTTCTTTTTTTCTTTTCTCATCAAACGGGCCGCCAGAGTTCAACAAAAAAGAAAAAAGAAAAACTTTCACCGCAGTCGGATGGTTTCCTCATCAGCATCTAACTTCTATGGGATGAGCATTTTTCTATTTGGCTGTTCTTTTTCATCGTGTTCGGTATCACATTACACTGGCGTTGTCTTTGGGCCTAACAGCAGTCATTTGCACCACTGCAAGCACAGCGCTAGGGCTGAGAAACACTGCAAAGGGCGGGAAGTAGACAGAACAGACAGAACAGACAGATACAGACAGATACAGACAGACACTGACAGACACTGACAGACACTGACACTGACACTCATGCAACTGACTAAGCCCCTCGAGTGATACCACATGATGTACCTACTCTAGCTCAGCACTGACTGAAAGCAGCACCTGCACGCGAGAGGGAGACGGCAGGGCAGGCAGGCAGTCACAGTCATACTCAGATGTACCCAGCTAGGCGATGAGCGTGATGCCGCAGAGATGCGTCTACCGCCTACCGTGTCTGTAAAACACACAGCTGGGAGGGGAGAGAGTAAGTAGCCTGTAGATAGGGAGAGCTGGAGAGAGACCTTGAAGGCTGAGGGAGAGACCATCCACCAATCCATGCAAGAACAACCCTATTCCACAACCACAGACAGAGACAGAGACAGACAGACACCGACCGCACCGTATCGTATGAAAAAGCAACAAGCCTGCAGAGAGAGACTGACAATGACGTCCTGTCTGTCTCTGGCTGCCACGCACCTCCTCTGGGTGCCTCCCTCCCGCCCGGTGTGTTGAGTTTTTTTATTTTTTATCTTGTTCTCATGCAGCGTGGATCTGGCGTGGAGCGGGTTAGTGCGGGTTTGGCTTGGGATCTGTTGGTTGGCTGCGGCTCCCTGCCTGGCTTGTTGGCTGTGACTGGAAAAAGCTGGGTGACAGAGAGAGAGAGGGAAAAGGCATGGATGGAGGGATGTGTGGGTTTGGCCTTTTTTTTTTCCTCCTTTGCGCGGGGAAGAGGGGAGAGAGAGATGAAGAGACATCTTCTTCTGCCTCAGCTAACATACAGATACAGAAAACGAAAGCAACAGCTTAATCCAAATACCCGTCACCGTAACATACGGGTGAAACTCTGTGCATACATTATATTACCTAGCATGGCATAGCATCCATTCTCCACACGCGCGTGGAGAGGATGCGGCTCTGCTCCAGTCAATAGGCAGAAGGAGTATATGTAAGTATGGATGTTTTATTTCTATTTATGGGCAGACCCTACTTATGGGTTTCAGCCGGGCGCTGGTGCTTCCGTTTGGTGGTAGCATTCATAGCAAGAGCCAGAAGAGAGAGCAAGAGGGAAGGGAAAAAAAAAACAAGCTATCCACGTCACGCTGCTGCAGTGCATGGATGGGAAGGAACGATAGGAAGGGAAGGGAAGAGAAAGAGAGAAAAAAAATAAATAAGTGTGAGTGAGTGTGAGTCTAAAGGACATTACCTTACAGGGAGAGGGATGTGAGGTGAGGGGTCGTGTCGGGTCTGCTGTTTGGTTTGGGGCGTGAGAGAGGTGAGAGCGCAGGTGGGGGCTGTGAGAGGTAGAAAGGTGTAGTAGGGGGACAGAATGAGAGAGTGAGAGTGAGAGGTTATGTAGATGGTGGTGGTATCTAGTTACAGAATTACTTAGACGGTGGCTCTTCCCTTCCCCGTTATACTTACATACGTTTGCTTGCATCTTCTTCTTCTCTTCGATCTTCTTTTTGATCTTGCTCTTCTCTTGCCTCTTCTCTTCTTCTTTCTTGTCTTCTTGTCTCTTCTTTTATTTTTCTTGTGGAAGAAAAGAAGTAAGGAAAGAAAGGTGAAAGTGATCGATCTAGCTGTCTGTGCCCTTGTGCGTTCGAAGCGTCAAAGAAGAAGCAGAAGAAGAACAGAAAGTGGAGGTGTAAAAGAAAAAGTTTAGGTGAGTTTTGCAATCCATCTATTTTATTTCCAATCTACTCTACTCTAGCTGTCTGTCTATCTATCTATCTATGCTATGCTCCATCTACCTCTACTCCGTTATACCTCTACGCACTCTATCTCCTACACACACTGCACACGCACATAGCACTTTTCCTGTTTTGTTGTTTTTTCCTGTACTCTACGGTTTGCCCTTCCCTTTCCCTCACCGGAAAGTAATAAACAAACCAGAACAAACACCCGCACACACACACACACACACACACACACCCCCATTCTAGATAGATATCCTACAGACACATACAGACACACATAAACGCGCGCACATACACATACACATACACACACACACACAATTAAAAACCTCACTCAGTGCACCAGACAGCTAACAGACAATACCTCCCCCCGCAGTATTGTTCAGCACACCCGGGTACTTTAGCACTCGGACGCCATCCGCGCTGTTGCTTCCCCGCTCCTCTTCAGTCGCCAGTGACAGCGGCATCCCCGAGCAAGAGACACCACCACACCACCAGAACTACGAGCAGCAGCAGTACTTGCCGACCATCGCAGCATCGCAGCAGACAACCACCGACGACGCAATCTACGCATACCTCATGTCCGCCCACGGACACTACTACAACAGCGGCGGGGGCAGGGACAGCGGCGGCGGCGGAGGGGGTGGAGGCAGCGGAGGAGGGGGTGGAGGAGGTGGAGGACAGCCCTCACAGTCCCCGTTCTACTCTTCCCAGGGCCCCCCGCAGCACCACGGATATGTCCCGAATTCGGCCGCCTCGCCGGTATCAAACTACTCAAACTCGCCGCCCCAGCAGCAGCCTCCCCCCATCCGCTCACACACGGCAGCCCCGTACAGCTCTGGTGGGTATGCTCCCCCGTCAAACCAAGCTCCAGGCGGTGGGTACTACGGCCAGCCCCCATCCCATCCCTCGCAGGCCTCAGGACCACCCCCCTCGTCGCAGGGCCCGTATCGGACCCAGCAGGGAGGAGGAGGGAGTCGTCCTGACCGTCACGAATTCTCACCTTCCGGGCAGTCGCAGCCCCCACCACGCTCCGACTATGGCCCTCCTGCTTCAGCGGGGGGATACTCTCCAGACCTGCCAGCCATAATCGCAAACACACACAACCTCCCTCCTGAAGTCGTACAGCGCCTGGCAGAGGATCTCATGCGAAGCATCCAGTTCGGGCAACCAGGAGGACCAGGAGGAGGAGGAGGAGTTGCACCGGCCGGCGCAGCCCCATTGCTAACGCAGCCGGTTGCTCCCCACGGCCAGCAGCGCCAAGGCTCCCCCGCTGTCACGACGATCCCTGCCCCGCCACCACAGCCACAGGGCGGTCACGGGCCACACCAGCCACACTACGGTATGCCGCCGGTGCCTGGGCCCTTCCCGGGCTACGGCCCGGGTGGCCAGGAGACTGCACCCGCGCCGGGCCCGCCGCCGCCGCACCACGGGCAGAAGATGACCCACAGCCAGCAGTACGGGGCGCCCCCAGGCCAGGCCAGCTACTTCCCGCCGCAGCCAGCACCAATTGGGGCCTCGGGGCCTCCGCATATGTCGCCAAAGGGACCGCCAGCTATGGCGTTGAGGGATGATAATCTGGGCAGGAAACCTTCACACAGACAGTCAAAGTCGAATGCAACATCGTCTGGATATGGGCCAACACCAGGGACATCAGCGTCCTCCACGCCGTCAGGGAAGCCAAAGATGAGCATGGACGATGGGGCCATCTTCTTCGAGCTGTGGGGAGATCTTGTCGACAAAGAGCCTGGGAGGGAGCCTAGACCAAAGGAAAAGCTTGTCACCCTGTTGAGGGAGACTGCAAACTATATGGTATTTCTATTTCCTATATCGCACCTGATATCATCATCATCAGTATACATCATCTAACAGTGCCACAGATCAAGGAACGCCCGGTCAAGGAGAGCATCGTCATCACGCCCGAGAAGATGGTCGACTTTTACACCTGCAACGCCGTCGAGAAGGAGCCCCTCGACTGGAAGCTTTTCTTCACCGGCCGCACTCTGGCCTCGCTGTCATCAATCTACCGCGCTCTCAACTGTGAGCACTTCTACATGCCCCCTGCGTCGGACCAGAAGCCGTGTATCCCAGCACTCACCCCGCGCGGGTTCGAGACCTGGATGTTTACGCAGCTGATGTCCGACCCCAACCGCGAGTCGCAGCGTCTGCAGAAGCTGGTTTCAAACTGGCAGGTCATCAACCCCAAGACCGGCCATCCGTTCCCAAAGTCGATCCCCCGACGATGCTTCCCGGAGAAGGAGGACGCCATCATCTCTGACGGCTGGTGGAGAGTGTGGGAGGAGTTCCCGCGCGACTATAGCGAAGACTCGGAAGATGAAACACTTGCCCTGCCCGCACCAGGAGGAGGTCACCACTATCCGCCGCGAGAGCAGATGACGCCCCCCGAGGCCATGGAGGGCCCATTTGTGCCCGCAGGCCCTCCCCACAGAGGCGGCAGTAAGAAGATCCCCATGACCATGCCCATGTCCTATCCTCCGGACGACGACGAGGACGACCGCCGCCACGGCCCGCCCAAGGGTAAGTCCAAGACCCCCCGAAAGCCCGACCCACACTGGCGCGAGTCGGAACTCAACCCCCGTCCTATCCTCGGCGAGGAAGCCCGCGCGGCACCGCCAACCCGTCCCCACACATCCCACGGACACCATCCCAGCGCCGACAGCCCCGACAAGCCACGCTCCTCACGCCAGCGTGACCGCTCCGAATACCGTCACCGCCGGCATCAGTCCCGCCACCAGTCCCGCCACAGGCACGAAGAGAGATCCCCTAGCCCCGACGAAGGTGACTGGTCAGCGTCCTCCGGCATTTCCGCGCGCACGCCCGGCAGCGGAGACGGCCCTCCGCTCGATGCACCTGCACCACCACCCGCGGGGGGCAGCAAGAGGGCTGAGGAAGTCGTGCGTGAGCAGCGGGAGGCAATAAGGCGCTTCGAGGCGCAGAACGCGCGCAACAGACAATACGACGATTCGTACCCGGATGAGTTTGTACCCCCATCTCCCTGCTCCTCCTCCTCCTCCTTCCAGTACGTATCCCAAGCTAACCTGTCTCTCGCGGCAGCTTCGAGGAGTACCAGCACCCACGAGACCGCGATAGGGAGAGAGATGATCGTCGCGTCGCCGAGTACGCTTACCAGGATGAGTTCGAGCGCGATGTGCGACGGACATCTACCGGGGGCGCGGCGGCGGCGCCCGCGCCCGGCAGCGACGGCGGCAGGAGGAGTCATCATGGTGGTGGGCGGAGGGAGGGCCCCGGTGGCTTCTATAGGTGAAGTGGGGAACGCGGGGACCATGGTGAAACTGAACGAGTGGAGGGGCGTGAATGAGGACTTTTTCTATCGGTGTTGTTCGGTCGAGTAGCTGTTGTTGTAGTTCTTCTTCTTCCATCTTTCGTTTTTCTATATAGGGTGTTTGATTTCCTTTGTGGCGAGAGGGTGGGTGGGGTTGGGTTATGATATCCGCTATTTTTTATCCTATTTTCTCTTTGGTGGGGCCTTTTTTTTTTGTCTGTGAGGTTTTGTGTGTGGTTCTGTTCTTTGTCTGTGAGCGTTATGATGATGATGTCATGAAAAGATAAAAGTCCTTTGTTTTGCTGGTGGTTTTAATGATGAAGTCATGACGATCGATTGCAAAAGAAACGCTTGAGCTTCTGGACTGTGCTGGTGAATGCTGGGTGCTAGACTGTGAATTTGGTTATTGTGCGGTATGTTTATAGAGGCCATGGTAGGAGGGGGTTCTAGAATTCTCGGTGTGAAGCTTGCGTTGGTCTGGATTGTAAAGGCCTGGTTTGACCACTAGATAGATTAGACATTGGGGGGATATCTGCAATTGATTAACTTGACAGAAAATGGATGTGGATGTGAACTCTAGAAGCACGTAGCTCTGTTAGTTTGAAGAGCTCCCAAGGGTAGAAGGGGGAGGGGGGTAGGGAGGGCGTGGGAGGTAGAGTCGGAGTTGGACGTTTGGTGGGGGTGAGGAGGGTTGAGGTTTGTGTCAATTGAGGGGAGAAAGGACGGTGTGTGGTGGTGGTGGTGGTGGTGGTGGTGGGTAGTGGGGTAGTGGGGTAGTGGGGTAGTGGATAGTGGGATAGTGGATAGTGGATAGTGGATAGTGGATAGTGGATAGTGGATAGTGGATAGTGGATAGTGGATAGTGGATAGTGAGTAGTGGATAGTGGGATAGCGGGGGGTAGCGCTGGCGGGGCAGAACTTACATACAAAGGATGATCCGGGCCAAAATTAGTGGCACCCGCGTTTAATGTGGAACATCCGCTAAAAGACCATATATCTACATGTACATGTATCTTCCGGCGCAGAAGATGGGAAAAATGTAATCTGGTGTAAATGATTTTTGGTTTTCGAGCTCTTAAGAGGCCATAAAGGCCGGGAGTGAAAGAGCCATAAATGATTTTTTTATATAAACATGACCTATCATAAACAAGAAACCCATCGGAGTCTTCTGTCATGTTGGGAACTACAGGTAAGTACGTGAGGACGTTCTTAAGACTCGGAAGCCACGAAATCGACAAATATATATTTGGCTTTTTGAACGACCTCGTTGATCTGTCACTACCATGATGGTGACATCTGTACGGTCTGTGATTAGATAGCTGTTTATACTCATGGATCAAGTCGCTTGGCGATCCCAATTAATCAATAATCATGCCAGGCTGTAGTGCCGAGTGATATCTCATGATTAACATTCTCGAGTACGTCGGTTGAGTAGCCATAATCGCGCACCAAGAAGGGCCTTTGTCTTTTTGCTGTGCGAGAGAAAATTTCGCCGGGATACGACACTACATGCTCCTTGCTGCTGCGTCCTTGATTTTCGGTCTTCTGCACTTGGAGGTGCATGTCTTCTGTTGTGCTTCATGACTAATTCTATATAGCAGAAATGTAAGCCTATAGCAAAACAAGATTAAGAGTACCTATGGACAGACAGCAAGACTGCTGCCGGCACGCCAATACGGTCACGCAGGGCGGGTCGGCTTGTGAAATACCTATCTCATCCCGACATCATATACATACGTACTCTACTCTGGCACGTCTGCTGTGTGACTGGCTGGTTTTACCGTCGAGGACTTCAGCGCCACAATATCGGCACCGACACCAATGAACTAGTAGTGACTGGATTTGTGAGACCTACACTCTCGTCACGAATCGAGTAGAGTACAGGAGATGTCTTTCGGGACGGGATCAGATTCGTAGTTAAGAATGAAATGAACACGGGATTCAATGTTGCGAGAGGTGACGTCGTTGTTGGAAGTATATCTTGGAATTTAAGCGCGTCCGAAACATAGCTGTCTTTGGAGACTACCCCGCTTCGTACCTTTTCGACGCAGAGCTAGAGGGTCTGGGTCCTTTGAAGAAGTTTTCCTAAGGGCTTTGCACTCAAAGGGAGCGTCGTGCCGGTTTCTGGGGTTGGGGGCGTTATGGTGGTGATCAA
Organism: Morchella importuna; assembly: GCF_003444635.1. NCBI lineage: Eukaryota > Fungi > Ascomycota > Pezizomycetes > Pezizales > Morchellaceae > Morchella > Morchella importuna. The sequence goes on along the minus strand of NW_025763434.1, from coordinate 62,552 downwards.
AAGCACACGTTTTTGTAGAGTACAAATCGATAGGGTATTGGCCCACTGGCGGGGTCGCAGGAATGGCGGGGTAAGGGTTTTTGCATGTGATTCTCGCACATACACAGCTGAGCTAGAAATCTCTGCATGGAAGCGTCCGCGTTGAGAGATAAGTGTGTATGTACATACTCTACATGTAGGTATCTAGCTACTAGATTCACTGGGACGCCACCGGTCCCAACGAGTCTTAACATGTCTCTTTGACAACGCGGCGTGGTTATCATTATTTGGGCGTATTAATAGTATGTGGAATTATAATATCAACACGCTTAGTTCAGTATACCAGGCCAAATTGAGTTTACTTCGTAAGAAAACCTATCGCTGAGATTCTTGAGATATGTATTAGACTGGCAGAGAAGAACTACGGGCGGAAGTACTTATCCATGTGGCCTGTATGTAAGTCGTCTGTTCTTTTTTCAAACCTGCATATCGTAGCCTTGCATGTCCATATATGTATTTGAGAGCAATTAAGCAGCAGCCAAACCTCACGGGATGAAAGTATGTAGCTACATGTATTGAAGGCTCCGAGAGTACTCGCGCGAGTACGTATACAACCTCCGAGGAGATTGGGGATAACTTATTCAAAGGGGAGGACCAATGTATAACGCGAGAAGACCTGAGTAGGCAGCGCCTGTGTGGGTTATTTCTCAAGAAACGGTTGGTTCTCAGGGAGATCTTATGATCTGTAGGACTATGCATGTTCGTCAACTAGCTGCATGTCCATAAATTTTCAGTATTTTCTTTGACATTGTCACTAGCACTATGAGCTCGCGGTGAAGGAATAATTTACGTGCACAAGATGACACTTCTTTGGCATGGGAAGGATAGCATTGTGTATCTTTATCGATAAGCGCTCGTCCATTCAGGGCTCATGAACATTGACACCGAGACCTACTTGTACTAATATTTAGGTACAATTCAGCCTAATTAAACGCTTACTAGTAAAGCTGACAGTTGTAAGGTCTCACTACATCCGCGTTACGACTACTAGAGTCTTTGAATTCTGATTCTGCACAGTCTCATAAACACCATGTATCACTAGAAACTCGAACCCACACATGGAGAGTGGAAATCTAGGAGTCTATCCTTGTGCTGAAATTCCCCTAACCCTGATCAGAAACACTCTAGCCCTGAATAGGTAACTACATAACAAATTGTTTATATAAACTTAAAATAGTCCCGAAAATGTGGTTTCATGGTGTAGTTGGTTATCACACAAGTCTAACACACTTGTGGTCCCCGGTTCGAGCCCGGGTGAAATCATTTTGCTGGCTTGAATGCCGAATAATTTATTGGAGCTCTGCAGAGTCGTTTTAGGGATAACAATAGACAGTGATATATTTTAGCAGCTGAAATCCGAGTTTTCAGCGCTGTCCTAGGTTTTTCATTACTTGAAATTAACAGTATCCTGGTTTGCGAGACACCAAGACTTCGCGTAGGGGCACATGGCTCGGCAGGGGATCTGTGTCAGTTTCTCTGGTAGTAGATCTGTGTCTTTCATGTCCTACGTAGATTCTCAAGTTACCAAAGCGAACTCTAGATGATTAGTATGAGAAGACATATAGGCATCAGTCATGGCTGGATTGATTGTGGGTTAGGGGAATCAGGGCAGACTCATTTCCACATAATCCTTTTCTGCACCTTACTGGCTAGCCTACCAGGACGTAAGAAGTTTGGAGGACGTTTATTTCGTCGGAGACCGTTTACTGTTGGGCAATGGACCGGACCGCGATCGATATGCCCATGTACTTAGCTAGTTTAAGCTTGTGCTTTGGATAAAGGTAGCTGTCGATCCATGGGATTAGCACTATCATTGGCTATTATTGGAATGGCTTCTAATGCAGTATGAAATACGCTATATCTGGGGAAGAAACCAACAGTTCATATAATGTGGAGGGCCTTAATTATAAAGTAACAGCTATAGCTATGCTATGCTGATCGCTTTCCATGATATTATGCGAGAAGATATTGACATTCGGCTTCATTTTACCAAATTGAGGAGTAAACGTTTCCTGAAGAATTAGGGACTGAAGAAGGCATTGGTCCGGTACTATTCCAAGCAGGAACAAGTACATCTTATCGTGTTTGCCTTGTAGCAATATTTTCCGACATGAGTCCGATAGGGCCACAGGGCCGGCATTCCGGCGGGTTAGGATGGTAATTATGAGCGTCTTATCGTAGCTAGGAGGTCCGAGATGAACACGAAAGGGGAATGTCGTTCTGTCTCATGGGATTAGTTAGTTCTTGCCCAGACCATGCAGAAAGTACCTACTGAACTGCGAAAGTCGGTGTTCGGGAGTTTTGGCTCGGACGGAGATCCATGTAACAATACGTGGGGTGGGTTGAAAGTCAAAAAATGGGATTCTCAAATGTAGGCGGTTAAGAACCTGAAGGGGGAAAAACAGAAAGGAAAAAAATCGATTTTGTAGAATCGATATCGTTGCTCATATACATGTATGTATACAACGTACGAGTTATGTCGGCAATTAGCATCTAGCTGGATTTTCCATATTAACTGCATTAGTTAAGGGGGTTACTCTTTGAGGTTCAAGGCTCGGTGAATGTTGATATAAGGTGTGTTATCTATAATTACTAAGAATTTAGGTGACTTTCTTCGGAGCAGCTCCTATATATGAAGCTCCAGCTTACCCAGTTCGAGATGCATACATATTGTATCTAGATCATCAATGAATCAATCTGAAAAAACTCAACTACCATTTCCTTAACCGCGCCCTACGCAGGGTTTGGAAAATGACGGAGATATCTTTGACTGGGGAAGCAGGGGAGAGGGAAGGGGAGGGGGGGCACTTGGCATAATTCGAATTCAAAGGGGTTAATAATGAAGCCGTGCACCGACCACGAAATAACTTTAAATGTCCCAGGGACCCGTAGGTCGGGGCCGGGAGCCCACGTAGGTAAAGTGGCTGCGGGTTGCTTTTCTTTTTCGTTCTTGGGAACGCCCCGTCCTGCAGGTGAGGAGGACTTCCCCACTCTTCACAATATGGCGCAGTGGAGTACGAGGGCGTTCTGCCGTGGTTTGTAGTACCAGGGTTGACTCCCACGACTTATTCTACTTGTCGTTAGATTGAGACCAGATCCCATTAACGATCTGGTATTAATACTTCTACACCACCTGCGGGATTTTGTGGCTGTCCAGTGTCATTTATGCGGGGTTTACTTCCTAAGGGCGTTCTCGTTCGATCTTCCCGACCAATAGCTTAGTTGATGCTTACTGAAACACATACCCGAACTACCTATCAAAGCAAGAAACTTCTGATAATGATCTAGAGACCAGGTTCGAAGAAAGTTTCATCCACATCGAGAGGCCCTTCTGGTCTTTACTATAAAACGGATTGCGAATATCCAAGGAATATCAATTTGATATCTCAGTCACACAATAATGGGCCGTGCGAGAACGTGGCCTGGAAAAAGCACATATTGTTGACTTCCTTGGAGGGTTCACATACCGTTTTTGATGGATTCATGCGTATTATTAATGCGTGTGATTATATATATACGCACCTAATTATAATTTTGGGAAATTAACTAGAATTACATTGACATACCTGCCCAACCGGTGATTTCCAAGTGTCGCTAAGAAGAAATATTTACAAAGAGAACTAGAACTAGAAAACAAACATAAAAGATAGCTTAGGACAAGACCCATATCAATCATTAATTCATTTTAAGTTAGCTTTTGAATTCTCTACGTATACGTTACTGCTACTCAAAACCTCCAGCCGTATACCACTCTCCGCATCTGGTAACGTATCCCGCGAGATAGTCAGGTCTATCTCACTCTGACTTTCCACCGTCATCACGACATCCGTCCTCTTCATGATACCCATTCCAATCTCCTCCTGGATAATCCTCTCCTCGCTATCGCATTCCCCGTAAAAACTTCTATCCTTGGATGAAGTAATATGGGTTGAGGTTTGGTTTCCAGGCGGCAAAGGTGCTATGACGTCTTCTACAAATCTCCGCCCAACTCGGTGCGTGGTACAATTACTCCCTTGGCCTTGATATATCCCGGAGCTCTCTGGAGTGCTGGAGCCCAAGAGCCCTGGTACGTATTTTCGAATCAACGGCTTCAATGATGGTCCACATGCTGCTATGACGATGAGAGTGCTTTCGACATAGTACCATACGATTGCATCCGTTATATCCCCTGTTGAAGACGTTAGTAAAGAGTGAGGTGTCATAGTATTCCATGTCGATACATACAGGTGATGTCTTTACTTTTGTTCAGCGCAGGTAACTTGACAACCCTTACCAAGCTGATTATGCACACCCTAAAATCACTCAATTGAATTAGAAACCTATCAAGATTTTGAAAGAGGAACAATTGGTGACTCACACTCCTCCCAATGAAAACAGCCCGCATAAACCTATTTTCTGCCTTCTAGGTAGCTCACTATGTCGAACTATCAGCGACGAATTCGAGTTTGTCTTGTCAAGAACACCTACAGTGATAAAAGGAGCGGCATAGGAAGTATAGTGATGACCACGTCAAGAAAAATATTTAGGCCAGCATGAACGAAATAGAATACGACAAGATCCCAGCACTTTCCATCGGGATCGGCACCTGGGAACAATCGATTCCACTGGTGGTTGGCCGGTTTGCACTGGAAGATAATAATGACTTCACTGATAACCCCAACAACAATCGTAAGGGCAATGAGCATGATCGTTGAAATCCGAAACCAGGTTGGCAGGCCACCGCAGCGAGGACCTCCGATTCGGAGGTAGAAGAATAACAGTGAAAGCTTTGCAAACATTATTTGCATAGTGTAGCTCTTAACTTGCCACCATAAATGTTAGGTATACCGAAATCGATTCTGAGGCCTGATGAAACTTTTGTTTACTGACCTGACTACTGCCCCAATTCGCCTAATCAGAGGTCAGTGATTTTGTTGGTATGTTTTTTTCTTCTTTTTTTTCTTTCTTGAGAATTTATATTTACCTGTATAGTCTTCCTAACATTATCGGGGGCAATATCTTTAAGATGCAATCCCAACCCATGTTTTGCAGCTAAGATGGAAGAACAATCAGTAAAAAGACTAATAAAATTAAGCCAGATGGAACACATGGGTGGCCACATACCAATAAGAATACAGACAAGATAAGACAACGTCAATAGCTATCCTAACAAATCAACCAGCCGTGCTTTTGACAGACTCCCGGGAAGTTCTCTACATTTCATATGCGAAAATGGGCGTCTTTCTGGGAGATTGTCTACCTACTTCCGCAATCACGATCAACACTTTTTCATTAATTCTCAGCATAATCCATTAGTTATACAGGGGTGCGGGGAAGCTTACTATCATCAATACCAAAAGATCTTATTATAATTGCCCGAGTGTACACTCTCAAAGATGTTGCAATGAAGCTGATTATCCCAAGTACTGGGCCCGCCACCCATATCATATGCTGTTTACTTTCAACCATCTCTTCGCAAATTCTGGGCGGGGAGTGCGAAGCAGAATCGGAGACCAAGGTACGTAGTTGTGAAGATATTTAAATTTCCGGGCGCCTCCGCCACGAACGAACCTGGGGCATGGCACCTTTTATGGCATAAGCCATCATAGGGTTGAGGTTTCTTTAAGCACACGGACGCCCTCCACGAGGGTGCCAAGAAAATATCAGCGGGTATGTATAGAAGTTAACTGTCCATAGAGTATGTACTTCGGTATCAGGGGTAAGTGAGTAGAACGCGGCGGTTCATATTCGCGAGCAAAACAGGAAAACTACAGCTTTAGCCACGCTGCCACGTTCTACTCACTTACCCTTAATACCAAAGTACATACCATGGCCATAAATCAAGCGAAAACAGCAAATCAGGGCCTTATCTCAACGCATGTAGCATCGATCCCCAGGTTCTTGTGTTAGGCTGCGGAGGTGAAGGATTTACGGTCCTCGCATCCCCTGACCAAAGCTATAGCGGACACCCCTATTCTCGGACGCTGATCATCCACGATTGTGCTTTAATGTGACCGATGCTAAACACAAGCAATCAAATCAAGAAGCAGTGGTCAAGACCGAATTTGCATTGACACCAACCATACCGAGGCCATCCAGTGTCTGAAGGAAAGCCACACGATGGGCAAAAGGGGAGCTTAGCCAGAAAAGGTTAGCAAAACCGCAACACACATCTGACCTTCGGGCACGATTCAGGGGTGGGCAAGCATGGAATATTACGCGAGAAGGTATCAGACGCATTTGTGATCTCTGGGGAGCCAGAGTCGAGTCTAGCGCACGGAGAATAAGGTTACTTGGCTCTGGGTGCAAGTGGCTGTTTAACGTCTGGGAGCTGTTCTCCATCGGTGGGGCCATATATACATACTCTGTGATGTTCCTGGGACGTACATACATTCCCATGATGGCCTAACGTCTAGAATATCGAGAGCAGATAGGTGCACATGTATAGTAATTGTATACTCTGCCTCATACAAGGATCATTCATGACAGGCTTAGGAATATACTCTAGGTAGAGTACAGTAGAGTAAGTAGAGTAGAGTGCCTATGTACCATGTAAATGATCAGTGGTACTACTCTACTCTACCTATAGTGGATTAGGTAGGGACATATGTAGTCAGATTCAATCGATCAACTACTAGTATTTCGCTGACGTTTTTGAACTGGGCCATTATTGCATACACCCAAAACCATGAGCTTGGCGTATTTTTGTATGGCATGCAATATCAGTCGCGTCCACAAACGTCAGAGAAATACGAGCACATTTGTACTCAGATGGAGATTCCCGCAGCCCCAAATCAACTTTGGCACCACGAATCACGATATATTCCGAAAAACTGGTCACCGTATCAAGAATTAAGACGTTCATAGCGTTCAGTACCCATACTCGATACCCTATATTATGTCAACATTTCTTTCCATTTCGGGTGAGTGTAGGCAGCTGGGGCGGGTGCCCACGTTGCTATAATTGTCGGGTGGAACAACGTCACAGCTGCGCACTCGGTTATTTCATTTGATAGCTCGGATATAGAATGTGTAGCAACCCAGGATCGAAGGGCTGCTTATAAAATGGCTGTACTGAACCTATGGACATAGACATGTACCACAGCGATCGACAGTATACATGTGTACATGATCAACAACATAGTAATGATATCCCTGGCTTGACGGACTGCATGTAGTCAATAAGCTTTCGCATGGCTTTTGTTGATTTGGATATCATTTGCTTAGGATCCGTGCATCCGTTCCGGGGGAAATGTTAAGATTAAGTGTACTATACATACATACACAATTGCAACCGTGTTACTCAGGCAGTGATGCCGCTCGCAGGTCGACCAGTTCAAAATAAGCCACAGGCCAAAGCTGAAAAAATTGTCATATCTATCTGACGAACAAGCTTTACGTATCCTCTTTTTGTTATCAATTCCTTTCCTCCTGACGTACGTCCTGAACCACGGGGTTTTTCTTGTCGAGAACAGCTTTTCTATGCATTGGTCCAACTTCGGCCGTATACAACCACAGATATTAATTCCCCAGACGCCGAGATAAGGAGCATTCTCGTATATGCTCCAGTCATATCCGCCAAAGCTGGATCATCAGTTTACATAACAGGGATGTCCTTGCGGTACCAGGTTTCGGCTGCCCCGCAAATCACCCCAGGGTTTAGTTATTCTCCAGCATTGCCGTGTTATTAAGGACGCCCGATTATCACTAGCACGAGAACAGACACTTTACATAGAGAGACCCAGTCCTCGCTTGACAGCTTTCTGACCAGTGAGATTGAGCAATCCATCATGTACCATATTGGCCGGAGTAGAAATCAGGTGTTTAGAGAAGGGTCTAGGTATGTAATAGGTCCGTGGGCGTGGAATGCCCAAGCAGTGGCGACTATACAACCCAATGATAATTCCCTCTTTGAAGACGTTGAATCATCATCGTCAAACTAGACCTCCGTGTTGCTGGAGAAACAAAAATGTGCTTCCGGTATGAAATAAGTACTTGATCCGATACTGGAGTCGATGAATATACACAATGGAGAGTTCAAACGTCCATGATTTCTTCTTATTTGTGGCAATCAAGTTAACATGTTTTCCAGACCCTGGATTGACATGTGAAAGAGTTAAAATCGTTAAAGATCGACTGTCCTTTGCCATGGACCAAGTATTAGCAAGTGCAAAAATGATTATTCTGCGCAGGAAACTGGGATTAAGTATGAAAATTTCGGTAGGCCTCCCTTGTCCATATTTTCATAAATACTTCGGCACTGCAGGTAACTCATATTGCTTTTCCCTGCCAACCACCCGCAACTCCGTTGTATCTAGGATGATTGAAGTGGGACTCCCTCCCTACGATTGGATACGAGCACGTGGCTATCTAGGACCTCTCCCTGGGGAATATCTTGTCTTTGCAGCCACGCGGGAACAGATGTCGAGCAAGAACAGTGAAATCTTCTAGGATAATTCCAACGGTTTTCCATAAAGTGTTGGAAGTGTTTACTATCTTAGATTGTCTTCGTCTCCGTGCTGTTATAACCAATTCATGCAAGCGTTGTTTCAAGTTTTGATTCCACGAGGAACGCCATATTTAGGAAAATCATATTTAAGTTTTCGCTCATTGCCTGGTTCGTGAAATCCGTTCTGTACATGCCTTGTGAAAGGTAGCCCCCAATCATTCTCACGGGGCTGATTATATGGGTAAAAACTCATGGTTCCAGGATTAAGGGCGGAAATTTAGACCCCGCCTAGTTAATAAACGGGATAACCATTAGTTAAAAACAGGTGTTTCCGTAAGATCATTCGGCGATGACATGAGGAAAGATTAGGACCAACATCATTCCACAAAGCTCTGTATCGACAGAACTGTTCTGCGAGCCACTTTCGGCGTGGATGACTTCCGGGGTGGATGAGTGTTGGTTGTAGGGTTGAGTGAGAGCCCCCGATACCTTTCCTATGATATGTATAAGCCTATCATGAATTACGCGAACGATACGGTATTGATAGGCCCTGAGGGGTGACATGCTGTATCCCTGTGGGATTGTCCTAGGTTATTGGCACATAAAATAAGCCTCCGGAGATCGAGGTAGTCCAACGTACAGGCAAGTCCCTTATCCCCAACTCCTATGATGCATATAGAGAGAGGTAGTTTTTCATATATAAAAGCAGTAGGTTAATTCCAGGCCTGCTGCGGAGCTGAACGTCACAGACATGCTTTCTCAATATTTCCCGATATACTCGGATATGCCCTTTTATCGGAGAACCATCGGCTACAGCGCGTAACCCCACAATATTTCTCCGAGTCGGATATTTCCCCGACAGGCGGTTGTAAGGAAAGTGGGGAGTGGATGGCTTGGTCGACGTTATTGAACGTTGCAAATAGTTGTCTGTCGGAGAATAGTACAAGTGCGTGTCTCTCCGGTCCGCAATACTCAATTCAACCTTAACCCCGGAGTGTTTTGAGTTGACTAAGCCTGGTTGATAGTAGAACTAGAACCCCCTCTGGATTTTTGCACAACTTGCAAAGCTAGATTGGCCAGCAGGTATCCCTATCTATACTCGTAGAGTTGGTGATGCCATGGGTTAACTGGCCATGGTCCAATGAAGGCCTGTATTTTGGGAAATACCAAAACATCCCTGGCTCCGGCTTGTATGACTAAGGGGGTATCAAGGGGCACAGAATTACTGTGCTATTAAAGACGTCAGTGGCCAGTGGGATAACGCTTTGAAAGGATGGGAGATTGTTATGCACTGGAGAGGGTCTGGGATCCCCTGTCGAGAAGTTGGAGGGTTCTTACTTGGTGTGTTTGCTCACGGAGAGCTTGAGATCGTTATAGCGGAGGTGTAGACTGAAGGCGATATGGTGCTATGTAGGTTGGAAGTTGGATGGATGGATTCAGTTGTGGGGCCGTTTACAGTGGATGTCGCGGATCCGGATTCCCGAAGATCACGTGGCCCGAACGAGGTGAGTTCTCGGTGTATATAGAGTATACGTATTGCGTATTCACATTGACATTAGCCCTTCTTCTCTAACTCTCGAGAGATAACCTGTTTAAGACCACGACTGAATACTATGTCATAGTGTAACGGAGCCCAAAACAACTCGATCAGTACACACACTAGGGATTCTTATGGTGGTTTTGAGAGGAATCCCTCTTGATGTTGCACGGGTTTAAAATGACTAAGTTGGTAAATATACTGTTGAATGATGCTGTGGTGAGGGTGTGGGTCCTCGAATATACTCATATCCGTGCCTCCGATTGCTGTATCGAAAATTTGCTCTACCGTTACTTATGAACTGTAGTATTCAGAGTAGTTGTTGATCTGGAATAATGAGATAATACGCCCCCACATTATTGGCGGCCTGCTGTGTACCAAGCCCCTCACACTATCATGTAATCATTATAAATAAATGGCTTAATTGTTTCAGTTGAAACATAGAGAGACGATATCTAGAGCCGCAAATGTTCATGATCGAGGGGGATAGATAGAGGAAATATTTCTGCTATAGATTACTTGGTAGAAGATGAGGTAGAAACTACATGTAGATGGTTGGTGTTCAAACGAACGGTCGATAGAAAGGTATTTCACTACCGATGATAGGGGAGTAGACTGACGGAGAATATTAACATTCGAGACTTTGCGCTGAGGGATCCGGAGTCTCTTTTTGATAGACTTGGCATTAATTAGCCAAGGAATTGTGGATCCAGCCTTACATTTGACTCCCAGAGAGAGGGCTAATCGCGAAATTAGACATCCACTCCTTCCAACTTTTGTAGAATCACCAAATGGAGATCTTTTTTCATGGGGACCTTTTTATGATAAAATTTAGGGTGTAAATACACCTTGTATAAAATCCTGCAGAATTTAGCAACAGTGTTGATTGTAAAATAATCCATTTACTTTCAGGTTGACTTTCTTCTCTCACCAATTGCAAAACTGATCAGTGGCAAGCAACATCTGGCTCCATTTTTGACCCTCCCAAATCAACGAAGATCCATATAATGCCAAGCTACAACGATGCATCTAGCGTGAGGTCTGTATTGTTATAGTAGGAGATCGATGAGAGTTTGAGGTAATCAAAGATCGATAGACCACAGGATATTTCTATTCGAATTTGTATGATTATTGGCTTTGGTTATTGAATTAGCTTAATTACCCCAACTGGTGTTCCAAGATCAGAGGCTTGAGGGCTTTAAATGATGTTAGATAAAGTTGGCCTGTCTCAAGCAACGTTTGATCGACCCTCTTTGTAGAGATATATAGCTGGGCGGACTACTAGTACTGGCGAGCTCCTCAACAAATGCAAACAACAGCGCGCGCACCTTGAATGACATGTAAAGTTATTGCTCCCGCTATCCAGCGACATATAGAGACCTTTAGTTTTAAAAAAACGCAGCAGTGCTTGACTAGCTAAATTTATCTAGAATTATTGAGCTCAGGTGTGCTCGTAATGGGGATAAGACAGTTCTATATTTTCACTATCCAATCGGGGATATTACCCCTGCCAGCCCAAATTCCAACATAGTTAACTGTGGTCAGGATCCGGACTCCATCCCGGACGGCGCAAAAGTCCCGTCTTATTCCGTTTTATATATTCTGCAAAATCTGGAGAGTGGTATTGCTTTGCCTCAACCGTCCTGGAAAGGGCTTTGGAAAATCGAGTGAGTGACCGTGAGTCAAAGTTTAGTTCCACTTTTCAAGAAAGAAATCTTTAGGTGTTGCATGATTTCCTGGATAATAACTCTCAAGAACCGTCGTAGACTGGGACTAGAGTATGCTACCAACGGCGTTCTCACTGGTACCGCGCTCCTGGTAATAATAGTTTGATAGATTTCAGCTTATTTATCCCGCGGAGGGAGGCACTAATCAATAGTCCTATCTCATTGAAGCGCATATATGTTCTGTCGCATTCACGGATGCTACCCATTGACCGGACAATTCGATATATCGTATAATATAAGAGATATGGAACACATGAAACTATGTGAAAAGCCTTGGGCTTCGTTGCCCAAACTTCGAAACACCGTGAGACAACTGTTAATGTCCGCAAGCATTTTAGCCTTAACTGACAACGATTTTGCTTGTCATTTCCTTGCCTCAGGTACCTCGAGGGCAAGCTGGAAACTACGACATCGAAGCTGTGCCGATCATTGTGATTATGGACCTCAGTGTACCAGTTCTATTATTTTTTTGTTTAATCCATCGATCGCATGCAGACTTTCATCTGTAACAGGCAGCGTACCGGTTCAACTATACCCTGGGGGTCCTCTGGCAATCAGCATGCCTGAACTAGTTCAAGTATGCTCCGAAAAGTGCGATCAGTGGGTTATCCATCCAGCAGTCATCCGGAATAGCAAAAGCGTCCATTGGATAGGATACCCATTCGATGGATGTCCGGCGAATGGGTAGAATCCGCGAATGGGACAGAACATATATGGCCATGGCTATTCATAAACAGTATATGAAATACCAATCCAAGAGATACCAATATAACAATTCCAACTCTCTATGGTGTGACAAATAGGATAAAGAAATGTTTAAGTTCCTGTTAAAGTACCAAATACATGATGGTTATAAGAAAGTCTATCATTACTCTAAGAAGTAATTAGGGATACAGCGAGAATAGTGTTATGGTCGCTAGTTTAAGGCGCAGCGGTGGGTGCTCCTGAGCGGCGTTGAGTGATTGAGATTGGTCAAGAGGAGACACAGTATCACGCGTAATTCTTTCTGATTGCGGTGCACCGCGATTCCTTATTCGAGTGAAATTTTTAATTTCCTTGCGCATTTGTCGTCAAGGACAGCTGGCTGTCAAGAGACGTCGACTGTATTTCAGTACCTTGTAAATTCTCGTAGAGTACGGGATTAAGGCGTACAGTGGCCCATATTTTGAGGGAAAGAGCTTCCTGGCTGTGGGTGAATAGACTTGTCGGAATATCTTCTGACATCCCCAGCACCATATTCATGCTAACTTGCAATGAAGGTTTGGTCGAGCCATACGTAAATGTGCTACATACGTCAAAGGAGCCGAATGGGGTGCGCGCCCGTTCGAAGGCTACTTGTACCTATTCCTCAACAGGATATGATTGTCGATTAATTGAAATAGAGTTAGTAAAAAATATGTGATTTTTAGGATTCGGCAGCGAAGCAGTATGGTGAGCTGCGCTAGATTAGAAAGGGGGGCGAGTGGTCGGGTGTTGTACGTTTGTTTCGCCCCTTTATCCCTTTTTCCCTCTTTCCTCCCTCCTTCCTTTCTCTCTTCGTTCCAGCCATCAACAAACTCCCTTTCATCACCAATCTATCAATTAAATCTTCGAAAACCTGTTCCTTTCACATGATGACTCCGGCACATGCCTTGTGTTCTAATGAGCTAGTGAATAACTCAGTCTGTCCACGGCAAGAAAATGAGCGGATAAACCAGCAACCTGGAGGGTCACATCTCTTCGGGGGTTGAAGCCCTCACATCGACGTATCACTTCATACATTCCATTAGCCTGACTTTGGATGAGGCTCCGACCAGTAAGGCTGGGGGTAAAGCCCACCCACTCCAGCTTATCAAAGGACCTGCCATCGCTTTCGATAGTGTGGGGTTGACCACAAGAGATCCGAACCTCTCTTACCCCTTACAAGAATATGTTATATACTAGGCTCAAAATACTACGTCGACACTCAGAGAATTAGCCACACCTTCAGAATCACTGAGGTTAGCCAGTCGAATAAGGAAGCTTGGTGGAAATTTCAATTTTCTGGTTAGCATAGCGTGAATGTCACGGAAGTCTGCCAGGTATTAGATTGTGCGCCATGCTTATACATCGGGCCTAGCTACCCAAGAGGTTAAGGCAAGCAAGAAGCTTCAAAATCTTTACGAAAGGGGCGTCCTACTCATACTCATGAGCCTGATACCATAAACATTTTAGCGGACTATATTTCACGAGATCTTGAGCCACCTCGTAGGAGTTAATGAGTACATTTTCGGATGAATAGGGCGCCCTGCGGACCAAAATTTCAGATGAGTGAAGCGTTTAAGACGAGCCAAGAATCACCCTGGTGGGACCTTCTTACGGAATGGGCGCTCTTAGAGACTAGTCAGACCATCCAACAAGAAAAAGACTTAGCTGTGGATAACGTGTCAAGAGGATTGGACATACCTCCGGCATTGACCAATCTGTATATAATCCTCCACCGACTTAGGCAGCAGAATACCTAGCCATCCACTGGATATCTGCGATAGATATAACAAAAATCATACTGAACGAAATTCTTACAAGGAATTACCAGCCACAACATCTCTACACACTACCATAACTCCCGGTAATTATGAAAACCCCAAATTCCCCGATAGCTTACACCACGCGATGACTTTGTCTTTGAAACATCATCTCATTCACTGCTTCTGGTGAAAGACCACTCATAAGTAAAAGTGTTTCCACATACGCATCACTTTCGTCTTTTTCGCTGCAAAGTTGGGGCTCATGAGAAAGCTCTGGCCCAGACTTTGACAACACAGTAGCTGGTAGAATAGAAGTAAAGATATCAAGCTTTGATAACTGATATCCTTGCTCACGGTCTACAGGTTGTAGGCTCGCGGTTGAGGGTGCAGGCGTTTGGGTATCAGCGCCCTGCTGCTTGCACCCCGTTTCTTCATGAAACGAAGCTGTAAGTGGTTTCAATATTATGGATTCTGCATATAAAAAATCTCTTAGTTCGATATGATCTCTACCATATATAAAGAGGGATTAATACGCACCCAAAATCTCATCTGAGCCACTATTCTGGAAAACAGCTTTCTTGGATCTTCGAGCCTTTTTGGCAGAAGCCTCAAGAGATAGATGAGTCACATTCTTTCGCCCTCTTAAGAACCTTGAGCTACCGAGAATTGTGACTTGACCCGTATTAGAAAGGGGCCTACGGGAGGTATTCGTCCCACTACTGATAGAGTCCTCACGAAAGGCACCCTGAGTTGGTGATCTATCTTTTGGGACTACAACATGATCAGGGTGTTGTTGAACCCGGCCCATACACTTACGCGACTGTTGATTGGCGTTTGATGAGACAGGCCTTGTGCTATTACTCAGACTAATCATAGGCGCGGAGTGCTCCCGAGTGAAATGCCTTCGACTGGTCGAAACTTCATCTACTACGTGATTGCTGTTAAGAACTTGCCGGTGCTGAAGAGACAAAGGTGAAGCAAGGCTCTTGCAACTCTCTGGGGCCTTGCAAGGCCTGACACTAGGTGCAGATAATTGCTTAGATGAGCTACCAAATACAGAAGATGGAGGGCTCTCAGGGAGCATCTGAGGTCTACTCTCTAGCGTTTCAAGTTCTGAAAGGTTATGATCTGGTGTTGACTGTGTTATATATTTTCTTTTGGCTGCCTTTCTCCTTGAGCTACCGTCAAGAGCCATGACAGACTCTTCGGCGTCGGAATCTGTGTAGGCCTGTCGAATAGGTGGAGAGAAGGATTTCGAAACTGGGGTGTTCAAGAACGCAAACCTGGAACCTGAAATTGGCTTTACAGGCTTATGAACTCCAGCGCGTTTCAATCTCACCGAGTTTGATGTTATAACCTGGGAAGGGAGCGAAGAGCTATGAAAATTTGGCCACTTCATTAGTATATGCTTAAAACCATTGGGTGGAACGGCTATTGATGCTAGTGATTAGGGTACAATCAAAAAGTGTTAAGGGACAGATCTGACTAAAACTGATACTATAGGAGGATAGATGATTAATTGACTAACCGTACAACAATACACTCAAGCATTTCATCATCACTTCCATCCTGTTTGGAAATGTTGACACGGGTACTTTTGCGACCTGGAGCTCGGGCGGGTGGGGTGGATGATCTTGTAGCTGTAGTAGACAAAGAACGATTTCGGAGCACAACCATTGTATGTAGGGCCAGATATATCTAGTGAGTACGCACTTGAGGTAAGTGGGTTATATAATTATTTAACGGTGTTTGAGAGCCCACAGGTTTGTAGGCGCGTAATCGTTTCAGGATGTTGTCCTGATAGAGTTCTTCCCGAGTCAGGTAGGCGGCTAGAAATGAATTCCGGGGCTAAGGGTGCCTTGCAAAATCTCTAGGCAATAGACCCTGACTCTATATAGATTGGTGGAGGACCAAGTATTGACAATGGGAAGAAGAGAGGATGAGAAAAAGTGATGAGAAGGAAGAAGGGAGGTAAGGGGGCCCTTAAGTGTTCGGCTGGATATGTAGGCACATTTTTTTTATTTTAGTGGAATTAGAGTAATCATGGTGGGAAACAGCTAGAAAGGTACCGAAGGTATGGGTAGTTGCATCTCTGGCCGCTTCAGGTGAGAGGCTAGCCATATTAGGCAATACCGGTGAATATCCCTCCCATTACCAGGCTTGGCGCTCGACGTCGTCAGATGGAATGAAGATGGCAAAATTACATCTAGTCACACATATGGAACAGGCAATACTATTTTAGTTTTATGTAAACCCTTCCAGAGCTAGCCAGACAATCGCAGATGTTGCCAACGCTTCTTTTGCAGTACCTATATAGTACATCTTTCATCATCCTTGGATCAGAACGTTGATTTCTATGAATGCAAAGGGCACTATAAGGGGTGTCACGATCGATAGTGTATTAATACATCAGTATGTATGGTAGGTGCTTATGATATCAAGTATGAGCTATATGAAGTGGCGTCTTTCTGCCGTCCCTTCAGCTGTCGATGCCGACCCTCCTATAATAGAGGAATTGGATTTGTATGAGAGATCTATTATTTGATAAGAGAGATAATGGGATCTGTTATTAAATTAGCCACAGCAAATTTTTTTTTTTTGGTGGGTCCGAATTTTCGCGACAGCTTAAGGGATAGATAAACACCCGTGTCCTCTGTGCAGCTTGCCTTTTCTGTTTTTCTCCCGCAAGCACATACCTACTCGAGTACGTACGTACACGTATCCATAAAATGTAGATCTGCCAGGGGCGAATAAGGATGTACCCCTTAATCTGTCGACCCTTTTAGTGGGGATTTGCTAACGAATTCCTTGATTTTTTTATCTGAATCAATCTCTGATCACCAATCGCTCACCGAGATTTACTGTTGACCCCATAAATGTTTCAGCAATTGGCAGCTTAAGGGATAAGTAATCGCATAGTCCGTGTGCCTATTACTTGGGTTAGTTGTTCCAAACTTGAAGGCTGACACGGCTAGCTCACAGATTTTCGTCAGTGGACCAATAAGACCACAAACAGTCCAACACGATGGCAGGGGTGGGAGCTGGTTGACTAGGAGATTCTTGAGTGGACAAAAAAACTCAGGAACAGACGAAGGAGGTTAGTGCTAGTTAAAGACTTCATGATTTGGCCAGCAGGTCGAGAGGACAGGTTGACGGACTTTACGGATATATATGACTGCAATTTCCGCGCTCACACGAATGTCATTCCGTCATTTCTACGAGCGATAGATCACACAGCTCAAGACCGTACAACCCAATCATTTTTGGGGCTACCATGAATAAAAAGCCTACATGACAAGGATGGATGTACTTAATAAATGGATCATCAATTAATCGAACCCTGCGTCATGATCTATCACTCACTCTCAACTACGTCGACCTATTTTTGGAATTTTTTTTCTTTCTTTAATTCCGTCGTATGGAGATCTACCTATTGAATATGGGAATGAAAATTACGGGGGAATCATAAGGGTTGACTTCTTTGCTTTCTTGTCGTTAAACCCATTGATTGTTTGTAGCCTTTCTTTTGCTTTTTTTTGTTTAATTGCATGCGATTGTAGCCTAGGGGCTGTGATATAACATCTAACACATTTTATCACCAGAACTCCTCAAGCCAACAGTGCTCTCAAAAATCTAGATAGGGAATAAACAAATATAATTATTCGAAATACTTTTATTTTATCCCTCCTTCGGTCTTCAATTCTCCTGCCATCTATAACTCGCCCAAGGCAGACCTCGAATCCGTTGCTTGATCGACTACACCCGCGAAACAATCTACACAATATACATGTATTCCTATCTACGCATGGGGAGTCATCCAGTAATACTGGTACAAAATACTATCACAACTTCCTGTAAAAGCCGGACTCAGTTCCTGGAGTACCAAGACGTCACACTTCATGGAGAAAGGATAGGCTGTATTATACTGAGCCCTTAATATAATCTTGTGCTGACTACTCAATTAGCACACGGGAATATCGGATGGAATGTGCCTTGCGTGCTGGCATGCTATGCAAGGGTACGAAGTGACACTATGAGCCATGTCCGAGTATGTCCTGGTGGGCCTAGAGTTAATGACATACAAGCGCATATCGAACAAACAGACGCAGAAGGGCTATGTATAAAGGATCGTACTATCTCCGGTCGTAATGTTACCTCAAACTCGAAGAATCAAAGTTTTTATACAAGCGAGTGATATCTCATGTCGTAGAAGATTTCCTCGCAACCCATATTTGTAAATTTAATAGTTCTAGCTGCACAGCTTGGTGCTTCGTATTGATGCGGTACGAGTCAGTTTTATCCCCATCTCTCATACTGTCTGTATGGATAGCTGAGCATTGACGTCGAAGGGTTAGAGTTCTGCTGATCACTTCCGGTGCGTTACCAAGCATGGGCGGGTGGTCTAGTGGTTAGACTACTCGCCGGGTTAGACACCGCGTGTTTACCTAGGAATCACACATAATGTCCTGGGTTCAAACCAGGGGTGGGTGTAGTAGCGCACATAAGTCGCTGCAGTACCTTTTATGCGTAGGGCTTTCTTGCTTTCTTTTTCTTTTTTTCTATCTCGGCTGTCATTTTACATTATCAGATGTGGAGAGATTTTCAAGAGATCGACCATTTTACCTAGCCTTAAAATTTTTGATCATCGAGGGATACAAGTATGCTGGGTTATAATTATGGGCCGTCTGTGGTGCATCATGTTCCATCACTCGGACTATTCAATGCGTTTGTTAATTGAAATGGTATCGTACTAGCATTTGTTCCTCCACTAGAGGAGCTGCAGGTTGAATTTTATTGGCTGAAATTTCGTCTCACAAGGCGGATGGCTACATATACTTATGTTACAACATAATTTGATGATAAGTTGTAAACGTATTACATTGGAGTACTGATGAGTACTTGGTGAGTACTAGAGGTGGGGTCTACAAATGTATATGAAGATTCACGGACCCTTATAGATATGCATGGGGATATACGAGTTCTGAGTATACGTATGAATTCAACAGGTACATAAATGTTGTAATGACAGTAGAAACATAGAGAACGGCAGATATAAAAAAAAAAAAAATTCATCAATCTCCTCCTACATCGGTTCCGGCTCCACCCATACCTCACAAGAAACAAATCCAACAATAATCCTCATTATTGCCAAGGAAATAAAAAAAAAGACACGAGTTCAAAAAAATACCTCCCATATACAGTCCATTCGGAGGTAGTTAGCTTACTGTCCATCAGTAGCAGCGGGGACGAAAAGGATGGCCGAACTGAGCGGGAGAGGTGTGGAATCTGGGCCTAGTGGCTCGGGGATGTTCGAGATGACATTCACGCCACCGCGGAAGATCAAACAATGCGACGATCCTCCGAAATGGAACATTCCCATCTCCTGTCCCTTTACCAGCTTGTCACCCGCCGCGACCTCAATATCGCACGTGGATACCTCCGCCATGCCCACAGCCATGAAGCACATCAAGCCAATATCTGGGTTGTCCGCTTGAATGAAGATGAGACCACGGGTGGCAACCTCCGTGAGATAGCCCTGGGACAAGTTTGGCGCCGCCGGATCTGGCCCCGGCTTTGTGCTGGTTGGGGGAGGCCAGTGTTGGATCCTCTCCGAGTAATATGTTCCCTCAATGATGCATGTCTTGACCACCGTGCCGTTGACGGGGCTGTGCCAGCGGTGGTAGGACAGGGCGCTGAGATAGGCCTGGTAGACGGTTCCGCCAACGAATTGCGGAGCGTAGGGAGAGGCATCTGGCCCTGACAGCATATCGGTGACCGAGTACGGCTGGCCCTTAATCCAGAAGGTATCACGTTCCTTGATGTTCTGTACGAAGGCGTATGGCGCTGATTCGCATGCGTTGCAGATAAACCTATCGTCGTTTGGCTGTTCGACAGGCCTGACGCCCGGACGGTACAGTCTGGTGAAGAAGTCGTCCCATGATACATAGCCGTAGTATTGCTTCGTGGGGTCGCAAATAAAGGTGGTAGCGAAGTTCTGTAGCACAGATTCCTTCTCGGCCTCTGGGCCAAACCAGCCGTCCTCGCTCGTGTTAAGAACGCTGGCCGATGCCGGGGAGGTAAGATAGGTTGCCCACACAGCCAGCATCTTCTTGAACTGAGCGTTGACCTTGGGGTTATGGAACGCTTCAAATCCGGCTGGAGTGCCCATGGGCCAATCGAGGATGGCATTGATAGGGAAGCCAACCAAGCCTTCCGTCTGGTAGTCTGGTGCTGTTGTGAGGATCGCGTCGAACAAGTCGAGCATGTGGTTGTAATCGCGGACTTGCGGGTCATTATTTGGATCTAGGTTGTAAGGGGGTTTGTTTGGGACCTGGGTAAACATCAGGTTGAAGAGCATGAAGAGGATAGAGTCGCCCTCGATCAATTCGGCGAACTCTTGGATGACGGGGCTGCGGTCCTCAAGTTCGCCTTTGGCTTTCTTTTTGTCGACACGCTTGATCAAGTTCTCTAGCCACTTTCTCAAGACTTCATCATCTTCGGGAAGCCATTTGCCAACACGATAAGTGTGTCGGCGTGGAGCCTCGGTACATGCAGTAGACATTTCGTATGAGTATAGATAGAAGCTTAGATTTCTCTGTGTGTGTGTGTGTATGTGTGGGTTTGAATTCTCGTAGTCTCTGTGGATGTGGATGCTCTCTCTCTCTTTATCCTCACCTCAAGGGTAGAGACGTATCTTATATAGGGCGAGGTGGGAGTTGCTGGAGGGTGAGGAATATTAAAGACCGGAAGTACAGGGTGAGCTGATGATCATGCTGATTATTCCGAGTTCCGCAGCCTGATAAAAAGACCGTTTCCGGAAATGATGAGGGCTACATGTAGCCATGCATAACTCCACAAGATGGCTATGTTGTAGCTTGGTGCCCGATTATACAACGTATTCCGGCGAGTCTCAAGCTCTGCCGCTGTGAAAGAACTAGACACAGTAAGTACACATGCAGACCACGATGTACGACCAAAAGAACGGATGTGCATTATACAGCGCTACCTGGACATCCACAACTCTGCATGATCAACTCAATGATGAAGGTCAAGCTGAAAACATGATCATTCGAGCAGGACAAAATATCCCGTCCGGCCACCTCCGATCGATAACCAAACTGTGTATCACGGCAAGACCGAAACAAAATGATACAGGCTCTACATATTCAGTTATATATATCCACTATCAGCTGGTGGTTCCTCCACAGAAGCTCGAGACACTAGCTCATTAGCGCTCTGAATATTAGCTAGCCAGCTAATATATATTTTCCCAGTTAATACCACAGATATGCCTCTGTTAAGGGTGGTCAGAGGGCCATATGGAGAAAGCTAGTATGTGGTACGTTGAATTCTGGTTTCCGTAGAAATGTCTCACTTGAGTTCCAAGACATGTTTCACACCACAAATGGGAATCACTGCACACAGGCGCAACGAGATGCCCTATCGATAACCGCCGATACGGTTGCCCAGGTGAAATTATCAGGAGCAGAGACAGAAACGTGCAGGCTGCGTACGTACCTGGAGTCAATCGTGGCTATTACTTGCATTCATTGCGCCCTAAGATGCCCACTGAGCCCACCCACTCGAGCATATCTCCCGTGCTTGTTGCTACTACATAGGCGATACCATACATAATATGTACATATATACATCACCAAACAGCCAGCTTGTTGATCACAGGTACCATATAGGATCTCGATATCATGGTGCAATTCCAATTGTAGGGAATGCCTTCTCAGGATCCGAACGAATCGTCATGGACAAGTGATTTCCATAGTGTCTTGATGAATGGAAAAGTTAATATCGAAACCTAATTCTTTTTGCTCCTATTCGGATGCAATTTCGGCGCGGGGTAGCTCTTCTATATTCGAGATACATTATCGTACCACATATATTCCCCATAAGTCGCCCTAGTGTTACTTACCTTTGCGGTATGCATGGTGTGTGTGGGGTAGTGGACAACTATTCCATACTTAGAGTCTCGTTGTTATAAACTGGGCTTTCCTACGAGTTGCAGTTGCCTAAAAAAACGTAATTTAAGCGCAGAAATATTCACCTACATGGTACGCACAACCTAGACCCACTTCTCTCCTCTGTGTCCACTTCTACATACGGATATCCGCATTGTATCGAGAAGTATTTCTCCACTTTTGTAACCGGAGGCGTTTGGGTAATACGATAATGTTTAGCTACGCCTGTCAAGTGAGGCATTAGGGTAGCTGCATAGGGCGCTGCGTGCGTTTGGGCGAGCAACGGGCTGAAAAAATCTAGAACACGTGTGCATAGTAGTTATTAGTAGTTCATCTCGCGCTACAAATTATTGAGATCTAGATCCAGATCCAGATCCAGGTAGATATATATCTTGGCACGGCGATCATTGTCATATCTGTCTGAATAGTTAACTATTATATATATAGCAGGATTTATATTACGGCACTAGACTATTATCTCCAAACCTCTACTCAATTACCAGAATTTTGATACGAGTTATAACTCTCAGCTAGATCTTCGAAGGTGAGTTATAGGTACCTAGCTATTAGTAAATACGTGTTTGAATCTTATGCCCGTATCTGTCAATGCTAACCGGCTCCATCCTTTGTAATCGCATTGATTAAGGCGACAAACATACGATTGAGGGCGAGTGTGTATCTTGTGGCGTAAGTAACTCTCTCCAAATCGGTTTTGGGGGCGTTTATTATCCCCAGTCGGGCGGAGAGTTCAGCCCAAGCAATATCGCCTCAGCCTCAAGTGGGGCATGCTGCATGTACCGGGTGTTGAGGTAAGTGATCAGAATCTGATAAGTGAATGTTACGGTGAATAGGTGTATTTGTCTTATCAGATTCTGATCACTTTTCGCTACACCCTAGTACATAGTTGATCCATGTGGCGCTCGCTAGTAACAAACACTGGACCCGAGATATCGCTTCTCAACCCTAACCCTGAACCGCACCGGTGCTCAGTCCTAGCTCAGCTGGCCAATCATGGGCTGTTACTTCTCAACGTGAGACATCCTAACCTTCAGGGCAATGTTATCGCCCAAGCCACAAATTTGAACTCGCCTATGTAGGTATGATTATGATATTACTAGGCAAAGCTGACAGCCTTAACAGTGCTAGCAGCCATGCAAGGCATAACCACAGGGCCTTCTTGGAGGCTGACCTTCTAGATGGAGGCCCCCGAACAATATCACTACTCAAATGTGATTATCAGAACCTCATTTTGATTGGCCTCGATAATGAGGGGGTGGCAAGAGAAAGCATCGGGATATGATAGATTCATAGGTTTCGTTGCACACATTATCAGGCAGACCATACTAGCTCCCAAATCCGTGTTCTTTCTGTCACCGTCTCAATTAAACCCCAAACCCAGTAATGCATACCACTGCACTTGCCACAGCCTATGCCGCAAATCCGTATCTGGCTTCAGGCTCGCTCGTGACAGCCCCAGTACTTTCATGGCAGTACCAAGGTCTACTACCCCTCGCTCTCACCTTCTAAGCTTGTGTTGGTTCTCATACTCAACCCACCTAGTTCTCATAGAACGTTCAACACGTAACGGCCACAGTACCACAGCTATTCTATGAGCAGATATTTGTGAACGTAATTAAACCCCCCACAAATGTCTTCCAATCCCTGTAATCGTAATGAGTAGCTTCCCTGCAAAAGATCACCTCCCAAGTAGCTGATTACTGACTCACTCGATCTTGCCAATGTTCCATACAGACCAACATGGTTTATCCATCTTCCGTTGACAAAAATTCTCAGGACCTTACTACCGCTCTACATGACTGCGTAGAAGAGCTTGAGACGCTGCAAAAATCCAATGACCAACTTAAAGCAGAGATCACACGGCTACAAGCTATCATTACGGGGCTAGTAGACCCTCAAGAGCTTGATGTACTCCTACAAACCATCGAACAACTGAGAGAGCAGCTTGAGGCGCTCCAAGAATCCATCGATCGACTCCAGGCAGAGCTTGAGGCACTCAAAGAATCCAACGACCAACACAGGGTAGAACTTGACGTTCTCCGGCAATCCAACGATCAACTCAGGGCAGAACTTGAGGCTTTCCGGCGATCCAACCATTATCTCAGAGCAGAGCTTGAGACGCTCCAACAATCCAACGATCAACTCAAGAAAGAGATCGCACAACTGCAAGCTACCATTGGGAGTCTATTAGAACCTCAGGAGGTTGACATACTCCTGCGTTCCATCCATCAACTGACGGGGGAGCATGAGACGCTCCGGAAATCCAACGATCAACTTAAAGCACAGCTTGAGCCACTCCAACAATCTAACGACCAATACAGGGTAGAGCTTGACACTCTCCGACAATCCAATAACCAGCTCAAGACAGAGCTCCAACAGCTGAAATCTACCACGAGGGAGGTTAAGAAACCATTAGGTTTCGTTATTGGATCTTTCCACACCGACGACATACGCCCCAGAAACCGTCCAGAGCAAAAGTGCTCAAAGGAAATTATCTTCGAAACTCCCTACCCAGAGAAACCCACCAGCGTGCTTCTAGGGCTCACTGATATAGATGTCGCGAATTGGGAGCATGTCCGGATCTATTCCCACACTAGCAACATACTGAATGACCGGTTCACAGTTCACTTGGACACTTGGGAGGTGGCAAACTTACATGGTTGTGGTTGCGCGTGGTTGGAAATTGCAGCAGATCATGATCCGGACTTACGATTTGGAGCCGTGGCATGGGGCCAGCCCTGGACGACGGTGATGGAGCGCTTCACACGGAGAGTCTCTTTCGAGCATGAGTATCCTTTCCCACCGGTGGTGGTGGTGTGGCTAAGTGCTCTTGCCATGGACAAGAGGACAGACTGGCGGGTGAAGACCTATGTTTCTCAAGTCACCACGACTGGCTTCACCCTCCACATCGACACTTGGGGGGATTCTAATTTGTACGGTGCCGAGTCCACATGGCTTGCCTATCCAGCAGATACGCCAAGAATATTGAGTGGCAGTTACAATACACTGCAGGTACGATTGTCGCACCCAGCACGACAGGTAACTACCGGGACTGTTGACTTTGGTAATACCTTTCAAACGACGCCCCGCGTTTTTGTGGCCTTGAATTATATCGATATGGATCATGTTCGTAATCTGCGGTTCTTCATGAGACAAGTTGTGGTCGATCGATCGAAGATGGATTGGAGTCTTAATACTTGGGAGGATAGTATCTTGTATGCTGCAGGCGCTTCTTACATTGCTATGGAGTAGCTGCGGCAAAGAGTTTAGATGGGGTGAATTTTATATGAGATTGTTTCCAAATTGGTTCCGGCGTGCATGTTTACTGGCGAATTCAGGTTGTTTTATTGTCTCTAGATATGTTCCTATTAGCTGAAGGCTTCGGCATCCGGTTATTATTTTTCATTTTGTATGGGTTAAATTGAAATCTTTAAAGATGATTAAACAACTGCGTGTATACTTGTATGTACTCAATGATTATGAAGATACATGTAGCTGGTCTGTCTTGGCCAGTTCGTTTTGGTAACACCCCACACTCTGCTACATATGTAAGTCTGCTTTTACCCCACCCTCCTGCGCTAGGACGGGTCGGCCCGCTCCTCGCTTATCGCGCCAGACATGTGCTAAGATAAGCTTACTTGCCTCTCTGCTTTACCCCTCCATGCCCTGCTCCACTGCTCCACTGCTCCACCACCCCCCCCCCGAAAAAAAAAAAAATCCATCCAACTCGAATTCGGAAGTGCCTCAGATGGAGATCGATCAGGACGATAGGCGTCTATCACCTCTGGCTTATCAAGCAGTAGTAGCGTATTTAGGGATACACTCCATATCCATCCCGGATTATCGGAAACTCTACGCCGAAACAGGCCAAAAACTTGCACAGGATGAGCAGGAGACAGACGAAACTGTATATGCAAACATCATACCTTTCGAAATATCATTGCAAGCACTCTCTATCGAAGATGATAAAATGTTGCTTTTCTGTTCCTTTGTGGGGGGAGCAATATTGCGCTAGATATACTGTCTCATTTCCTCAAGCGCCGTCAAGAGAGTAAGAGCCTCTCTCATCTCATCTCAATTCCTTGATACAGTTTGCTAACTTCTCAACTGCAGTAATTAATTTATCTATTGTAAAACTGACAGGTTATGGCCTTGTATCTCAGGATGAAAGAGGTATATCGATAGAAGAGACCATCAAGGACTGATTATGGGTCTGAAATACTCTTCCTCGGCGCCTTCCTCTTGTACGGGAGATGATGGTTCAGGTCAGCAATTCGATATTCCTTGGTCGTACTCCATCGAAAATGGACTGGGAGTTTGCAACGCTTTCTTCCCCGTACTTTGGGGAACTCGCAAATACGATTCTACGTTTGAAAGACTCTGGAGCCTCCATCTGGGACAAGGAGACTTTGGAAGCAGCAGTGACGATCGCTGATACTGCTAGGAGGGTTGGGGAGAACAAAAAATCTAGAACATGTACTTCCTATCCTAAAAGAAATTCCTGGAAACGAAGACACCCTGATCCTCAATGCAACAAACGCCCTATCCGTAGTATTCATTAACTTGAACAACTGGAGAGCAGCAGAGAGTCATCTGCGCACGCTTGTCGAGATTCAAGAACGGTTCTCGCATATCGAAGGTTGCTCTTACGTCACGCAACTAAGTAACTGGGCACGGGTCTTAGTTAAACTCAACAAGCATGATGAAGCTAAGGCTACGTTGATCAAGATAGCCGAGCTGGGGAAGCGCGTTGATGATCCTACTGAAGTATTGATTCACCGACTCAAACTTGCGGAGACACAGAGATTCTGTGGGGACTTGAAGGAGGCTGAGGGGCTTTTGTTGCAGGTATTGAAGGATAGTCGAGAGGGACTGAGGGCGGACCATCTCAAAACTATACGTGTGCTTGAGCTCCTCTGTTATGTGTACTACGATCAGAAAAACTGGGCGCAAGCTGAGTTGAAGGGTTTTGAGTTGGTGAAGTTAAGTCAGTAGGCGCTCGGGCCCAAGCAACCTGATACAGTGAGGAGGGTGAGGTTTCATGAGAAGATAATACAGATAAGGGGCAAACAAAGGGAGTAGCCTCCGAATGTTATATCCTAGTCAATCTTTCTTTATTTCTCTTTTTTTTCGTCCACAAAATTATAAATATGAAGACTGGAGTGCGATTACATATTCTTGACTCATGTGCACTACTGCTTTTGCCTCCTTAAAGGGAAAATATAGTCAAGGCTTGGCTATATTACTCATAATACAATTATAGCACTGGAAAGTGTAGGTACATCTCCCCAGTAAACCTGCCCTTACTAAACCGACGAAAAACCGTCCACTTGTCCCGAAACCGACGGATTAGATCGGCCACTATATTTACATATTCAGCAACCCTAACCCTGACTAACAGCGGGGCTCGTCGCCGCCGCCGCGGGTCACCACGTGTTTTGATGAGCACGGTCAAAGCGACAAAGAATTAAGTTCGTTTGTTTGTCAGAAGACGCTGGGCCAGCGGTCAATGATCATATTCACAAGATATTATTCTATCACGTGCTGTGGGTTAGGAATGATTGGCGTACGTAAGCAGCAACAACAGTCGTGTGCGCAAGGGTTAGGGGTGATTATGGTGGCACGATGTTTTTCATTATTTCCCAATTGCGCCTATGGCTGCCGGCCGTATCAAGTAAAGTAGCGGTCATGGAGCCTTGGATGTGCAAGGCATACATGTATACGTCGCGTCTTACATTCGTTCCTTGAAAGCAGTAACATAACCGGGTGACAGCTGGTGAAGTATTTCCATAACAAGTAAAAAGCGCGAGCTTTAACGATCGGCGTCCTTTTGGAATTGCTTCGGTTTGTACCAGCTGGGCGTTAATTATTTCCCGTGCCACGTACGAGTGTATGTGTAATTAAGGCCTGTTGAAGTATTTCAGCAGGAGAAGGAGCGACCGGGTGGGTGAAGGATTACTGCCAAATTGTCCAAGTGCTTAGTAACAGGGCATCACTGTCTTTCGCTCATTTGGCCGTTGTCGTGGTTGTGAGAAAGGAGAGGAAAGAAACATTCAGCAGGTCAAAGATTAAATTAGCTG
The DNA here is from genome assembly GCF_003444635.1 of Morchella importuna. NCBI lineage: Eukaryota > Fungi > Ascomycota > Pezizomycetes > Pezizales > Morchellaceae > Morchella > Morchella importuna. The sequence continues at coordinate 34,267 of NW_025763434.1, read as the reverse complement.
TCTTGGAATTAACATTGTCTGCATGATCTGTGAATGGCTGGATAGATCTAGACATATACGTATACTTTGGTGATTACATTTACCTTTCCGGCGCGGCGCAACCAACCCCGTCCATTGTTATATATATAAGTAAAAAAAGACAAGAAGGATCTCAGGTTTATAATTAATTACATGTATGTCTCACAGATTCTCGTGTACAAACCGTGCCGAGACGTTTTCTCTTCTCTGAGCATATACGTCGATCGGGTACGGGTGTACAATACGTAAATTCAGTCAGAAATAGCTCAGGACTGCTCGAGTATATTTCGTCGGCCATTTGAGAGTAAACTATACCATGCATGACTCTTTAGGAACACTCTGCCTCCAACCACCAATGAATCACTACATGTAATCATACCGATGGCCATAAAAGCCCAAACCCAGGCAGACCTACTAACTGCGATTAAGATTTTCACTGAGAGCTATTTACCAGTGCTGCATAGAGTTTACTGGCAGTACCGGGTGCATCATCATCCTGAATATCTGAGGCTCCCGATCGAAGCCCATCAATCTTTGCGCCGGTACCGCTCGTAGAGGCGTGCAGAGTTCCTGATCTCGTAACTTAGCATTTGTTGGATTTCCCCCCCGTTTAGGTTCACCGTTTCGCCTACCTCGGTCTCTGTCTTTGCGTTCACGCATGGGAGCCAAAGGCTTACCTGTCCCTTCAGCTAGCACAGGAAGAGATCTGTCCCCCGATGGACGTTCTTTCCCGGCACAGTTGCACCAGCAACAAACAGCCTCCTCCAACGTGCCCGGGGAACACGAGACATATAGACTTTTGTGATGAGTGACAGCTCGGGATGAACATTACAAAATTGAAGGGTTCTATCTGTTCATACTAATCATTTCTTGCTTGTGGCTTGTGTCTCATAGACATATATAGAAGCGCAAGAAATTAACCACTTTTAGGCCTATGCGTGCCGGAATTAAGGATGTTAACGCCATGAAGGGAAGACACCGCATGTCTGGGCGTGCGTAGAGCATGTATTTATATGTACGGAGCTAGACATATACTGTTGAGCTGACTGACCATGGCTAATATCGCGGTGCTGGGCATGACTCAGAAAAACAGCATTAACTACAAGTAGTCCTGCTAATCCCGAGCGACGCAACGAGTGATATACCATGATTTGACTAAACACATATTTTCTTTTGTTTAATTCATTAATTGCATGCAACCTTACAGTTATGGCAATGGCCCCTGAACTGCCCCTTCTCTTCCATCGCCACTCACGAAAACTGGACATATGAAAGTGAACATGTATGAAAGTCTTGACCTATTCCTCGTCTCTAGCGTCCTTCAGCGTTCCCCACCCGTATCCCATCTCTCTCCTTTCTTCTTCCGCGCTCTCGTGACCAAACGCATATATACATAGAAGGCTGTATCGTATTCTCATATATAACTCCACGGTACCACAGAAAAGTAAATTGAGCCGATTGAGCTTCGTAATGTCAAAGTTTCCCGCTTGGCTCGTTTGTTGATTCAGCAGGTACATAGTCAAATTAGTATTTTCAAATCTGAGCTTGTGATAATCAAACCACCATCACCACCCTCCCTAGCGAGCTTGATGACCGCGAATCCTGCAACGTATCCAGATAGATATACCGTATCTCGAACCAGTCTGAAGAATTGGCAGACGCCGTCTTATCCGGATGAATTCAAATATTGCTGTTATGTGATGGTTAGTTGTAGAACTATCGATCTTTCACACGCCGTCCTCTCTCGCCCATTGATTGATCACGGCACTAATAACTGGGTCCGCGGTTTTGACAGGTCACAAAAAACCTGATGGTGGTGATCAGTGATCTAACACTTGTGATATTTAGATTAGTTTCGAGCAAGCGCCGTGCCCCCGTTATTATATACATATATATATGTGCAATTATATATATATATGCATCCGACCCATCAAACGCCTTGCGAAGCGGCCAGCCAACCACAGAAGACGAGTTACGTAGGAAAATATTAAGCGAATGGGACATTGGTAGTATTTTATTGGCTGCCTTTCCCTCTGGAATCAGGTTTGGCCAACCTGGGTGGATGGGGACTACAATATCTAGCTACTATTCTCAGGGATAGATAATATTAACGGCGATTAAGTGCAATTGGTGGAGAGATGCGTTTTCGGATCACATCCGTGGCGATAAGATAGGTATATCGATAACGAGCCCAGCCGGAACGCGTACTAGCTAGCACTCTTCCTTTTCTCGCATGAATATTCTTGCGGAGACCAGTTAGGTCTGAGGGCGGAGGGGGTGGGATACGTAGTTAGTGGTCAGGGTTTAATTGTCGCCCTCGTAACTGCCGACCGGATCTCTCTTCCAGGAGGAGTAGGTTATAGGCAGATGTTGTAGATGATCAATATACTCAGTGGCTCTCAACGGTGTGTGATTACTAGACACGGTGCTCTTGCTTCTCTGCATGGTGTGCGAGTTATCAAGGATGTCAAGCTTGGTTGCAGCGGGCGGGAGTGTCACGGCAGCGGTGGCGTCGCAACTCAACGTCTGGGGGATGTCAATGGGTATCTGTTCTCTGGTGCGTGTACGTGTGTCGTGTCAGTTTATATTCAAAGGACCAAGGGAGAAAAAGAGATAGAGATAGAGAGATCTAGCCCTACAGGACAGCTATAGATAGCTAGACTATCGGGGCGAGAGAGAAAGAGAAACAGAAACAGACCACCGCGATAGCCAGATATCGATAGGCTGCATGCATACCAAGCCTCGTAAAGATCTTGGATGCTGCATCTGCGCCCGAAGAAGGTCAAACACACAGAAATGCGTCATTTAGTTACGATCACTATTATTGACCCCAACGCGCTATCCATCCCATTCGTAGACCTGCTATGTAATTCTGAATTTGAGAACTTACTCGCTCAGAAGTGCCTAGTGCACTACATACATATCTGTCTGCATAAATGCGCATACACACATGAGCTGATTCAACGTATATACATATATAGAGGAAGTCCTCTCGCATCTACTATCTGTATATACCCCCACTCGTCTTTACTCTTTACTCGAGAGTGCAGTCAGGACCTGTGGGGGCTGCTTGGCAACTCCTTGGCAGAAGGGTCCCTGTGGGCAAGGGCAAGGGTTAATCGTGCCGCAAACCGGCTGCTAAGCGAGAGGAAAAGCAACAAAAACAACGAACGGCTGATCTGCAACAGTCGGAGATCGGCATGAAACGAAATGCGGTTGAGAGGCCGGGGTAGCCCCCGCCTGGAAAAATAAAAAATAAGAAAAAATAAATATACATATAATAAGGCGATTTCGAAGGTTGAAAGCCATTTCAGATCTGACAGTACATCACTCTGATCACCCAAATAAACATGCACATGCTCTGAAATCCAAACCTCACCACTTTGTAGAAATAGATTTTTTCTTCTGGCTCCCTGGGCGGGCAACGGAGTTCCTGGCCAGATGCCTGCCCTGGCAAATAGAGTGCATGTAGATGCCTTCCTCCGGCACTTGCGGATGCACAAGGGTATTTAATCTATGCACGTTTAGGTCTCGCAAAGTACGAATACCATGGGTTGTCGGTGAATGAGTCCTCACAGCAGAGGTTAATATGAGTGCTGAGTGTGTTCGATCAATACCGTATCACTTTAATAACATCGGTATTATCAATTTGGCTGGTGTTAACCTTTTGTGTCATTTGAGCTACTAATTGTTTCTTCACGGTGGGTGCGTCCTCCAATTAGGCAATTCCCTGTTCATATTTCGTATTCTAAGCTTTTCACGCTTTATAGGCATGTGCAAACATCTTCGACACCCCTCCTCCGCTCCCCCCGTAACTTACACAATTCAGAAAACTACGCGCCACAATTAAGGACTCCCTAGAGTTGAAACCCCTCATAGAAAGTTTCCGTGGCAGAAAACCGAGAATCTGCATGGTATGCAAAACCTCCCCATCTCCCAAGCCAACCAACCCGGATTCTTCGTGATTAATGCTGATCAAATGTATCTGATCTACAGCACCGCCGAGGGAATCTGTTAGCTAGATATGGCGGCACGGATACCTAGCCTCCGCAACTTTATTTATGCCCTGCCATCTAGCGGACATATTCCGGAACGGTAACTCCAGCTTCCGTCCTGTATCAATCCGTGTTGGGAACGACGAGATTCTTCAGGATTTCCAGATATCGGACATGAGGAATGTTGCCCAGTTACTTTCGTTATCATCGTGCACACTACAACACAATTGATCCGAAACAATCGTCGCCCCCCAGTTGTGTCACGAGCGGTCGTGGCATCGAAGAGGTTGCTGCTCCGGAATTCTTAGTGGCTATTAAGAAAATGCCTGCTTAGCTTTGGAATATAAAGACCGTCCATATTCTTGGGTTATGACAATTATCCGATCAAGACTACATCATTTCGCGACTTTGGCCGTCTTAAAAAAAGAGAAAGAAAATAGTGCTGGTTGTACCAAATCTTTAGAATCTCTGATCTTCTACCCAAGATGGGTTCTACTCTATCACGACTAGAGGTGTTTACACCTTACTTGACATATCCCAATTTGCTCTCTTTGGCAGCAGCATACGTACGTTCATTGGCTATGAGATCCTCTCTTTCATTTGACCCTTTGCAACCCACTGACGGTAGTGGGATAGTGTGCGCTTTACTTGGTTGTTGAAGCTTTCTACAACCTCTTCATCAATCCCAACTCAATATACCCCGGCCCAAAGCTTGCCGCGGTGACAAAGGTATGTAATAAGACATATCCGAATACTCAGTAGCAAGCGTTGACATTCCTTCAGCATTGGATTTCCGTTCCTTGGGTGGCTGGGAACTATCCTCTTATCATCAAGGGTCTGCACGAGAAGTACGGGCCCGTTGTGCGTATCGGCCCCAACGAGCTATCCTATAGCTCTGCCAGCTCCTGGAAGGACATCTACGGCCATGTCGGGGGCCGCAAGGTATTTACCAAAAGCTCTTTCTATAACGACGGCACAGAGCCATCCGTCGTCAGTGAGCGCGATCCCCACAAGCACGGAAGGTTGCGCCGCCTTTTGAGCAATGGTTTCTCGGCGAGATCTCTGGCGGAGCAGGAGCCGGTCGTGCACCAATTTGTCGACAAGTTCATCATGCAGATCAACAAACACGTCACCAATCCCAAGGGTGACGATATGGTGAAGTGGTATACGTTTGTTGCGTTTGATATCATTGGGGATTTGGCTTTCGGTGATCCCTTCGGAAGTCTGGAGGATGGTGAGTCGATACTTCCAAGCACCCCCTCTAAAAGACACCCGAGATGCAGGAGCTGTGGTTAACATGGCGGATGGTGGGTAGGAAAAACACACTTTTGGGTGGAAAATGTATCCAAGGGAGTGGCGGCAGGCAAATGGATCTTTGCTTTCCAGAAGAACTGGATTCTCAGTAATCTTATCCCCCAACTGGTGCCCAAACATCTCAAGATCGCCAGAGAGAAGCATCTTAACTACTGCCAGGGCAAGATTGATAAGTACGTGCATCATGAGCAATAATCTTATTTGAGCTAGCCATACTAATGAATTCCCATCGCTTTGTCTGCAGACGTCTTGAAGAGAAGAACCCCAAGAAGGACTTACTCACAGTCCTCATCGCCAAACACAATGCTGGGGAACGGTTCACGCCTGGTGAGATGAGAAGTAACTCTCAACTGATAATGTAAGAGATATCCCACCCCATATCTTTTCTTTCGAGTCCTATCCTGCTATCGGAATCATTAGTAGTATGATGTATATGCTGACCCACAATTCGCACTATCCACTAGTGTTGCCGGTTCCGAGACTACCGCCACCTTCCTTTCCGGCACCTCGTTCTACCTCTGCCGTAACCCGGCCACCTACAAGAAGCTTGTCGACGAGATTCGTGGTGCCTTCAGCAGCTATGATGAGATCACTGGGCTGGCTACCGAGTCATTGCCATACCTCAAGGCCGTCATCGATGAGGGCCTTAGGATCTACCCGCCTGTTCCAATGGGCATGCCAAGAGTCAGTCCTGGAGAGACAATTGATGGCAAATACGTCCCCGAGGGAGTAAGTCTCACGATATCACCGATATCAATGACCCCGATTCATTGTCTGCCCTCCAACACACTAATGAAAAATTGCTGAGAAACGTGCTACTAGACTATTGTTATGACATCATCCTATGCCGCTACACACTCCGAGCTCAACTTCCATCGTCCGGATGACTTTGTGCCCGAGAGATGGATCGACCCCAACTGTACGGATAAGAAGGAAGCTAGTCAACCCTTCCTCCTTGGCTCTCGTGTGTGTCTCGGCCGAAGGTAAGTCTAACACTTCATGTGCTCTCTCGTATTGTTGAAGCTGCTAACTGACGGTGGTAAAAAAAAACAGCTTGGCCCTTCTGGAGATGCGCCTCATCCTCTGCAAGATGCTTTGGTCGTATGATATGGAGATGGTCAATCCGGAGCAGGAGTGGTTCCAGGAGAACACCTTTGGCATGCTCTGGGAGAAGCCGAAGCTCCCCTTGAGGTTCATCAGGCGGGAGGGCGTCGAGGTCCCTCCAGCGGACTATTGAGCCTCGGTAATTGGTAGGACTGGGGATGTACTTCATATGTTCGCAATGTACTTTTAGAATACCGGGGCCGGGGGACAGCTTTTTCTGTAGTTTATAGAATCTTTTCTCATACAATCACATATTATAAATTGCGATATCGATATTATCCACTATCAAAAAAGATAACAAGCAGAAAGAACGAAAGTAACAAGTATTATAACAAGCCAAGCCATCTCTCCTAAGCATCAAGCACCACAGAATTCAAATTAGCTACATATATCTACAACTATTTCGCCAAGCCCGGGCTTGGCTCATCACTCCTCACTCGCATGCTGAAAATCCATGAACGGAGGAGGCAGCCAACTACACACCCCAAGAGAGGAACCCACCGCGAGATGGCAGCTAAGCATTAAAATGGCGTCTGCGCCACGAAATACAAATATATCTTATAAGAAATAAGTTCAACGAAGGTATGAAAGGCGAGATCTTGAACGGATAGGAATATATAGATATATTGTAGTCGCACTTATCAAAAAGGATTGGTACTGCGTCTACAAGGGCGTACGCCTGGTAGTGGGCAAGTTCTCCAAGTATAGTTTGTTGGAGTAGTAGGGCAGGGTGGTGTCGGAATTTGAAAAGCTAAAAAATCAGTTATACATACAAGAACTTAATGCGAGTGATAGCTCATGACTGAGATTCAATTGTCAGCCCGGCCATACATGAATGGAACATACATGCACGAGGGTTTAGGCACCCTCTGGAGAATTAAAGGTCGAAGAAAGGACCTGAGGGTAGGTTCTTATTTGGCTGTATGGTCGATATATTGGATATATAGTTATCATCCCCTCCTGGTGGTGTGTACAGCAGCAAAAAATGGGTTTCGCCAGGACGAATCCGTGCGTCCAGATGTCCAAATTCGTCTTCCGCACCCAAAACCTCATCTGTTGCTGCCAATGCCTCGTCCCGCTGCTGCTATAATGTGACACGTCGTCTTTTGGCACCTAGTAAGCATTTAGAATGTGATATCTCGTCTTTTAACGCCTAGTAGGTGTCCAAAATATTACCTTTCCCCACTTGACGCCTCACTGGCTCCTAAAACGCGACTTACTATGGCGAATCTGCCTAAGTCCTCGCGCTAGCCTTGACCTCGCTAGCAAATGACGTCAGATTTGACATCTCGAGGATCCCACCTGCGTACCTACCTGCCTAGCTGCCTACCTGCTGCCTTCCTGCCTATCTGCCTACCTTCCTCTCGACACCTACTTCAACACCTACCTCCTACCAGCAGTGATACATACCTCCTACCAGCAGCGATGCCTACCTTCTACCTGTAGCGATGCCTGGATACATATTTACCTACCTGTATTTTGACGCCTGTACTGACACCACTGCAGACTGCTCAATAACAGCAAATCGACTCCCAAATCGTCACCTAATTGCATAAAATTAGCAGCGAATCGACGTCAAATTGACGCTAAATCGTCCATTAATCACACCCAATCTAAATATTACCCTATGCATTAATCTATGCCCAAATCTATACCCAAATCTACGCCGAGTTGATGACTGACTCTCAAGGGGGAAATTACGAGTGTTCCGCAGGGTACGTGGGTGTGGTAGAACCTGATTGGGTTAGTGTACAGTGAGGGTTGTGAGGGGACCTAGTATGTGATGGAGGTCAATGGGATGGAGAAGTGGCAGGGCAGAGGTCTCTTTATAGGAGGAGAGATAATAGTATCGTATGTAAATAGACAGCGTATATACAGAAGATAGATAGATAGATTTTATATTGCTTTGAAGTACAGGACTTATCACACGTCAACTCTCACTGCCTAGGACAAAGGAAAGACAAAATGAAAGCGAAAAGAAAATCACGATAAGAAACATATAAGGAGAGGTACATAAAAGAAAGAAAGAACTGGGCGTCATCAATCCTCCAAGTCTTCTTCGTCCAATGCGTATCAGTTAAGGAGGTTCATTTTTGCTGCGAATTGTAGAACCAGGTCAACATTGAGGTTTGTAAATAGCCAGTTCTCCCATGTGGGCAGTCCTCGGATTTTGTCCATCAGGGGCCTTCGTAATTGTGTCCATCTGGGGAAGTCGATTATGGTGTGTTTAGAGGATTGTTCCGTGCCACATTGGCATAGTTTGAGGTCCGTGTACGCTGCGTGACTGTCCGTTCTGTTGGCTTGACATCGTATTCTATGTATGAGTTTCGCCTTGGATAGTGGGAGTTTTGCCAATTTGTGATGTGTTTTGAGGGCGCCGGGTTGGTGGTAGTTGCTGCAAGGTATCAAATTCCATTTTTCTACCATTTGTTTAGTAAGGAGGTCGTTCTGTATCCATCGTTCTCTGCGGTTGTCAGGTTCTTGGAAGGGTAACATGAGTGATGCAATCCGGTGTAGGCCAGTTCCCTTGTTTTGTTTTGTTGGGGGGAGTTGGATTAGTTCTTCATTTAGAGGGTGGTCAGCTGGGTGGCAGAGGATGCGGATTGCATATTTCCATGATTTGTGAGTGAGGACGAGTTCTGGTGGGGGGAGCTCTGCCTATTTGAGTAGTATTTCGATTTTGGTCCATCGGGGAATACCAGTTATCAGCCTGGCTGCTTCGTTATAGATTGAAGAGAGTGATCGGAGGATGTGGTCGGCTCCTGTCCACTAGGCTTCTGAACCTCACAGAATGGTAGGAAAGTAACCTTGAATGACGAGGTGGTGGATGGATTTCCCAGTTGTTCCGGGGAGGTAGGCTATATTATTTTTCCTAGGACTTTCAGGCTTTAGGATATGGTCTTTTCGATTTGTGGTCGGAAGGAAAGGTTGGAGTCTAGCCAGACTCCAACGTATTTAAGTTTGTCCTTGTTATGGACTTCTGCTGTGTCGATTGTTACTGAGTTTTTTGGTGTGGGGATGTTTGATGTTATGGGTTTAAAGAAGACGAGGCCGGATTTCTGTAGTTTATACTTTATATTGAGGGACGTTGCACTTTGTATTTTGTCGGTCATTCTTTCATTCAGTCTTTTGGTGATGAAGAGGGGTGTCTTTACTATTTGAATTAGTGTGTTGTTGTTGATATAGGTGGTGTTTATTTTTTTGGCAGAGCTTGTGGGGTTTGTTACGACTCCCACATGGATCATTAATAATACTGTGGATAGGGGAGACCCCTGAGGGAGCCGTGAATTGAAAGATTGTGGTGTTTCTAGTTCATGGTTGAACTGGAATTGGAGTGTTCTATTTGTGTTGAATTACTTACACCAGTTTACCAGGTAGAGAAGGAAGTTTTGTTGGGTCATGCTCTCGGCGAGTGAGTGGTGATTGATGCAGTTAAAGGCTCCTTGTATGTCATTCATCAGGACGGCTGGTCTATCTGGGGTGGCTCCCTGGCCATGCTTGAGTAGGAGGTTCCGTTGGATAGGGGTGTGTGTGTGGATCTCAAGGGGGTAGCTAGCGAGTATTCCGCAGGTTATGTAGGGTGGTGGTAGAGGCTGGTGAATTAGTTTTCACAGTACGTAGTGGACTTCTTATGTAGGCAACTTGAAGTATTCAGTGGAGGCGGGGGAGGTGACAGCGCGGTGATATTCTTTATGAAAGAAGAGATAGTATTCTTATATAGCAATAGATGGCGTAGGTACAGAAGACGTTGCGGATGAAAGGAAAGAAAAGAAAAAGGACAGAAGCGAGAAAAAGGCCCTCCTAATATACTCAAGGAACTCCCAGTTATGAGAAATTATTAGTGACTCATGCCCTCGCAATCAACGGAACATAAGAGAACCAGATAGAATCTTCCTGACTAATCCAAGCCTTTGTAATCCAACCTATTAATCAATTGATCCATGAAAGTAGCCACTCCATTCAAGTGCGAGCTTTAACTTTAATCCCTAATGACACAGGTTTGTTTGAGTAGTGCGTGTGCAATACATCGAAGGCGGCGGTATCCTTGTTCTATGCAGTGGGCTCCGAAGTGGGATCGGTGTAACCTGTCCATTTCACGTAATACTGCAGGCCATTGTTCTTCGTCTCGAGTGAGTCCAAGATTTTTTCCACTACGTATTCTTCTTCTTGTTCAACGATTGCAGGTGCGGGCAGTGGTTGTATTTGTTCAGGTACGGGGTCGTTTGTGGCAGGGTTCATCAGCAATACATGGAAGACGGGGTGTATCTTCATGCTCTTGGACAGGTCAATGCGGTACACATATGGGGATATGACTTCATTGACGGGAAATGGGCCAAGTTTTTTCCAATCTAACTTCTGAGAATTGTGGGTGGTTTGGATGTTCTTGCTTGAGACGAATACCATATCGCCGATATCATAGCACAGAGCTGACATTCGCTTAGCATTTACAGCTTGTTCTTGTTGTTCCAGTACTCTGCGGATATTGGAGCGGAGCTGTTCGTGGAGTTCTTTCATATTCGAGGCGAAGTCTTTCCCATTGAGTATTTGTGGGGTCTTGTCGAACAGTTTGAGCGACACTGTGAACCGGGGATGGAAGCTATAGTTTGCGAAGAATGGTGTTACCTTGTTGGATGCAGAGACTTGATTGTTGTCGGAGAGCTTTATCATAGGGAGCCACTTAATACAATCATCCTGTTGATAAGAGACGTAGCCAAGTAGGTATTGTTCCATTACAGCGTTCAATCTTTCAGTTTGACCATCGGTTTCCAGGTGGAAGGCAGTGGACATACTTGCTTCAATGCCAAGATGCTTGCAGAGGGTTTTCCAGAATTTGCCTGTAAACTGCTTGCCGCGATCAGAGGTGACATGTGTTGGTAGTGCGTTCAGCTTCCAAACGTTCTGCAAGTATAGTTGGGCGACGTCCTCGGAATTGACGGTGGTGTTGCAATGCCATAGGTGTCCCATTTTAGTCAACTGGTCCACAATTACCATGATTGTATCATAATTTTCACTCTTCGGTAGGCCCGTCACGAAGTCCATCGATACCTCCTGCCATGGTTGTTCAGGGATCAGTAAGGGTCGAAGTACACCAAGTTTTCCGTGGGTATTTGTTTTGCTCCGTTGACAGGTGTGGCAGTTTCTGACATCGCTGGCAATATAGTTTCACATAAGGGGCCAGTAGTAGTCCCGACTAATGAGTTCAAATGTTTTTTCGTGCCCTGAGTGTCCGGTGGAGGCAGCATCTTGGTAAAGTTTGAGGATTCAGAGTTTAAGAGGGTCGTAGTCGGGTACGTATATGTTGCCTTAGTAGAGCAACTGACCTTCGACCTCGGTGCGTTCAGTGAGTGATATGTCCATTGATTGTCGTTCACTTTTGCTTCGCATATACAGTATTCTTTGAAAGAATATGTCAGAATTATATACTTCATTAAAGAGTGTGTTCAGTGAGACGTTCTTTTCGGTGGGTTCATTTGATAAAGAACCCGCCAACAAATTTAGCTTTGCTTCCAGATTTTCGTTTTCCAATACGACCTGATTCTGATGTAATTGCCTTTCATTACCCTTTCCAGGGAGATCTCCTGATCTCCTTGTCAGTGCATCTGGTTTCCCTCCTTATTTCGCTCCTTGTTTCTCTGGTCGAAACTTGATGACGAAATTGAACCGTGAGAGATATTCTGCCCAGTGTCCTCATCTCCGGTTGAGTTATTTAGTACTTATGAAATACTCGAAATTTTATGCTCGGATATAATGGCGATTGGGTATGTAGTTCCTTCAAGTTCAGGTCGCCATTCCTCGAACGATCGGATAATTGCCAATTGTTCTTTATCATAAATCTCCCAGTTGCATTCGGCGGGGGGGTGTTTCTTTGAGAAGAATACGACGGGTCAGAGAACATTATTGTCATCGTACTGTGGGAATACCAGCGGATAAGTAGTCAGAGGCGTCGGTTTCGATAGTGATTTCTTTTTTGGGGTCGAAGTGGGCGAGAATGGACGCGGGCGTGATGGTGTCTTTAAGGGCGTTAAAGGCGGCTTGGGTTCCGGGCGTCCATTCAACCGATATAGTATTCTTACATGTCAGTTTCGTGAATGAGGAGGCGAGTTTCGAGAATCCGTATATAAATCGGCGGTAGAAGTTTGCAAACTCTAGAAATTCTTATAAATCTTTAACTGTTTTGGGAGGCGTCCAGTTTCATACTGTGTCAACTTTCTTGGGGTCCATTCTGATCCCGTTGGGTTCGATGATGAGGCTGAGGCAGGTGGTGTTTTGCGTGTGAAGTTTGCATTTCTCTGAACTTAGCAGTACTCCCTTTCTTTGTAGGGCTACGAGGGCTTTTTCAAAGTGTACTTGGTGTTCTTCAAGGGCGTCACTGTAGATAAGAATATCATTCAGGTAGGCTGTGCAGAACATGTCGAGGTGCTCTCTGACGCAGTTATTGATTAAGTGTTGGAATTTGGCTGATGCGTTGGTGAGACTAAAGGGCATTACCGTATATTCAAAATGGTTGTAACGTGTACAGAAGGCTTTCTTCCATTCTTCACCCTTGGCCATTCAGATTTGGTTGTATCTCTATCGAAGATCGACCTTAGTGTACTACTGGGCTTTGGAGAGGCAGTTGAGTGTTTCATGTATGAGAGGCAAGGGGTAACGGTTCTTGACGGTGAGTTTGTTGAGCCCCCGGTAGTCGATGCAGAAGCGGAGGGTTTCATCAACTTTTTTGACAAACAGGATGGGTGCGCCGGCAGGTAATGAGCTGTCCCAAATAGATCCTTTCTCGAGGTTGTTCTCTATGTATTTCTTAAGCAAGATGAGTTCTTCGCAGGACATACCGTAGAGTGGGCCAAATTGGGGCTCTGCTCCTTCTTTGAGCAGTATTTTGTGGTCGTACGGGCGGCATGGGGGCTTCTCATTGGCGAACTTCTCATCCATGATGATTTGAAATCTCTCATATCAGGTTGGGACTCGATTCCTCCAGTCTTCCTTGGGGGACTTGCCCATAGCTTGGTTGATCTCCTCTATAGTTGTGCTAAAGATTTGGAGTTTGTCTCTTTCGGCAAACCGGCAGTGAACGACTGAATTAATGAGGTGGAAGCGGTGTGGTGGTGCGATTCCTTCAGTAGTAGCTGGGTTCATAGAGGAGTTGCACTTGCGCTTGCAGTAGTCGGAGTCGAACGATATGTTGTTGTCCTTAAACCATAGTGTGGCATTGTGCAGCTGAAGACAAGCAATCCCTAGTACGAGTCGGTAAGAGCCAGGTTTGGTGATGAAGAAAGGGATGGTTTCGTGGTGAGAGTCGATTGACAGAGGCAGGTAACGCAGATTGGTGATTTGTCCAGAGGATATGATTCGGCCATCAATGACTTCTAGAGTATGAGGTGATTTGAGAGGAAGGAATGGGAGGTTGTTATGGCGTGCAAATGTTTCATCAATGAATGCGAATCCGGAGGAGCCGGTATCTATGAATGCGTGTATTTGAATGGATATTATATTCTTTACAATTTTTCTCAAGGGGCGATGGTAGCGAGTATTCCGCAGGGTACGATATGCGACAGTAGGAGCTGTCGAGTTAGTCAAGCGAGGTTAAGCGAGGTGCAGAGGTCTTCGTGGAGAAGAGAAGTAACAGCGTGTATATTGGTAACCAGCGTAGATATAGAAGTGGTTCTACCTGGTCTAGTATGCCAAGTACGAACAAGTATATAGTAGATTGATACAGAAGATAGATAGATAGATAGTTTTATTTTGCTTTTAAGTACAGGACTTATCGCACGCCGACGCCTCCGCCTATAAACATAAGAAATGACAAAGGAAAACAACAGAAAAGCGAAAAAAAGGAAAGACAACGAAAAGAATCATGAGGCGGAACAGAAAAGGAAAAGAAAAGATAGAAAGAAATATCATTCCTCCGGGTCCTCCTCGTCCATTTCGTACCAGTCGAGTAGGTTGGTTTTTGCTGTGAATTGTAGAACCATGTCTACGTTGAGGTTGGTAAATAGCCAGTTTTCCCACGTGGGCGGTCCTGGGATTTTGTCCATAAGTGGCCTTCGTAGTTGCGTCCATCGTTGGCAGTCGATCATGGTGTGCTTGGAAGATTGTTCCGAGCCACATTGGCAGGCTTCGGGTTCCGTGAATGCTGCGTGTCTGTCTATCCTGGTAGCTTGACATCGTATGCGGTGTATGAGTTTTGCTTTGGATCGGAGGAGTTTTGCTCGCTTTGGTTGGATTCTTAGGGCTCCTGGTTCGTGGTAGTTGATGCATGGGATGGAGTTCCATTCTTCCAGCATTCGTTTGGTGAGAGTATCGTTTTGGATCCATCGCTCTCTGCGATTGCCTGGTACCTGTAAGGGTAGCATGAGTGATGCAATCCGATGTAGGCCTGTACCTTTGGTATTTTTGATTCTGGTAGGGAGGAGCTGTATGAGTTCTTCGTTGAGTGGGTGGTCTGCGGGGTGGCAGAGGATGCGCGTTCCGTATTTTCGTGATTTATAGTTGAGGAGGAGTTCAAGTGGGGGGAGTGCTGCCTCTTTTAGTAGTCTTTCGGTTTTTGTCCAGCGGGGTAGGCCTGTTATTATCCTGGCGGCTTCGTTATAGAGTAGGGATAGTGATCGGAGGATGTGGTCGGCTCCCGTCCACCACGCCTCCGATCCCCATAGGATAGTGGGGAAGAAACCTTGGACGGTGAGGTGGTGAATGGATTTAACTGTTGATCCGGGGAGGTAGGCGATGTTTCTGATGCTGCCTAGGGCTCTGAGGCCCTTGGCGATAGTTTCTTCGATGTGTGGTCGAAAGGAGAGGTTGGAGTCCAGCCAGACTCCTACATATTTGAGTCTGTCTTTGGGGTGGATTTCTTCTTCTGCGATTGTTACCGAGTTTTTGGGATTTGGGGCGTTCGACGTTGTGGGTTTGAAAAAGACTAAGTCGGATTTTTGGGGTTCGTATTTGATGTTAAGGGGTGCCGCTTTCCTGACTCTTTCATTCATTCTTTCGTTGAATCTTTTGGTGATAAATAGAGGGGACTTTGCTAGTTGGACGAGGGCGTCGTCGTCGATGTAGGTGGTGTTTATTTCTTTGGGGGAGTTGGTGGGGTCTGTTATTACCCCGGCGTATATCATGAATAATACTGGGGATAGGAGGGACCCTTGGGGCAGCCCGGAGGTGTATGGTTGTGGTGGTTCCAGTTCGTGGTTGAATTGGAATTGGAGTTTTCGGTTGGTGTTGAATTCCTTACACCATGTCGTTAGGTATGTTGGGAATCTTTGTTGGGTCATGATTTCGGCGAGTAGGAGGTGGTCAATACAGTTGAAGGCTCCTTGTATGTCGTTTGTGAGGAGCGGCGGTCTGTCTGGGGTGGCGGTTCCTGTGGTCCGTTTGATCAGAAGGTTCTGTTGGATGGGCGTGAGGGTACGGAGTAAGGCATCGATTGCCGAGATTGTTGGTCTGCCTCCGAATTGGTCTTTGCTAAGGGTTTCCAGGATGGTTCCGGCGGTGCATAGTCTTGTTGCCACTATCTTTTCCAGTACTTTGCTGAAGCATTGCAACAGGGAGATGGGTCGGTAGGCTTTGGCCGAGGAATAGTCAGGTTTTCCTGGTTTCGGGATTGGTATGCATTTCGCCACTTTCCATCGGTCCGGTTGGACTCCGTGTCGTAGCATGGCCGAGAACACGTCTTGGAAGAGTTGGGTGTTTGCCTTGATTGTTGCCTGTATGAATGGATATGGGATGCTATCTGGTCCGGTGGCCGAGTGTGTTGGGCATGATCTGATTGCGGATGTAATTTCTTCTGTTGTTACTTCCTGAAAATCGTCACTAAGGTCAAAGGAGGGGGGTCTGATTTGGAGTGGAGGGTTGTTGGGGGACGTCCAATTTGTGGGGAAGAGTTGGGCTCTCAGAGCTTGGCACTTCCCCGCAAACGTTTCTTCACCTTGTATAGTTGGGATTGTAATATCCCTCTTTTCCCCTTTATTAACTAGTTTCCAGATGGCGCTTCCCTTGGCCTCTGTGAGTTCTTTCTCCCTTTGTTCTGCCTTGGCTTTGCGGATCGCTGCGGTCCATTTCCTGCTTGTTTCCCTGAAGATTTCTCTGTCTTCGTCCTTTTGGGTGTTTCTGGCTTTCCTTTCTATGGTGTTGAGGGAGGATTTGAGTTTCTTGAGCTCTGGGGTCCACCACTTCTTGGACTTGAGGTGTCCTTGGCTCCATGGGGTGACCTGATCTATTAGGTTATCTATGTGTTCGAGGATGAAATCGACCGATTGTTTTGTATGGTTCTGACTTGCCCATGCTTCGGAGGGGAAATGGAGGCCTGAGATGTTTTCTTCCAGTTTCTCCCAGTTCGTTCGGTGCCTTAGTCTCTTGGGGATGTGGGGGGGTTTCTCTATTCGTAATTGCAGGATTGTTTTTCCGTGATCAGAACCTGCTCCATGTCGGTCGATGTTCCAGCGGATATCATGGTCCAGTACTGGTCCTTTCACAAATGTCAGATCGATGATGGTCGGTCTGTTGTTGTTCCTGGGGAAATGTGTGAATTCGCCTGGTTCGTTGAGTAGGGATAACTTTTGTCGGTCTGTCCATCTTTTCAGCTTCTTGGCTCCCGATCTGTCTGCTCTAATCGTGTTGGTGTAGTCGTGGGATCTGTGTCCATACCAGAGTTGGTTGTGGCTGTTGAAGTCTCCCATGACGAGGCAATTTTGGATGGTAGTTATTTGTCGGGAGATTTCTGCGAAGGGTCCGCTTCGTCCTGGTGAGTATATGTTGAGGATTTGTGTTTTTTGGTTTTGGATTTCCACCGTGACGGAGACGATGAAGTTATTGTGTGTGTAATGGTGTTTTGGTTTTAGGTTGGCGTGTTTTCTGATGTAGGTGGCGGCTTTAGTGCCTTTATTGCTGGCTGTGAATAGATAAAAGAGAGGGGATTCCGGTGGGTGGCCGTCTTTATTGTTCCATGGTTCTTGTAACAAAAGAAAAATTATGTTGTGGTCTTGTTCTGCTTCCTCCACTACTGACTTTGTTGTGAGCTCGTTTTTCGCGCAGTTCAGTTGCTGTGCGATAGCCGTTGTCCTTTTGGTGTGACTCATTGGGTGTTATCCATGGCTGCATCTTCTTGGGGGGGGTCTTGGGCCGGGATGACGATGGGTATTGGTAGTGGGCTTGGGTTTGTGTCTGGTCCGAGTCTGTTTGTGATTCGAACTTTGGTTCGTTCCGGGCAGTTGCTATCTGTTGCTTTGTGGGGGGCCTTGCAGTGGTAGCATCGGATAGGTGTGTGTGAGCATATAAGGCCTCCAGCGCATTCTGTGCATGGGTGGTCCTTGGTTTGGTGGTCCTCGGCACAGTGTCCGCATCTTCCGTTGGTGTGGGAGCAGCGTTCTTGACTGTGTCCATATTCGAGGCATTTGGCGCATTGGGTTTCTGGGTTTACGGGGAGGTAGCTGTCGATCTTGCAGTTTCTGTCAAAGAGGGTGAGGTACCGGAGACCGAGGTTTTCTTTGGTGAATTGACCGGGGAGGGCGATGATCATGGAGGAGTGGGATTTCCCAATTCTGGCTTCTGGTTTTGATAACCATCTCGGGATTTGTGCCAGTTCGAAGGCGTTGCCGTAGTTGTTTCTGATTTCCGAGGCCAGAAATTGTCCTGCTTCAAATGCTTCCCCTATGGAGGTAGGGATGCCATGGAGAATGAATTTCGACCATCTGAAGTTAACCCGGATGTCAGCGAAAGGTACTTTTAGTTCGTTTAGGGCGGTTTCAATTTCCTTTTTGTATTCGAGGACCTTTGTTGCTGGGGTTGCGAATTTTGATTCCAGGATTATGTTGTTCTTGGTTGTTTTCCGGGCGGCGATTAGTTGACAGTCGGGGTCCTGGATTTTTGCATTTATCTTGGCCCGATGTCCGATGGGGTAACTATGAGTTCTTTGTTTGTTTCGATTACGATTTCCCGGTTGAGTTTGGTGATTTCCGGTTTGAAAAGGGGGTCTGCCTTGGGTTTGGTTTTCCTCTTGTTTGTGACGGTCGTAAATTCGGGATATGTGTTTCCTGCCGCGGCGGCCGCATAAGATTTTTGTGCCGGCGGAGTCAGTGCTTTCCCTTTTGGCTGTTGGGGGTGGTTGGGGTTGGGGTGGTTGGGGTTGTTGGCGGATGTGGTAGGGGCGGTGATAGTGGCAGCAGCGACGGCGGCGGCTGCAGAGGTTTTTCCCTCAGTGACTGCTTGGTTGCTGTGCCTGTTGACGGAGAGGTTGGTGAGTTGTTGTTGGAGACGGTGGAGTTTTTCGGAAGTTTTGTCCTGGTTCTTTGTCATTTCAAACATTTGCTTGGCCAAGATGTCAACTGTGTGTTTGAGGGATTCGTTTTGGACGGATAGGACTTCGATAGTGGCTTTTAGTCCCTTATTGATTTGCTCAGTCGTTTGGTTGATGGGTTCAAGCGCTACGGTGAGGGCATTTCTAACTACCCAGGATATATAGTTCAGGTCCATCCTGGCGTGGGTTTCGTCAGGGACGATGCTGGGGTGAATGTAGTCGTACTTTGGTGCGTACGGCTCGTTGTATTGGGTGTGTTCGGCGAAGATAGAGAAGGGTTCATTGCCGAGTTGGGTTTGTTCCACTGTGGTGGAGGTGTTTGTTGGGTTGCTTGGGTGTCAGGGAAGCGGGGGGGTGCCGGTGTTCCTGGGGGGGGGGCCCCTGCGAACCAGGAGCTCAACGAGGCTTGTTGGGACATCACTGATGTTCCGGATCGGATTGGGTTAGGAAAGACTTCTGATTATACTCATTTCTGATGGGGTGAACTTAGGGTTAAGGTTATCCCCCCCCATCCCCAAAAACACGGAGACCCCTATAGTATGCAGTTCTACGTGCTGTACAGTCCCCTTCACCCACTTCTCCTTTGTTATATAGGGGACGTACGGTTGACTTGCTTTTGCCTCCTAGAACAAGCGTCGTGAAGCGATTGTTTTACCTGTATGGATGCATTGCGTCCTGACCGAAAGCAAGTTTGCACCTGCAATACATACAGGTTTGCAAGGTTTCACTACTTTCTCAGGTATAACTCTCACCTCCACAGCCTACACCTTCATAGCCTGGGCTTGCACCACCACCTCTCCGCCAACAAATCCAGATCAGTAAAAAACAATGGAGTCATATATAATTAGCTGTCAACGGTGCACTAATCCCACTAATCTGGGCTCTCCATGCTCCCTGTGGTTTTCACCTACCATGGTTAACCAATCTCTGAGATGACCAATCATGCTTTGCTTATTTGGGTGATCTGAAATACAATATATGCCGTAACCTAGTTCTGATTCCTTGGTCAGTGGCGAATGATATCAAATTTTACAGAATATACTGTGAGGATTCCCCATTCATACCTCAGCTGTTGGTACCTTACCTGCTACTTTGATTACCACCTTCTGCTTGCATCTACTATTAGATTTAGATAACTTTACGAAAACCGATGTAGGAACCAAAGCAATGGCTAGATCGAGTCCCAAATAGCTGTACAACGGAGATTTAATTGACATCTACTTGGTGCCAGATTGTGTACTAAATTTATACTCATTTCTGATGGGGTGAACTTAGGGTTAAGGTTAGCCCCCCATCCCCAAAAACACGGAGACCCCTATAGTATGCAGTTCTACGTGCTGTACAGTCCCCTTCACCCACTTCTCCTTTGATATATAGGGGACGTACGGTTGACTTGCTTTTGCCTCCTAGAACAAGCGTCGTGAAGCGATTGTTTTACCTGTATGGATGCATTGCGTCCTGACCGAAAGCAAGTTTGCACCTGCAATACATACAGGTTTGCAAGGTTTCACTACTTTCTCAGGTATAACTCTCACCTCCACAGCCTACACCTTCATAGCCTGGGCTTGCACCACCACCTCTCCGCCAACAAATCCAGATCAGTAAAAAACAATGGAGTCATATATAATTAGCTGTCAACGGTGCACTAATCCCACTAATCTGGGCTCTCCATGCTCCCTGTGGTTTTCACCTACCATGGTTAACCAATCTCTGAGATGACCAATCATGCTTTGCTTATTTGGGTGATCTGAAATACGATATATGCCGTAACCTAGTTCTGATTCCTTGGTCAGTGGCGAATGATATCAAATTTTACAGAATATACTGTGAGGATTCCCCATTCATACCTCAGCTGTTGGTACCTTACCTGCTACTTTGATTACCACCTTCTGCTTGCATCTACTATTAGATTTAGATAACTTTACGAAAACCGATGTAGGAACCAAAGCAATGGCTAGATCGAGTCCCAAATAGCTGTACAACGGAGATTTAATTGACATCTACTTGGTGCCAGATTGTGTACTAAATTTATACTCATTTCTGATGGGGTGAACTTAGGGTTAAGGTTAGCCCCCCATCCCCAAAAACACGGAGACCCCTATAGTATGCAGTTCTACGTGCTGTACAGTCCCCTTCACCCACTTCTCCTTTGATATATAGGGGACGTACGGTTGACTTGCTTTTGCCTCCTAGAACAAGCGTCGTGAAGCGATTGTTTTACCTGTATGGATGCATTGCGTCCTGACCGAAAGCAAGTTTGCACCTGCAATACATACAGGTTTGCAAGGTTTCACTACTTTCTCAGGTATAACTCTCACCTCCACAGCCTACACCTTCATAGCCTGGGCTTGCACCACCACCTCTCCGCCAACAAATCCAGATCAGTAAAAAACAATGGAGTCATATATAATTAGCTGTCAACGGTGCACTAATCCCACTAATCTGGGCTCTCCATGCTCCCTGTGGTTTTCACCTACCATGGTTAACCAATCTCTGAGATGACCAATCATGCTTTGCTTATTTGGGTGATCTGAAATACAATATATGCCGTAACCTAGTTCTGATTCCTTGGTCAGTGGCGAATGATATCAAATTTTACAGAATATACTGTGAGGATTCCCCATTCATACCTCAGCTGTTGGTACCTTACCTGCTACTTTGATTACCACCTTCTGCTTGCATCTACTATTAGATTTAGATAACTTTACGAAAACCGATGTAGGAACCAAAGCAATGGCTAGATCGAGTCCCAAATAGCTGTACAACGGAGATTTAATTGACATCTACTTGGTGCCAGATTGTGTACTAAATTACCCTGTATCAATAGCAAGTAGGCACCATATTGTACACTAACTCAAGTAACAAGCCGGAAACGTAAATTTTTACAAAACTGCAACAAAACAAAGCTAAATTGAGGGGAGGGAGACATCAATGCCAGCACAATAGAAAGACCACTTTAGGAGCAGTTAAACAAAAGTCGTCAGCCACCTAGGGTTCTAGTAGGAGAATGTCGGACAGGATTTTGAGGTTGCCTGGGAACCGTCGCCCCACAATTCCCAATTCCGTGCTTACCGATTAAATAGGCCGCCCCGAGTCCATCGCCATCGTCAAATATGTAGGTACCGGGGGTGGTGGTCGTGATGGCAGGGGCGTAGGTGGTGGTTGAGGGCTGTTGGGTAGGGTAACTCCCTGTGAGTCTTGGCGGCCTGTCCTGCAGCACTTCCGGCGCCGTCACTCACCAGTCGGGTACCACGATCGATGCCTGCATGGTACCGAACGCACCGTCTCAACCTCACGATCATGACGGCGCTCGAAATTTAACGATGCCGAGTTTCCCCATCCTCCGCTTCGATGGAATACATGAATTTCGGATTCTGACCTCCGGGTTACCGCATTGGGCGAATCCCACTCCTTGACTCCGGTGCGTTTTATTGCACCGACTCGGATTCTGATCTCTAGCTTACTGCCCGTGTGTGTTTTCTAACAGTAATTCGGATTTCAATCTCGGATCATGATATTCGCAATACTTGAAACCCAATATGTGAGTGACAATCCATGACCGACATTCCATATTCTGTATTGTTGCACTCTGGTAGGGCAATCCCGGACCGGATTTCGAGGTTGGCCAAGAACCGTCCCCCTATAATTCCCGATTCCGTGGCTATGGGTCGAACAAGACGCCCTGAGTCCATCGCCATCGTCAAATATGTAGGTACCGGGGGTCGTGGAGGTGATGTCAGGGGCGTGGGTGGTGGTTGGGGGCTGTTGGGTAGGGTAACTCACTGTGAGTCTTGGCGGCCTGTCCTGGAGCACTTCCGGCACCGTCCCTCACCGGTCGGGTACCACGATCGATGCCTGCATGGTACCGATTGCACCGCCCCAAGCCCACGATCATGACGGAGCTCGAAATTTAACGATGCCGAGTTTCCCCATCCTCCGCTTCGATGGAATACATGAATTTCGGATTCCGACCTCTGGGTTACCGCATCGGACGAATCCCACTCCTTGACCCCGGTGCATTTTATTGCACCGACTCGGATTCTGATCTTCAGCTTACCGCCCGGGTGTGTTTTCTAACAGTAATTCGGATTTCAATCTCGGACCATGATATTCGCAATACTTGAAACCCAATATGTGAGTGACGATCCATGACCGACATTCCATATTGTGTATTGTTGCAGTCTGGTAGGGCAATCTCGGACCGGATTTCGAGGTTGGCCAAGAACCGTCCCCCTATAATTCCCGATTCCGTGGCTATGGGTCGAACAAGACGCCCTGAGTCCATCGCCATCGTCAAATATGTAGGTACCGGGGGTCTTGGACGTGATGGCAGGGGCGTGGGTGGTGGTTGGGGGCTGTTGGGTAGGGTAACTCCCTGTGAGTCTTGGTGGCCTGTCCTGCAGCACTTCCGGCACCGTCCCTCACCGGTCGGGTACCACGATCGATGCCTGCATGGTACCGAACGCACCGTCCCAAGCCCACGATCATGACGGCGCTCGAAATTTAACGATGCCGGAGTTTTCCCATCCTCCGCTTCGATGGAATACATGAATTTCGGATTCTGACCTCCGGGTTACCGAATCGGGCGAATCCCACTCCTGGACTCCGGTGTGTTTTATTGCACCGACTCGGATTCCGATCTTCAGCTTACCGCCCGGGTGTGTTTTCTAACAGTAATTCGGATTTCAATCTCGGACCATGATATTCGCAATACTTGAAACCCAATATGTGAGTGATGATCCATGACCGACATTCCATATTGTGTATTGTTGCAGTCTGGTAGGGCAATCCCGGACCGGATTTCGAGGTTGGCCAAGAACCGTCGCCCTACAATTCCCGATTCCGTGGCTATGGGTCGAACAGGACGCCCTGAGTCCATCGCCATCGTCAAATATGTAGGTACCGGGGGTCTTGGACGTGATGGCAGGGGCGTGGGTGGTGGTTGGGGGCTGTTGGGTAGGGTAACTCCTTGTGTGTCTTGGCGACCACATCGGGCGAATCCCACTCCTCATCTCTTGTGGGTTTTCTTAAACTGATTCGGATTCTGACCTATAGGTTACCATGTTGAAACAATCCTGATTCTTACCTCCTGTTTACATATTTAGCCGAATCGTACTACATGCCACAGATGTCTTTTCTCAAACTAATTTGGATTTCAATCCCAAACCGCACTATTTAGAACACTTCCAAAACAATATGTAACTGACGATATATGACCGACAATCTGTATTCTGTATCGTTGCTATCCATGTGTGACGGTTGGTGGAAATGATGTTCTTGTTAATGTAACTTTTGGCGAGTTATCCCGTTGGCCCAAAAAAAATTGCTTCTGAAAGCCGTTAACCGGGGCAAAAATACTAGTATGGAGACGCTAGGAGTTTACTTTGCATCTAGATATATTACGACGATATCACATGATAAAAGTACACAAAACTCTCATTGCGGGGCATACCAGTCTCGGTAGGTAGGTAAGAAATCTCTTTGTATCGTCTGGTGTATCTCAGAGCCTAACTACCCACAACTCAACTTCAACCTCCAACAAATACACATTTCAGCATTGCACTTCGAGAAGGACGCTCGTAACCCCAACTACCCACAATCCAGCTTCAACCTCCACCAAATACACATTTCTGAATTACACTTCGAGAGGAATGCTGGTAACCCTAACTACCCACGACACAGATTCAACCTCCAACAAATACACATTTCAGCATTGCACTTCGAGAGGGACGCTCGTAACCCTAACTACCCACAATCCAGCTTCAACCTCCAACAAATACACATTTCTGAATTCCAATTCCAGATGGCCACTCGTAACCCTAACTAGCTACATACCAGTGTCAACCTCCACCAAATACAGATTTCTGTATTACACTTCGAGAGGAATGCTGGTAACCCTAACTACCCAAAATCCAGTTTCAACCTCCACCAAATACACATTTCTGAATTAAAATTCAAGATGGCCACTCATAACCCTAACTACCCACAATCCAGCTTCAACCTCCAACAAATACACATTTCTGAATTACAATTCCAGGTGGCCACTCGTAACCCTAACTAGCTACATACCAGTGTCAACCTCCACCAAATACAGATTTCTGTATTACACTTCGAGAGGAATGCTGGTAACCCTAACTACCCAAAATCCAGTTTCAACCTCCACCAAATACACATTTCTGAATTAAAATTCAAGATGGCCACTCATAACCCTAACTACCCACAATCCAGCTTCAACCTCCAACAAATACACATTTCTGAATTACAATTCCAGATGGCCACTCGTAACCCTAACTAGCTACATACCAGTGTCAACCTCCACCAAATACAGATTTCTGTATTACACTTTGAGAGGGACGGTTGTAACCCTAAGTACCCACAACACAGATTCAATCTCCACCAAATACACATTTGTGTATTGTTGCAGTCTGGTAGCGCAATCTCGGACCGGATTTCGAGGTTGGCGAAGAACCGTCGCCCTACAATTCCCGATTCCGTGGCTATGGGTCGAACAGGACGCCCCGAGTCCACCTCCATCGTCAGGTATGTGGGTACAGGGGGTCGTGGACGTGATGGCAGGGGCGTGGGTGGTGGTTGGGGGCTGTTGGGTAGGGTAACTCCCTGTGAGTCTTGGTGGCCTGTCCTGCAGCACTTCCGGCACCGTCACTCACCGGTCGCGTACCACGATCGATGCCTGCATGGTACCGAACGCACCGTCTCAACCTCACGATCATGAAGGCGCTCGAAATTTAACGATGCCGAGTTTCCCCATCCTCCGCTTAGATGGAATACATGAATTTCGGATTCTGACCTCCGGGTTACCGCATTGGGCGAATCCCACTCCTTGACTCCGGTGCGTTTTATTGCACCGACTCGGATTCTGATCTCTAGCTTACTGCCCGTGTGTGTTTTCTAACAGTAATTCGGATTTCAATCTCGGATCATGATATTCGCAATACTTGAAACCCAATATGTGAGTGACAATCCATGACCGACATTCCATATTCTGTATTGTTGCACTCTGGTAGGGCAATCCCGGACCGGATTTCGAGGTTGGCCAAGAACCGTCCCCCTATAATTCCCGATTCCGTGGCTATGGGTTGAACAAGACGCCCTGAGTCCATCGCCATCGTCAAATATGTAGGTACCGGGGGTCGTGGAGGTGATGTCAGGGGCGTGGGTGGTGGTTGGGGGCTGTTGGGTAGGGTAACTCACTGTGAGTCTTGGCGGCCTGTCCTGGAGCACTTCCGGCACCGTCCCTCACCGGTCGGGTACCACGATCGATGCCTGCATGGTACCGATTGCACCGCCCCAAGCCCACGATCATGACGGAGCTCGAAATTTAACGATGCCGAATTTCCCCATCCTCCGCTTCGATGGAATACATGAATTTCGGATTCCGACCTCTGGGTTACCGCATCGGACGAATCCCACTCCTTGACCCCGGTGCATTTTATTGCACCGACTCGGATTCTGATCTTCAGCTTACCGCCCGGGTGTGTTTTCTAACAGTAATTCGGATTTCAATCTCGGACCATGATATTCGCAATACTTGAAACCCAATATGTGAGTGACGATCCATGACCGACATTCCATATTGTGTATTGTTGCAGTCTGGTAGGGCAATCTCGGACCGGATTTCGAGGTTGGCCAAGAACCGTCGCCCTACAATTCCCGATTCCGTGGCTATGGGTCGAACAGGACGCCCTGAGTCCATCGCCATCGTCAAATATGTAGGTACCGGGGGTCGTGGACGTGATGGCAGGGGCGTGGGTGGTGGTTGGGGGCTGTTGGGTAGGGTAACTCCCTGTGAGTCTTGGTGGCCTGTCCTGCAGCACTTCCGGCGCCGTCACTCACCGGTCGGGTACCACGATCGATGCCTGCATGGTACCGAACGCACCGTCCCAAGCCCACGATCATGACGGCGCTCGAAATTTAACGATGCCGAGTTTTCCCATCCTCCGCTTCGATGGAATACATGAATTTCGGATTCTGACCTCCGGGTTACCGAATCGGGCGAATCCCACTCCTGGACTCCGGTGTGTTTTATTGCACCGACTCGGATTCCGATCTTCAGCTTACCGCCCGGGTGTGTTTTCTAACAGTAATTCGGATTTCAATCTCGGACCATGATATTCGCAATACTTGAAACCCAATATGTGAGTGATGATCCATGACCGACATTCCATATTGTGTATTGTTGCAGTCTGGTAGGGCAATCCCGGACCGGATTTCGAGGTTGGCCAAGAACCGTCGCCCTACAATTCCCGATTCCGTGGCTATGGGTCGAACAGGACGCCCTGAGTCCATCGCCATCGTCAAATATGTAGGTACCGGGGGTCTTGGACGTGATGGCAGGGGCGTGGGTGGTGGTTGGGGGCTGTTGGGTAGGGTAACTCCTTGTGTGTCTTGGCGACCACATCGGGCGAATCCCACTCCTCATCTCTTGTGGGTTTTCTTAAACTGATTCGGATTCTGACCTATAGGTTACCATGTTGAAACAATCCTGATTCTTACCTCCTGTTTACATATTTAGCCGAATCGTACTACATGCCACAGATGTCTTTTCTCAAACTAATTTGGATTTCAATCCCAAACCGCACTATTTAGAACACTTCCAAAACAATATGTAACTGACGATATATGACCGACAATCTGTATTCTGTATCGTTGCTATCCATGTGTGACGGTTGGTGGAAATGATGTTCTTGTTAATGTAACTTTTGGCGAGTTATCCCGTTGGCCCAAAAAAAATTGCTTCTGAAAGCCGTTAACCGGGGCAAAAATACTAGTATGGAGACGCTAGGAGTTTACTTTGCATCTAGATATATTACGACGATATCACATGATAAAAGTACACAAAACTCTCATTGCGGGGCATACCAGTCTCGGTAGGTCGGTAAGAAATCTCTTTGTATCGTCTGGTGTATCTCAGAGCCTAACTACCCACAACTCAACTTCAACCTCCAACAAATACACATTTCAGCATTGCACTTCGAGAAGGACGCTCGTAACCCCAACTACCCACAATCCAGCTTCAACCTCCACCAAATACACATTTCTGAATTACACTTCGAGAGGAATGCTGGTAACCCTAACTACCCACAACACAGATTCAACCTCCAACAAATACACATTTCAGCATTGCACTTCGAGAGGGACGCTCGTAACCCTAACTACCCACAATCCAGCTTCAACCTCCAACAAATACACATTTCTGAATTCCAATTCCAGATGGCCACTCGTAACCCTAACTAGCTACATACCAGTGTCAACCTCCACCAAATACAGATTTCTGTATTACACTTCGAGAGGAATGCTGGTAACCCTAACTACCCAAAATCCAGTTTCAACCTCCACCAAATACACATTTCTGAATTAAAATTCAAGATGGCCACTCATAACCCTAACTACCCACAATCCAGCTTCAACCTCCAACAAATACACATTTCTGAATTACAATTCCAGATGGCCACTCGTAACCCTAACTAGCTACATATCAGTGTCAACCTCCAACAAATACAGATTTCTGTATTACACTTCGAGAGGAATGCTGGTAACCCTAACTACCCAAAATCCAGTTTCAACCTCCACCAAATACACATTTCTGAATTAAAATTCAAGATGGCCACTCATAACCCTAACTACCCACAATCCAGCTTCAACCTCCAACAAATACACATTTCTGAATTACAATTCCAGATGGCCACTCGTAACCCTAACTAGCTACATACCAGTGTCAACCTCCACCAAATACAGATTTCTGTATTACACTTTGAGAGGGACGGTTGTAACCCTAAGTACCCACAACACAGATTCAATCTCCACCAAATACACATTTGTGTATTGTTGCAGTCTGGTAGCGCAATCTCGGACCGGATTTCGAGGTTGGCGAAGAACCGTCGCCCTACAATTCCCGATTCCGTGGCTATGGGTCGAACAGGACGCCCCGAGTCCACCCCCATCGTCAGGTATGTGGGTACAGGGGGTCGTGGACGTGATGGCAGGGGCGTGGGTGGTGGTTGGGGGCTGTTGGGTAGGGTAACTCCCTGTGAGTCTTGGTGGCCTGTCCTGCAGCACTTCCGGCACCGTCACTCACCGGTCGCGTACCACGATCGATGCCTGCATGGTACCGAACGCACCGTCTCAACCTCACGATCATGAAGGCGCTCGAAATTTAACGATGCCGAGTTTCCCCATCCTCCGCTTAGATGGAATACATGAATTTCGGATTCTGACCTCCGGGTTACCGCATTGGGCGAATCCCACTCCTTGACTCCGGTGCGTTTTATTGCACCGACTCGGATTCTGATCTCTAGCTTACTGCCCGTGTGTGTTTTCTAACAGTAATTCGGATTTCAATCTCGGATCATGATATTCGCAATACTTGAAACCCAATATGTGAGTGACAATCCATGACCGACATTCCATATTCTGTATTGTTGCACTCTGGTAGGGCAATCCCGGACCGGATTTCGAGGTTGGCCAAGAACCGTCCCCCTATAATTCCCGATTCCGTGGCTATGGGTCGAACAAGACGCCCTGAGTCCATCGCCATCGTCAAATATGTAGGTACCGGGGGTCGTGGAGGTGATGTCAGGGGCGTGGGTGGTGGTTGGGGGCTGTTGGGTAGGGTAACTCACTGTGAGTCTTGGCGGCCTGTCCTGGAGCACTTCCGGCACCGTCCCTCACCGGTCGGGTACCACGATCGATGCCTGCATGGTACCGATTGCACCGCCCCAAGCCCACGATCATGACGGAGCTCGAAATTTAACGATGCCGAGTTTCCCCATCCTCCGCTTCGATGGAATACATGAATTTCGGATTCCGACCTCTGGGGTTACCGCATCGGACGAATCCCACTCCTTGACCCCGGTGCATTTTATTGCACCGACTCGGATTCTGATCTTCAGCTTACCGCCCGGGTGTGTTTTCTAACAGTAATTCGGATTTCAATCTCGGACCATGATATTCGCAATACTTGAAACCCAATATGTGAGTGACGATCCATGACCGACATTCCATATTGTGTATTGTTGCAGTCTGGTAGGGCAATCTCGGACCGGATTTCGAGGTTGGCCAAGAACCGTCGCCCTACAATTCCCGATTCCGTGGCTATGGGTCGAACAGGACGCCCCGAGTCCACCCCCATCGTCAGGTATGTGGGTACAGGGGGTCGTGGACGTGATGGCAGGGGCGTGGGTGGTGGTTGGGGGCTGTTGGGTAGGGTAACTCCCTGTGAGTCTTGGTGGCCTGTCCTGCAGCACTTCCGGCACCGTCACTCACCGGTCGCGTACCACGATCGATGCCTGCATGGTACCGAACGCACCGTCTCAACCTCACGATCATGACGGCGCTCGAAATTTAACGATGCCGAGTTTCCCCATCCTCCGCTTCGATGGAATACATGAATTTCGGATTCTGACCTCCGGGTTACCGAATCGGGCGAATCCCACTCCTGGACTCCGGTGTGTTTTATTGCACCGACTCGGATTCCGATCTTCAGCTTACCGCCCGGGTGTGTTTTCTAACAGTAATTCGGATTTCAATCTCGGACCATGATATTCGCAATACTTGAAACCCAATATGTGAGTGATGATCCATGACCGACATTCCATATTGTGTATTGTTGCAGTCTGGTTTTATATATCTCCTTGTTAGGGTTGCTCAAAATTTTAAGGCAATGGATTACTTCTGGTAACTTACTGGATTATTTTTTCCGACCCACACACCGAATTCTTTTGAAACATCTTAGTTTTGTCTGAGAGCCGCTAACCCCGAAACCTAAAGAAAATTTTCAAATATACTCATAAACTAAATTCTTATATATAATATTAACAACTTACAATCCTAACAACACCGATAAAATTTTTTGGAACACGATCCTGTGTGTCAGTAGACCGCAGAATATACTAAAATCTTATCGTATATCTATTTGTACGGCAAGTTATTGACACTCTGGTACCTGAATTGTGAACTCTTATCCCTCCCAAACCACTTGTTTAACAAATGGAAACAATCTTCGTAACCGGAGTAAAACACTCATAACCTGGCATACACAACCCCCTTACGCCCCTCTACCCCACCGAGCTCTGCAGGCAGGAAAAGAAGACTTTGACAAGTCTCTCCTACCCCCAACCGATCCGGGATATCCGTCATCTCCCAACAAGGCGTACTGAACCTCTGCTTCGTGAGAATCCTAACAACAGGAATTCTTGCCCCCCCACATTTCGCCGAAACCCAACAAGCTCAATCAACTCAATCTACTATCATCGAACAAATCTAACTGAACAATGAACCATTCTTCATCTTCGCAGAACACACCCCATACAATGAACAATACACACCCCGATATTACTACATCTACTTAAGGGTTGTCCTCCAGGAATCAAACGCCAGAATAGAGCTGAACTATATGTTGTGGTTAGATTAGTGCAGGTAGTCACTGCATTACTATTATTTCAAAGTGGAATCAAACTCCTAGATTGTTCTAAGAGTACCCGGTACCTCTTCAGAAAGTGCAGTAAAACGAGTGATGATAAATGATTCGGTTGAGTTCGGAAATAATGGTAACACCGGATGATCCCTGTCATATGAATACAGCGGCGCAAATCTTCTCGCCAATAATTGATTTCTAATTGAAGATATCGCGAGTGCTTGTAGAGTACAGCGGATATTCCTACCAGTCATCAAAATGGCTTCCTCCAAGCACTCCTCCAGTACAGCACCTCCTGTACCAAAGCGCCTATTACTCCTAACACGACTTGAAGAAGATGAAGAGATTGATGAGTGTGAGATATCTTACTGACTATTAACCCCACTGCCAGCCCCGCACTCGCACTAGTCAATTGACAACTGTTACCCAAATAACATGAAAAGGTTTTCTCGGTTCTTCCGAAATCTCCACTGGGAGGAGCAGTCCTTGGAGGGTAGAATTTCATTTCCCCGAGGATCATACTGACAAGTTTGAAACACAAAAGGAGCCTGAGGCAATTTAGTTACCTGAGGTGGAACAAATAATTGATACTAGCGACTCAGACTATTATGAGACTCCGATAAACGGCCATGAGAGCTCTTAGGAGGATGAGGATGAACAGTAGGATGAACCTCATGCCCTCCCCTTAATCTTCCATCCAGAGGTCTCTGACTGTCAGAAAGAGACCTCATACAGTTCAATCAATCAATGCCAGAGCACTGGGCAATGCTCAAAGGAAACCAACTGCCGTGGTAGCGGAGGTATTTGCTTTTTCTGACGTATCGGTGGACGTGGTACAGGTTCGACTCTATCTCGCCCCTCGATGCTCTTCAACATGTTAGTATTAGTGGTTAACGGTTTAGAGAGGAACTCGTCGGGGCGCTAAAGTAATACGTAAACAAAGGAGAGTAGCACCCACTGTAGCACCCAGTCAGAATGCATGCTACGGGAGCACTCCCGACATCCCAGAGAGCACTGCCGGCACCCCAGAGAGCACCCCCAACACCCTGACAGTCAGGCGTTCTGCACTTATTTATCTATATGAGTATACCTCTTCTATGCGCTATATCAATTGTTCCTTCATGCACTCTCGAAACGGAAGGTCGTCTCCCACTTACCGGACATATCGTTCTTTACCGAGTAACGAGGGAATTGGCAAGCACTCTGTGAGCAGCCGTTACGGGAATTATCGATATATTGTATTTTAAATACTTTGATGCGGTAAGAATGCTAGGAGTTAGGGATCCCGAATTCCTAGAGCGCATAACCCCTACCCTTATTTGCCTGATATCGACAGCGATCTAGCACGGCAACCGGGCATAGTCCACAAGGAGCTACTTGAAGTCTGATAATTTTCAGTCAAAGAATGAGAGTCTTGTGAGTAAGTATGGCCCGATGCACTCATTGATATGGCGAGTGGCTTGGGAGTAATGCGGGAAGCTATTAGGGCTATACGGGATTGCCCAACTGATATCCAAACTCGAGTAGAACCGTTCAACAGTATGAGCAACAGTTAGAAGGTGAGAAATAAACAGAACCAGGAGGCCACCTTGAAGGTAATCAAAGACAATGTTTGAGAAAAGGAATGATACTTCTAGATGCCGGTATTGCGAGTGGTATTCTAAATGATGACCCTAATAGATACGAGATAAAAAGGGGTAACTATTGAGGTGTTACCGGAGGAGGGTTTTTAACGAGGGATGATGAAGCGTTGGCTGCGGATCTTGCGATTTCCAAGATGCTCAAAGAACACCCACGAGTGCTTCAGGAGGTCGGGTTGGTTCCGACAGTACCCAATACAAAGTGATTAATGCCCAACCTCGCGGTATTGACACCGAAAGAGGAGGGGTAGGAGTAAGAGGAGTAGCCGGGATTACCTGTAGCGAGGGATTAGGAAAGGAGGGAGAGTAGGATGTGTAGAACAATCGCGAGTGCTAAGGCAGATAGTGGAGGATTTGTTCTTTTCCGTATACGGTATTAGGGTTAGTTAGGATATTTAAATAGTATATCATTTGAGTATTAGGTGGAGTATCACGGTGTTGAATGGACCAATACTAAAGGTGCAGTCGTGGGTGCTATGGAGGCAGTAGAGATCATCTTCCGAATGATGTTTTGGTAATCTCATTGGGGAATTGTGAATCCTAGAGCCTGGTACCGTGGAGAGGTGTATTCCAGGAGAGAATAGAGTACCGACATATAGGAAGCGGTACATCATGCGTGACTCAGGTTCTAAAGCACTTGATCTGGCAAATTCAGGAGGCGTCAGGGCAATTAATCTATCCCAGGGCCAAGCGGAGAAGTTGGGAGTAATACAAGAGTAGTAAGGACAAACAAGCGAGCAACTGGCGTACCCTCTGGATAGTAGTCTAAAGGGTGCAAATCAATCCAATTATATAATTATGATTACAACTGAAACCATAAATCATCAACAGAAACCGGAAAGTTTAGTTTATCAACGAATCAGATTACATCAGCAAGCTACCGTATGTCTCCAGAGATTTCTACTTGTCTCTAGAGGACAGCTGCTAAGGCGAATTGTCTTCTCAAATCTCCCATGGATGCTCGTGTCTTGCTCACTCCCTTGAACCTCTGGAGCTGCCCAGTTTGCTCTGGATGCTCTACAGGGACATCACCCAGGACCTCCACCGAATATCGAACACATGTACTGGAGTCAGTTGGCGGGTCAGATAGCAAGTTGCCAGAATACAAACTAATGATTAAACACACTGGAGAGCGTCTCAAGTGTTATATACTGCTTGAGGAGCCTTGGCCACAACTAGACTGTCTTATAGTTAATATTCGAAGATTTTGGACAGAATCAAACAATCATTTTAATACAACTTCAAATCTGACTAAAAGTTCTAGAACAGACGTGAGTAGGTTTAAAGCCTTCTATAAGGTTCAGGGAGCCCTTGCTTGTGCGACTAGGTTCAAATTATATTTTTATAAGTGAGATTACACCTTATTTATGCTATCAAAGACTATATGGCGAATGGTATCCTATATGGGATGAATGTGCTTCTTACAGCTGATAAATGGGCCACCAAAGTCAATTATCTACTCGAAAAGAAACGTTTC